>NW_026000229.1:51141437-51220660 GCF_001458135.2 Marmota marmota marmota
GGGGGGGGGGGGAATCTCTTCTTTCTAATTACAGAAGTATCCCTTTGATGGCATGGGTAAGACTAAATTGTGTTCACTAATTAATTAATTAAGATGGAACTGAAGACTTTAGCTTCAATATCGACACATGACAATATTCTGAATGAGATCATTTTTATCTATTTGTTTTTCAATTAGCTTCATTTAGCTCCATTGGGGTGGTGAGAACTACTATTTCCCCTCCTCCTTGAGTTATATTTCTTTACCTTTTATTTATAAAATAAGCATCACTGTGGGCCAGTACAGGGATGTACACAGTAGGGTTACTTGGGCAGAATTCACTCTTTTGAAGAAAGAAGTTTGCAAGCAAGGGTGCTTATCCCATTTTTGTTGATCTCTACTGTGTTTTTCTTTTTTAATCCAACCATGATCAGAGTGGCTGACTTTCATCAGTGCCAGTAGATTGTCTGGAAGGAGATTGTTTGGCTTCAGTGCCTTTTGCCCTTATCTTGAGACCATGGCAGAAGACCCCTCATTGGAACTTGGATGCCCTGACTAGCCTCCTCATTCCAGGAGAGCACTGTCCTGTGGGGACAGCAGCATAATCCTTCCTGGGATCCTAGCAGATCTTTACAGCACATACTTCTGCATCCCTCTAGGAGGACAGAGAACCATCTTCCATCTTTATTCCTTCCTAGGACAAAGTAGGCCACTGAGACTTTTCTCCAGGCATGTAGCCCTTCAGTTTTCCTATGTCTCCAGGGACCTGAAGTTCTTTTGCTCTTGGTGCTTTAAATAGCTTTGGACTCTAAATAACTTCTTCCCTCAGGGTATCAGTCATACTTGTTCCAACAAATTCTACAAAGTCCTTGCAGCTGGGACTACTTTTCTCCCTCCATGTCAAAGTCTTTTTGCTCAGAATTTGGTGACCACCACCTCTGGAGCTCAAATTCTGACCAGAAGGTAAACCAAGAGTACATTCACAAAAATAAGTAGCTGGTTATGCATGGACAGTGAAGGCTGAGCTCAGAGCCCAGCTCTGTGGCCACCCTGAGGCTGATTGACCCTGGAGAGCCCACAGCCAACAGAGCTATCTGAGATGGTTCATTGTAGCAGGATTCTTCTGCCCATGGATGGGCCTGGAGGTACTCCAAAGGTGTCCTGCCACTCATGTGATACTTGATGCTCCCCTATTCCTAAGAATCTCAAATTAGATTTAGAATAGACATTATTGCCACCTTCTCTTCAGTTGGAGTGGTGGTGGTGAATGTTCTTCGGCTGAAGGTTTCTCTTGACAATGGAGAAACAAGGTATCTTAGGAGATTTAGAACCCCCCTTCAATAATCTCTACTTTCCTTTTCAAAGATGCCCCCAAATAAAAATACAATCCAAATAAAATAAGTATACTTGCTATGTAAGTAACTGGAAGCTAAGCCATGAAATGAGTGGTGCTTCCAAATTCTAGTTAAGTTTCACATGGACATCTTGAGCCATCATTTTTCTGGCATGGTGGAGACCTTACCTAGGGTCCTGACCAGATTTCCAGTCTAGGAACTTACAGGAGCCAGCCCCTACTGGATTCCAAGCCTCCCAGGACAAATGAGAACAATCTGACCTACTCCTGATCCTGGGATTCTATCAGGACCAGGAGGTCAACATGCCAGGTTTTATGGACCTCAGTGGTGTCTGAGAATATCCAAGAAGAATATTTGTGTGATGAGCAGAACGCAAGCTCACCTCTTGCTACTCTCTTGAAGTTCCTTCAGTATCTGTGCTTGTGTCATGCACCTCTTTAGGCAGAAAGAAGTAAATGCAAACCCAACAATCTACTTCCTACTTAGGCAGATCATGAAACTATGTATGAAGGGCTGGGAATATAGCTCAGTTGGTAGAATGCTTGCCCCACAAGCAGTACTGAAAAAAGAAACTATGTATGAAAAGAAAACAGGATCCAAATTCCTCAGCTTATTAGTTGTGTAATCAAGATATCTCCCCACCATATGTGTGTGTATGTATGTATGTATGTATATATATATTTTTTTCTTAAGTAGAGGTGATATGAGATACCAGATTTAGGGTTGTAGGCTGCCACCCCAAAAGTAAATATCACTGCTATTAACTTAGAGAGAGTCAAGCTAGGAGCATTAACTGATCAGTTCATGTAAAGATGATTTACTCAATCATATTTGTCAAAAACCACCTTTAAAAAATAATGTACTAGGGTCTGGGGTTGTGGCTCAGAGGTAGAGTGCTTGCCTAGAACATGTAAGGCACTGGATTCAACCCTCAGCACCACATAAAAATAAAAAATAAAGATATTGTATTCATCTACAACTTAAAAAATATTTGTTAAAAAAAGTAATGTATTATTCCTATGTGGGCTTATGTTACTTACCAAATAAGCTGTAATTTCAATGCAACAAAGGTTTGACAGACTTGCAAAAAACAAAACAAAAAAAATTCTGAGATTTGAACAAAATAAATATTTTTCTACCACAATATTGAATGTTCACCATTGAACATATCATGATATATTGGCTGTTTTAATCATTGCAGTCATTTAACTGCAATATTATTATAGTATATTATGCAATATAGAAGTTGGAGATATAAAAATGAAAAAAATGCATGTTTCCAACTTTTGAGCCATTCACATTCTACCTAGGGACAGAAAGACACATATTTCAGGATTGTGAAGTCTGCTAAATAGAACCTATCATGCATATTTTTTGTTGCTCACAGTTGATGGTAATGACCATGCATAACCTCATATCAAAATACAAATGCACTTATATCTGAGAGTATTTTCCCAAAAATATTTAACCCATTCAGTCTAGATACAGGAATTGTGACTCAACTATTGTGAACAGAATGTGAGACTAGAATTCAATTCCAGTTCTACCACCAACCAGCTGTGTGGCTCAGGCCAGATGCTTAACCTCCTTGATGTCTGCTTCCTTATCTATAAAGTGAGTAGTTGTAACTTTAGATCAATGAGCTCCAGACCAAGATAATCAACAAGATCACCCAGGAAGCTTCAGAATTATTCAGATATCCAGGCTCTTGCTGAAACTGCTAATTAGCATCTCCAAGGGCGGGCCCAGGAATCCACATCTTAAAAAAGCTCCGCCAAATATTATTAATGATCAGCCAGGTTTAAGAAATGTGTGGTAGAGGACTGGTCACACTTGACCTTTCTTGAACATATATTTTTATTTTTATGGTTTTTTATTTCCCACACTATTTAAAGACTATCTTGAAAAGAATCTCTTACATTCATCTCTGACTCTTCCTTTCTTGTCCCTGCTTCTTTTGGGTCCACCTGTGCAGCCCTGGACACCCATCTCTGTTCTTCCTGTGTCCTCACGATCCTATGGCTGGGGGTCCTTCATTTTTCTGACTGCTTGCGTTCCTGTCCCCATAGCTCAACAATGCCCACAGCAGAAGCCACTTCTCAGGATAAACCCAGCCCTACCCACTGCCCCATGTAAAACAAAAAAACCTCTGAGACTCTGGAGTCAACCCTAGTCCAAGACAACAGCTTAAAAAATGACCTAGAGGCTCAATATCACACATAGGGGTGCAGATAAGATGGTATCCCATCATGGTTAATGGGAGGGCCTGGCTGGGTGACTTCCTAAGTCACATAGCCAGTGAGTGACAGAGTAGGAAATTCAACCCACAAATTCCATCTCAAGGCCTTCACATTAAGCATGATATCAGCCTCTCTATGGTTTCCTTTTCTTCATCTATAAAATGAGAATAAATATGGTTTCCAATTGATAGTGTTGCTGGGAATGTAAAATGAGGTCACAGGTAATAGTTAAGATTTTCTGAGCGCGTATTGTACGTCAAGCAGTGTTCTAAGCTTTACACACATTCTAACTTGTTTCACTGTTGGAGGCAAGTCTCAAAACCAAGCAGCAGGCAGGCTCAGAACCCTTGGTCTCAGCTACTGATCTGTCTCAGCTCCATCTTCTTGTCTTGTCTAGCTACCCAGTTCCCCCAGGACTTAGGTTCTTTCTTCCATTTCAGCCACCTCTTAAGAGCTCCCTCATGTGAGATCTTCCTTCCCTGCCCCTGTCATCAACTCTGCTCCAGCTGCTGCCATCACCATGAAAGAACATGGTTGGTGTAGCCCAATGGAAGATGAGACACACGTGCAGGAGAATTAAGCACCCCAGTCCTCCTAGCCAAGGCTATTCCAGAACAGCTGATCTTCATAAAAGGGAGCAATATTAGCCAAGATCAGCAGTCACCTTAAAATTGGCTTGTGCCATTTGAGTTTGTGAATGTTGGCTGGTACAGAAGAAGAAGAAGGCCATAAGAGCTGGGAGTTTATGAGACAGAAGTAGCCAACCTGGAGAGGTGAAAGAGATTGCCAGACATGATACCAGGTTCTTGAAGGTTTCCAAGCAGGTGGAGACCAAGAGTTACTTTTTAGAAACATTTCAGACTAAGGACTAATGGAGGATACTGGAGTGATAGTGCTGTATATACAGAACCATCTCTTTTGGCCTAAACTTGGCATTGGTGTTAATGACATCTGCCTTCAAGGGACCATGTAGACAGACTTAGACAATGAACATGTCAGCAGAAGCCACTGTGCAGACTAAGCCCAGAATGTCCATGAATGCATAAGCTCCCAATCCTTTCCTATGACTGTGGAAGGGTGGAGGTGATATAGAAAGGAACCCGAATAAGAACTGAATGATTAGGTAGAGGAAAGTGAAGGAAGGGCAGGGGAGGGAATGTGGGGATAGGAAAGATAGTAGAAGGAAACAGACATTATTACTTTATGTATATATGTGACTGCATGACCAATATCCTTCTACAACATGTACACTCAGAAAATGAGAAAATATATCCCGTCTATGTATGATATATCAAAGTGCATAAATGAATTCTACTGTCATGTATAACAAATTAAAACAAATTAAAAAATTAAAAAGGTTTAAAAAAAGAACTGAATGGATTTCCTGATAACCAACTGAGATAGAGATTCAAAACAGATTAAATTTTTAAATTTCATTTATTGAAATAAAGTCAATGTGCTCATGTGGTATGAATTTAAATTTGTATCTTCTCCACTTGAGTTACCATTTCTGCAGGATGACCCCACACACCTACCTCCCCTAACCACAAGTCTCAACCTTGCCAACCTAACCCGTGCTCTGCACTCAAAGACCACAGACCTGCTTGCTTGGGTTCATTCCATTCCTCAGCAGCCTTCCCCCTAATTGCAGCCATCTTCCTTTTCCCCACCCCACTTTATGAATACTATTTTTTTTTGGTGTGTGTGTGTGTGTGGTGCTGGGGTTTGAACCCAGAGCCTTGTCCATGTGAGGTAAGCACTTTACCAACTGAGCTATATCCCCAGCTCCTTGAATACTGTTCTTATTCCCAAGAAATAGAAACTACCCGAGATAAAACTTACCAGCCAGGAGATGTGCCGGTCTCTCCCTGTTCTCTCATTGAGAGATAGGAGACAACTTACTGGACCCTGAGATGGGGACATACTGGTGTCCCTGTTCTCTCCTTGAAAAGATAAAGGGATACGCTGGTTTTCCTGTTCCCCCTCTGGGAGATAGAAATACTGTCTGTCTCTGTTCCCAAGAAACAAAATTGCCTTCCACAGATCAGGGGATGCTTACTATGTCAGTCAAGACTAAACCTGCCCCTAGCATGACCATGATTCTAGCCTATAAAAGGTAATGTTCAAGGGGGAGTTGCTGCTGTTGTACCTCTCATTGTGCAGAGCAGCCTTATCAGGCTCCTGACAATAAACCTGCTTCTTATCCCAGGTGTATGATGTGTTTGATCAGTCCTGCGCCACTTTTCTCTCAAACACCTGCCTGCCCCATTTTAGGTCTCAGCTTCTTTGAAGCCACCTATATAATCCCATAACACCCTGAATTTTCTCAATCATAGCCCTCATTACACAGTGTTTCCATCTCCATATTATTTATTGTATCTATTACTGGTTCTTAGTCTGGGAGGATAGAAAACATGTCTACCACACTTCTACCAGAGCATGGAGCCTAGTCATAGTAGATACTCAACTGATATTTTTGAAGCAATTAACAATGATAACCAACATTTACTGAGTATTTACTCTGTCAGGTTGGATGCTAAGCACTTGCCCTAGATTATTTTATTTTTATTTTATCCCTGCTTAATAAATGGAAAAAATAAAGTGAGAGAAGCTAAGTAACTTATCCAGCTAATAAGTGATGGAATTGAGATTTGAACTCAAGAAGTCTAACTCCAAAGGCTGTGACTTTAACCATTGCCCTGTAGTCCTGATAGGAGGATAGTTCAGATAGGCCAGGTACCACAAAGTTCCTGGGTTGTAGCAAAACCACCATTCTGCTGGTGGGTCTATCTCATGGTTCATGACTGCTTCCTGCAATCCATGCACTCTCATGCACTCTTCACTTCCATCTCTGTTGCTCTTGCAACCTCCCTCTATTTCTATAAACATTCATGCTCTATCTTGTGCTCTGTGCACTAATCTCATGTTGAAGTCATTGCCTTCCAAAGCAAAGACTCTAAAACCTACTAAACCCATCATAATAACCCAACATACAAAACCCATACATAATAAAAATTCATGTATACATAGGAGAAAAGTCTCATTTGTCCTCAGGTAGTGTATTTGAATTTTATTAATAACAATTGCAGAATGGTCCCTAGACTAACTCCATTGATTTACAGTCAGCTTATTCCAAATGTCCTGTACCCAAGCTCATGGTTCAACCAAATAACCCACTTGACACAGAATATTTCTACAAGGAAACAAAGCCCTTTTGGAGGGGTTTATGGAAAACAAAACATTAGGAACGGCATTACCCACCCAGCTCACCATACTCTTAATGCCTGATAGGGTCCTGTGTCTTCAGGCATTCTTCATCTCAGGGGTCTTTGGTTTACCATGGACTTGTTCTTAATATCCTTCCAAGTTGAGGACTCAACTGTCAGCAAACTCACTTTTCCCATCAGGGGAGAGATGAACTCCAAGGACAGACAGAACCAGGGCATCATCTAACAGGGTTCACTGCCAGTTCTGGAAATCTTGGTGTCTGTGGAGTTCAGTCCAATTACAAAAAATCCCTTTCCCCCAACCTAAGTGGTGGTCCCACTCTTCAGAGAAAAGCAAATTTCCCACTGGGTTCATTACATAAGAAGTAAGGGAATCTCCCTCCTCATCCTATTTACTCCTAAGACTCAGAAGAAGAAGATTATTTATCTTATCTTAGGAAGACAAATTTACTGATCATACTTTTCTTACAGATCATAAAACACCAAATTGTCTTTTGACTCTCAAAGTATTTTTGAGCCAATATGTGCCTACTTCTAAACCACAGCTATTTTATTTTTAGTTGTAGCTGGATAGCATGCCTTTATTTTATTTATTTTTATGTGGTGCTAAGTGTTGAACCCAGGGCCTCACAAGTGCTAGGCAAGTGCTCTGCCACTAAGCTATAGCCCCAACTCCAAACCACAACTATTAGTGTGAGTATTTTCTGAAGATGAAGGAAAGTATCAGTCTCAGAAAATCCTTTAAACACAGTCTGACACCTATTTCGGTTTTTTTCTTCCCAACTTCCAAGATTAGATAATCACAAGCAAACTGATACTGCTGGAAACAATGTCCCTAAATTTGGTGTTGAACATGACCAAATAACTCAGATAATTGTTTAAAGTCAGACAAAAGGAGAGAGCAATGACATAGAACAATGCTGACTGAAAACTTGTTTCTTAGGTTATTGATCTCCAAACAGCATGATCCGGGGTCCCCATTGCCTATACCCCAGAGAAACCACTGCACAGTCTATAGCAAGTAGATTTTAGTGGTATACAGAATTGTTGCTTGTATGCATGTGTATGAAAATATCTAATTCACTTTATCAACTATTTTAAATTCATAAGGATGCTCTATAAATACCCCTTTGTAATTTTTTTTTCAGCATCAATGAAGGAAACCTGAGATAGAAGAAAATGTAGTAGACTGAGATTCCAGTACCAGGTCATGATGTCTGTGATCCAGAGCATACAAATCTTGTTTCACTGAAGGAATTTATTCTGTAATTAAAACCTGATGATTTGGGGTATGCTAGTTTAGGAGAAGGTCCTAAGGCAAGCTCATACATTATGCATGAGAGGGGAGAAGAATTTAAGAGTTTATAGAGGCAAGTTTGGGAGAGGGGGGATGAGGAGAAGAGTGTTCAGGAAATTAGGGGAGGGTGGTTGTTGGTTAAACACTTTTCTTTCTGTTCTATTAGAACTCATTATTTCTATAGGAACTGAAGGAAGGATTGAGTTTTGACTGATACAGCAATGACTAAAGGGCTAGAGGTTGAATGGAACATGGAAGCAAGATTTCCCAGGAAATATTGGGATGAGGTTTGGACTTTCATAGACCATGATACTGAAGTTTTTATTTAAGTTTGACTAAGTCTCCAGGGGCCTAGGAGCTTCCAGATCACTTCCCAGTTGCAAATGGATGATTCATTTCTCATAGATTTTCAGCCCTACCTTTGAAATGGAAGTAGAAAATTATGAGTTTGACTTGCCTCGTTTTAAAATTCTATCCTATAGTATCTCTTCTAAATCTTATATAATAATAATGATAACTATTATTTGTCATGGCTCACAATTAGCCAGGCTCTGTTCTTTTTATTATTTTACTTAAACTTCAGTCCAAATTTACATGAATGGTGTTGTTGTTATTCTGTTTTTCAGATGAGCAATGAGGACCAGAGAATTTGTGGGAGGTACTGGGGGTTGAACCCAGGGGCACTCAATCACTGATACACATCCCCAGCCCTATTTTGTATTTTGTTTAGAGACAGGGTCTCATCGAGTTGCTTAGTACCTTGCTTTTGTTGAGATTGGCTTTGAACTTGTGATCCTCCTGTCTCAGTCTCCTGAAGCCATTGGGATTACAGGTGTGCATCACTGTGCCCAGCAGGACCTGAGAATTTTAAAAACTTGTTCAAAGGCACAAAATCAATTGATGGAGTCAGGATTTGAACATAGGCTGCTCCCTGAATTACTATGAAAATGCTTAGTATATGCATTGTTTCATTACCTCCTAAACTACCTTGTATGCCTTCTACATTTCTTTTATCATTTGGCTTATAACTTGGGTCTAGGTTAGGAGACACCTTGGATGGGCAATTTATATATATAATCTTTTCTTTAAAGTGGAAGGATAGACCTCCTCTGTGCCGCAGTCTGGCTGGGCACAATCGGGAGCCACTTGTCAAAAGAAACTAACTTTATTTTTAGAACCACACACGCCAAACAAAACAGCCTCTCAGGAAAAATCCTCAGAACCTCAACTGCCACCACCGGCTTTCCACAAGCCTCTCTCTCCCACACAAGCCTCTTTCCACCTCCCACAATCCTCCTGCTCTTGAGGCCGATTGGCTGGGTCACGTGGGCGGAGCCAAAAAAGTCCCCCAATGAGCAGCTCCGTGGTCTGAAAGGGCAGGGAAACAGTCCAATGAGCATCACCGCAGAGGAGCCAATCAGCTAGATGTTGCTGGGGCCGAGGAGCCAATCAGCTAGATGTTGCTGGGGCCACTGTGAGCCAATCATCAGCCGGCAGCTGGAAGTTTGCTGGGGCCCCTTCGGCTGTGGCTCTCAACATCTTTAAAGTGGAAGGATAGACCTCCTCTCTGTATCCTTTCTGTAGTCAGTAATCAAATAATATTGGAGGAGTTACTGTGTTCCAACTACTATGGTAGGCACTGGGATACATTCACAGTCCTGGTAGTCAAATATTGATTTTTTTCATCTGACAAATTTTTATTATTATCAGCTTCATACTGAATGTAAAAAATCTTTATTCTCTAAACCTAAGTTAGAACAAAAGATTTTGAAGGTACTACAAACATTAAAAAATTCTAAATTATCCAAATATAATCTTATCCGATTTGGGGAAACTTTATTACCTTCATATTTGTAATAAAACTTTTTACTGTGATAATATTGATGATATTTCTTTTCAAAAATGGCATATAGAGACACACATGCCAGCTCAGGCTCAGCCCAGACCCTGACCTGCGTGGGAGCTCTGGTCCAGAGTAGGCCTGAGTCCATCCTTCCACTGGCAGACACCCGCCAGAGCTCAGGCCTAGTCCAGATCCGCCTCCCGGAACTGCATGGGAACCAGGGCCCAAGGTAAGCTTGGGTCTGGCCCCCCCACCAACCACATGGGAGTCCAGGTCTAACCTACTTCCATCTTGAGACACTGCAGCCATCCCCATAGCCTTCTTCATGCAGTAGCCTCTACCTTGGGACAACAGACAGGGCCTAGAAGCAGCTGCATCTTAGAACAGGCATCCCAAAGCCAGTAAGTCCCGCCCCTTCAGCCCCATCTCTGAAAGACATTGCATCCATCTTGGGGCACCTCTACTGCTATCTTGAGTTACCTCCTGCTGTTGCCGCCACCACCTACGGTTGCAGTAGCAACCATCCTGAGACACCAACAGGGTCTGGAAGCCCAACACCAAGGTGAGATACAAATAATCTGCACAGATACTACAAGATTATAGGGTAGAAACTGTAATACCTCAGATCCACACTGCAAGTAAGGAAATATCATAGACAACATGAAATAACAAGGGAGGAGGGCTGGGGTTGTGGTTCAGTGATAGAGCAAATATCTAGCATGTGCAAGGCCCTAGGTTAGATCCTCAGCACCACATAAAGTTAAATCAATAAAATAAAGATGATATTGTGTCCAACTAAAAAATAAATATTAAAACAAAACAAGGGAGAAAAGTGCCCCAAATAAACCAGGAATACTACAATAACAGAACCCATGGACAGTGAAGTTGATGAAATGTCAGAGAAGGAGTTCAGAATGTTCATAATTAAAATGATCTGTGAATCAAAGAATAACCTAAATGAGCAAATACAGGCAAAAATTGATCACTCCAATGAAGAGATAAGAGAACAAATACAGTAGCAAAAGATTACTTCAAGAAAGAGATAGAGATTCTGAAAAAAAAATCAGAAATCCTTGAAATGAAGGAAACAATAAACCAAATAAAAAACTCAATAGAAAGCATCACCAACAGATTAGATCACTTGGAAGACAGAACGTCAGTAATGAAGACAAAGTATACAACCTGGAAAATAAAGTTGACCCCACAGTGAAGATGGTAATGAACCATAAGCAGAACATCCAAGAATTGTGGGACAGCATCAAAAGACCAAATAGAAGAGCTATTGGGATAGAGGAAGGCACAGAGTTTCAAACCAAAGGAATGTACAACTCTTCCATCAGATAATATCAGAAAATTTCCCAAACATGAAGAATGAATTGGAAAATCAAATTCAAAAGGCTTGCAGGACACCAAATGTACAAAGTTACAACAGGCACCAAGGCACATTATAATGAAAATGCCTAGCATACAGAATAAGGATAGAATCTTAAAGGCTGCAAGAGAGAGGAATCAGATCACATATAGGGGGAGACCAATTCGTATCTCAGCAGATTTCTCAACCCAGACTCTCAAAGCCAGGAGATCCTGGAACAGCATATACCAAGCTCTGAAAGAAAATGGATACCAACTAAGAATCTTATATCCAGCAAAATTAAGCTTTATATTTTATGATGAAATAAAAACCTTCCATGATAAGCAAAAGTTAAAAGAACTTACAACTAGAAAGCCAGCACTATAGAACATCCTCAGCAAAATAATTCATGAAGAGGAATTGAAAAACAACAATGAAAATCAGCAAATGGAGGTATTTCACTAAAGGAAATACTAATCAAAGGAGAAACCAAGTCAACTTAAATACCAAGAGTAAACAAAAATGGTTGGAATACAAATCGTCTCTCAATAACAACCCTGAATGTTAATGGCCTAAACTCACCAAAAGACATAGACTAGCAGATTGCATTTTTTTTTAAGGGCCCAACAATATGCTGCCTCCAAGAGACTCACCTCATAGGAAGACATGCACAGACTGAAGGTGAAAGTTTGGGGAAAATCATACCACTCACATGGACTGTGGAAAAAGGCAGGGGTTTCCATCCTTATATCAAATAAAGTAGACTTCAAGCCAAAGTTAATCAAAAGGAAAAAAGAAGGCTATTTCATACTGCTTAAGGGAACCATTCATCAACAGACATAACAATAATTATATATATATATATATATATATATATATATATATATATATATATCTCCATCCCAAACAATGGAGCAAGCATGTTCATCAAACTCTTCTCAAGTTCAAGAGTCAAATAGACCACAACACAATAATTTTGGGTGACTTTAACACACCTCTTTCACCACTAGATAGATCTTCCAAACAAAAGTTGAAAAAAGAAACTATAGAACTCAATAATACAATCAATAACTTAGACTTAATTGACATATATAGAATATTTCATCCTTCAATGAGCAAATACACTTTCTTCTCAGCAGCACATGGATCCTTCTCTAAAATAGATCATATATTATTCCACAAAGCATCTCTTAGCAAATATAAAAAAGTAGAGATACTACCCTGCATTCTATCAGATTATAATGGAATGAAATTAGAAATCAATGATAAAATAAAAAGTAAAAGCTACTCCAACACCTGGAGACTAAATAATATGCTACTGAATGAACAATGGGTTGCAAAAGACATCAAAGAAGAGATTAAAATTTTTTAGAGTTAAATGAGAACACAGATACAACATATCAAAATCTCTGGGACACTATGAAGGCAATACTAAGAGAAAAGTTTATTGCATGGAGTTTATTCCTTAAAAGAAAAAAAAGCCAACAAATAAATGAATTAACATGACATCTCAAAGCCCTAGAAAAAACACCAAAAATAGTAGAAGACAGGAAATAATTAAAGTCAGAGCTGAAATCAATGAAATTGAAATAAAAGATTTGATTGAAAAAATTGACAAAACAAAAAGTTGGTTCTTTGAAAAAATAAATAAAATTGACAAATCCTTAGCAATGCTAACAAATAAAATAAAACTCAAATTACTAATGTTCATGATGAAAAGGAAATATCACAACAGACATTACAGAAATACAGGAGATAATTAGAAACTATTTTGAAAACTTGTACTCCAATAAAATAGAAAATATCAAAGGCATCAACAAATTTCTAGAGTCATATGATTTGCCCAAATTGAATCTGGATGATACATGCAATTTAAACAGATCAATTTCAAGTGATAAAACAGAAGACACCATCAGAAGACTACCAACTGAGAAAAGCCCAGGACTGGATGGATACACAGCCAAGTTCTACAAGACCTTTAAAGAAGAACTAATACCAATACTCTTCAATTTTTTTCAAGAAATAGAAAAAGAGGGACCACTTCCAAACTCATTCTATGTGGCCAATATCACCCTGATTCCAAAACCAGGCAGACACATTAAAGAAAGAAAACTTCAAACCAATATCTGTAATGGACATAAATGCAAAAATTCTCAATAAAATTCTGGCAAATCAAGTATGAAAACATATCAAAAAAGATAGTACACCATGATCAAGTGGGGTTCATCCCAGGGATGCAAGGTTGGTTCAACATATGGAAATCAACAAACGTGATTCATCACATCAATAGATTTAAAGAGGGGCTGTGGCTGTGGCTCAGCAGTAGAGCACTCATCTGGCATGTGTGAGGCGCTGGGTTCGATCATCAGCACCACATAAAAATAAATAAAGGTATAAAAAATCACAACAATCTTTTAAAAAAATAATACTTAAAGATAAGAACCATATGATCATCCCAATAGATGCAGAAAAAGCATTCAACAAATATACAGCATCCCTTTATGTTCAAAAAACTAGAAAAATTAGGGATAACAGGAACATATCTCAACATTGTAACAGCAAGTCCCAGGCCAACATCATTCTGAATGGAGAAAAATTGAAAGCATTCCGCCTAAAAACTGGAACAAGACAGGGATGCCCTCTTACCACTTCTATTTAACCTCATTCTTGAAAAACTGGCCAGAGCAATTAGATGAAAGATATTAAAGGATTATGAATAGGTAAAGAAGAACCCAAATTAGCACTATTTGCTGATGATATAATTCTATACCTAGAA
The DNA here is from genome assembly GCF_001458135.2 of Marmota marmota marmota. Lineage (NCBI taxonomy): Eukaryota > Metazoa > Chordata > Mammalia > Rodentia > Sciuridae > Marmota > Marmota marmota. The sequence goes on from NW_026000229.1 coordinate 51,155,506, forward strand.
GATCCAAAAAATTCCACCAGAAAACTTGTAGAACTAGTAAATGAATTCATCAAATTAACAGGATAAAAAAATCAACATCCATAAATCAAAGGCATTTCTGTATATCAGTGACAAATCCTTGAAAAGAAAGAAAACTACCCCATTTATTATAGCCTCAATAAATAAATAAATAAATAAAATATTTGGGAATCAACTTAATGAAAGAGATGAAAGACCTCTACAACAAAAACCACAGAACACTAAAGAAAGAAATTAAAGAAGGCCCAAAAGATGAAAAGATCTACCTTGTTCTTGAATAGGCAGAATTAATAATGTAAAAATGACCATACTACCAAAAGCACTATGCAGATTAAATGCAATTCCAGTCAAAATCTCAATGACATTCCTCATAGAAATAGAAACGGCATCATGAAATTCATCTGGAAAAATAAAGAGACCCAGAATAGCTAAAGCAATCCCTAGCAAGAAGAGTGAAGCAGGTGACATCACTATACCAGACCTTAAACTACAGAGCAATAATAACAAAAACACCATGGTATTGTCACCAAAATTGACCTGTAGACCAATGGTACAGAATAGAGGACACAGAGACTAACTCACATAATTACAGTTATCTTATATTAGACAAAGGAGCCAAAAATGTACAATGGAGAAAAGATAGCGTCTACAACAAATGATGCTGGGAAAACTAGAAATCCATATGCAACAAAATGAAATTAAACCCCTATCTCTCACCATGCACAAACAACTCAAACTGAATCAAAGTCCTAGGAATTAAACCAGAGACACTGTGTTTATTAGACCCAAATCTCCACCATGTTGGATTAGGCCCCAACTTCCTTAATAAGACTCTTATAGCACAAGAATTACTATCAAGAATTAATAAATAGGATGGATTCAACTAAAAAGCTTCTTCTCAGCCAAAGAAACAATCAGTGAAGTGAATACAGAGCCTACACTTTGGAAACAAATTTTTACCACATGCACATCAGATAGAGCCCTAATCTCTAGGATATATAAGGAACTCAAACATCTTAACACAAAAATAACCCAGTCAATAAATGGGCCACGGAACTGAACAGACACTTCTCAGAAGAAGATATATAATCAATCAACAAATATATGAAAAAATGTTCAACATCTCTAGCAATTAGATAAATGCAAATCAAAACTACTCTAAGATCTCATCTCCCTCCAGTCAGAATGGCAGCTATTAAGAATATAAACAACAATAATTTTTGGTGAGGATGTGGGGAAAAGGCACACTCATACCTTGCTGCTAGGACTGCAAATTGGTGCAGCCAATATGGAAATCAGTAAGGAGAATCCTTGGAAAACTGGGAATGGAACCTCCATTTATGCAGCTATCCCACCCCTCTATCTATACCCAAAAGACTTAAAAACAGCATACTACAGGGACACAGCTACATCATTGTTTATAGCAGCACAATTCACAATAGCTAAACTATGGAACCATCCTAGATGCCCTTCTGTAGATGAATGGATAAAGAAAATGTGGTGTATATACACAATGGAATATTACTCAGCAATAAAAGAGAATAAAATCATGACATTTGCAGGTAAATGGATGGGGTTGGAGAATATAATGCTAAGTGAAGTTAGCCAATCCCCAAAAAACCAAATGCTGAATATTTCTCTGATTTAAGGATGCTGATTCATGATGTGGTGGTGGCGGCAGGGTGGGGGCATGGGAAGATTAGATGAACTCTAGATAGGGCAAAAGGGAAAAGGGGAGGGAGAAGAAAGGAGGGGGGGATGGGAATAGGAAAGACGGTGGAATGAGATGGACATCATTACCCTAAGTACATGTATGAAGACACAAATGGTGTGGCTTTACTTTTTATATGACCAGGGATACAAAAAATTGTGCTCTACATCTGTAATACGAATTGTAATGCATTCTGCTGTCATAGATAGCAAATTAAAATTTAAAAAAATGAAAAAAAAGGCATATAAGTCAATGGTTTGAATTTTTCAGCCATCCTAGGTCAATTATGTTTTTCTGCCTGAGGCAGAATAATATTTAGCTTATATATTTATGTATTATTACATGAATATATAATACATAATAATATTTTCCTTACATTTTTTCTTTATTTTTGCATCAAGGGTCTTGTTGAAGATACAAAATTTATGTTCAAAAAGTAACTTATTTTTAGAACAGTGTTCAATATTCTGTCACATTAGGTCACCACAAGAAATTTGGAAACAAAATTTACTGTCATGCAGAAATCTACTATCCTTGAGTATAAAACACTTCTATATAATCTATATAATTATACTACATAGCACTTTAAGATGCAGAAAAATTCATGAATCATCTCAAGTCAATTCAGGTAATAATCTAGTTAGTATTCATCGTAGATCTGTCTACTGGGTAGCTATTCCAGAATCTTCCTTCCCTCCAGTCTATTTTTTAAAATTGTGAGATATATCACATAGATAAAAGAGGGCATGGAGCATTTATAAACACTTTGAAGAATAATTCTAAAGGATGTACCTATGTAGCCACCACCAAGAACAGAAGCATTGACAGCACCCTGAAGCCCACATGTACTCACCCCATGCACAATCCTCACTTGTCTCCAGAGGTAACTATCATTATTCCGCTATCTATGATTGTTATCTTTATAGTTTTAAATGCTATGGATGTATCTTTAAATAACATAGTTTAGTTTCACTATCTTTCAACTTTAACAGCTGAAATCATTGTGTATATATTTTCTATAATTTTCTTCTTTTGTTCACTATTTTGTGAGAATAATCCATATTATTCCATGGTAGTTACCTATGGGTCATTCATTACCTTTGTTCTCTACCATTGCATTATATGAATGTAGGAGGATGGACTTCTCTTTTCTCTGTGGATAGATGTTTGGGGTTGTTCCTATTTGGAGGCTATTACGAGTGATCCTGCTATGAATATTTTTACCTATCTCTTGGCTTCCTTAACTATAAACCTGGAGTGGCTTTGCTGGGATGTAGGCACTTGATATTTTCATCTCTACTAAAAAAAAAAAAATACCTGTTTATCGAAGCAGTTGTACCAATTTATATGCCTAGCAAAATTTTCTTTTATTCCATACACTTACCAATATTACGTATTGTTAGACTTTGATTTTTGCAAAACTGGTAGGTGTGTAGTGTCCCATTATTATTTATTTATTTTTCAAAATTTTTTTTTAGTTGTAGATGGACACAATATCTTTGTTTATTTATTTTCATGTAGTGCTGAGGATTGAACCCAGCATCTCACACATGCAAGGCAAGCACTCCACCACTGAGCCACAACTCCAGCCCCCCATTGGTATTTCTAACATGCATTTCCCTAATTACTAATAAAGTTGAATACATTTTCATATGTTTGCTGATGATTCTAGGTAAAATTATATAAATATCTTTACATGATTTTTGGTAACATAGCTAAATGGACCTCTGAAGTGTTATACCAAATTTCTTTATCATTGACATTCTATAGAATTAAATATCTTTGACAATTTGAAAAGTGAAAAAAAATGGTTTTTCTTTACTTTTCTTTCAAGTTCCTTTGGGTACTAGTACATTTGAATGTTTAATTTTTCCAAGACCTTTGATAGGAATGCTTGTATTTTCTTGTTCTATAGTAGATGGTTTATTAGATAGTATTCCGGGTATCTAATTTGTATCATAAAGTTTCTAGTATAAAGTTTCATCAATAGTAGTAAGACATGCCAGATACTGTAGTACACACATGTAACCCTAGCAACTTGAGAGGCTGAGACAGGAGGATCTCAAGTTCAAGGCCTGCCTCAGCAACTTAGTGAGATCTTTTGCAACTTAACAAGACTCTATCTCAAAAAATAAGAAACTGGGGATGATAAAGCACCCCCAGGTTCAATTTCAATACCAAATATATATACATACACACACACATACATAAATATATAATATATAAATAATATGTAATATATATTGTAATATTATATACAATACACATATAAATGTGTATATATGTATGCATACTCACACACACACGTGTGTGTGTGTGTGTGTGTGTATTAGTAAGATAAAGTCACATTTGATTTTTTATCAAGTGAGCTTTGGGGCAGTATTAGAGTTCTAAGTACTCATTTTTAGGTAAATTTCAATTCATTAATGTTTGTGAAGCTACTCGGAATATTTAGAAAGAATAAAACAAAGCAGAGTGACTTCTGCTTCCAGTCAGATAAAGTAGACTTAATTTTCCCCATTCTTCCTGGTAAGCAAAACTGAACATCCTGAACATTATATATAATATCAACACACAAGACTTTGACATGTAAAGAAAAGAGTGCAGATAACTAGAAGCTTTAGAATCTGGAAAACAACACAGTAATGAGATCTCTGGGCTTTCTTTTTGCTGCATGAATCCCAGATTGGTTGCTAGAGAAGCTGGCAACCCAACAGGCATAGATTTAAAAAAAAAAAAAAAAAAAGCCAGGTGCAGTGGTGCTCGCCTGTATCCCAGTGGCTATGGAAGCTAAGACAGAAGGATTGCGAGTTCAAAGCCAGCCTCAGCAAAAGTGAGGCGCTAAACAACTCAGTGAGACCTGTCTCTAAATAAAATGCAAAATAGAGCTGGGGATGAGGCTCAGTGGTTGAGTGCCCCTGAGTTCAATCCCCAGTACCAAAAAAAAAAAGAAAAAAAAATCCCCCAACAAAAGGCTGCTTTCTCTAGCTAAAGAACCAGGCAGGAAATGGCCAAATCAGATACTTTTAGAAAATAACCTCTTTACAACAGCCAAAACCAAAGTGAAAACTTTGACAAATACGGAGCAAGAAGTCTAGATTTCCATCCGCTCCAGGGGCCCCAATATGCCCACCTGGTTAGTGTCAAAGAAGGCAGAAGAAGGAACCAGAGCTTTCATTTGAGTTGTGTAGTAATGAGATCCCTTTTGATGGGATCATTGGAGACTACTTCTAGCCTTCTGCCCCTACCCCCAGCAATAATGAGGTGTGTTTTTCCTTCCCTGCTGGGTGGGGTCAGAGGGGCCTAGTGGAGAGTCAAGACTTTTACCATCCAACAAAAGGGAGGCCACCTTCCTTGCCCTCACCTACAATGTAGTTTCAGTGGAAGCCACAAGGGCCAAAGTAATGAGGTACTCTTACCCCTCTTAACTGGGGAAGTAGCAGGAAGACTTGGTGGGCAGCCTCTGCCAAGTAGGAAGGAGGAGTCCTCCCATTGGGTTTCAATAGTTGCCTCTCATAAATGCCAGGGAAAGTAAAGTCTTTCAATGGGGACTTGAGAGGCAATACCAACGATCCCTTTTGTTTGATTTTCAAGACTGCTAGAGCCAAATGTGGGATATCATAGGACTACAGAGCTATGTAGGTGGAACATTCCTAATCCAAAAATGCAAAATCTAGAGTGCTCTGAAATTCAAAACTTTGGGGGTGTTGATAGGAAACTCAAAACATTTGAATTTTTAGGGCTGGGGTTGTGGCTCAGTGGTAGAGCACTCGCCTAGCATGTGTGACACCCTGGGTTCGATCCTCAGCACCACATTAAAAAAATAAATAAAATAAAGGTTAAAAAAAATTGGATTTTAGCCGGCAAAAAGCGAGGTTCTAAACAACTCAGTGACACCCTGTCTTTAAATAAAATACAAAAAATAGGGGCTGGGGTTGTGGCTCAGCAGTAGAGCGCTTGCCTAGCATGTGCGAGGCACTGGGTTCCATCCTCAGCACCATAAATAAATAAATAAATAAATAAATAAATAAATAAATGTATTGTATCCAACTACAACTAATATATATATATATATATATGTGTGTGTGTGTGTGTGTGTGTGTGTGTGTATAAAATACAAAAATAGGACTGGGGATTTAGCTTAGTGGTTAAGTGCCCCTGAGTTAAAAAAAAAAAAAAAAAAGACAAACCACAAACAACAACAAAAAACTTTTGGATTTTAGAGCAGTTTGGATTTTAGAATTTCAGTTTAGGGATGTTCGACTGGTAAAGTGCATGCAACTATTCAAAAATCCAAAAATCTCTCAATTCTGAAATACTTCTGGTCCCAAGCATTTCAGATAAGGGAAATTCAACCTGTATTTATTTTCCTTCAGCCTGATATTCTGTTTCTAATGCATGTGTTTTCTGGCCTTTGTGATACTCAGTGGATATGATAACTTGTCTTGACAACAATCCCTAACTTTTCAAACAAATCATAATCTTGGTGTTGCTGTAAAGGTATTTTGTACATATGATCAAAATCCATAGTCAGTTAACATTATAAGGGGCAGATAATTGGAGAGACCTGATTCAATCAGTTGAAAGGCCTAAAGAGCAGAGTTGAAGGTTCTCTAATGAAGAAGAACATGTCTAAAAGTTCCAGCCTGCCCTTCCTGATAACCTTCCCCAGGAATGTCAGACTTCCTTAGCCAGTCCCACAATCACATAAGACAATCTGTCATAAATGTCACATATTTTCTACTAGTTCTGTTTCCATATTTCTCTACCGTACAGCTTGTATTATAGTGGAAATCTAAATCACTGTGGAATGAAGTAGTGCACAAACAAAAAGTAAATAATACTTTCATATCTCATTCGTCTGCCCAGAGTCAAGTCCACTCTCTCTCCCTTTAATATAGTCTACCTTCTACCTTTCTTTCTCTTTTGTCCTCCTTGGTCCTATCCCCCCTAATGTCCTGAACATCTTTACGTCATCACTGTCTCTTTCCAAATACTTATTGGAATTACAAAAATAAAAACGAAAAATGAAACTAACCTATTTGGAACTTCAATCCCCGTGGATTTCCATACTACTCTTTCCCTTCACTGTCAGGCTTTTTGCAAATATATTTCTTTTCTACTTCTTTCATTTCCTACCTTTAACCCACTGGTATCAGGTTTCTATATTTACTACTCTACTGAAACTGAACCTCTTGAACTTTCAGGGTTGAAACACCTCCTGGTCACCAAATCCAACTACACCTGCTAGTTGCTTCCCAATATCCATTCTCCTCTTTTTCCTTTGTAATAGAGCCCTGGACAAGTTGTCCAGCTGAAAAGTTAATTTTTCAGAATCTTTTGCCTCTAGGAGTGCCCTGTTATTCAACTGTGACCAATGAAAATGTAGTAGAATTATAGAATGGAGCTTCTAGAACACTCTGAATTTAAAAAGATGGAACATGCCCAGCTCTTTCCATTTCTCTTTTCTCCTCAAGTAGAGATGTAATGTCTGGAGCATTAGCAGCTATCTTAGGTCAGTAAGTCAGGACTTAACCTTGAGGGTATAAACTGAGTGGAATGGTGTACAAAGATATATAGACCTGAGTTTTGTCCTTAGGGCAACAGAAAATTGCCAAACCAGAATCAGACTGAATTCCTCCAGGCTTCTAACATCTTTTTCATGAGAGAATAAATGTTTAGATGTTTGAGCCACTGTAGCAGGGTCTGTTACTAGTAGCCTAATGAAGTCTGTGATGGATACATAAGTGGCCTCTCATTGTTCATTCTTTCATTTATTATATAAATATTCAAGCACCTACTTTGTGTCAGGCACTATTTTATAGACAGTGGAAAAAAGACAAAATTCACCAGGTTTAAAAAGTATTTAAACATAGAGAAGTCAGGGTCCACATGGGTATTTTGTAGCATAAAGAAGAAATTGAGGAGTAGTTTTATTTATTTATTTATTTATTTATTTATTTATTATTTGTGTGTGTGTGTGTCTTTTTTTTTTTTTTTTTTTTTTTTTTTTGATACTAGGATTGAACCCAGGGGTGCTTTACTGCTGAGATACGTGCCTAGCCCCTTATTTATTTATTTAGTACAAGGGATTGGATCCAGGGCACTGAGTCACATCCCTAGCCCTTTTTATTTTTTTTGAGATAGGGACTCTCTTAGTTGCTTAGGGCCTTGCTAAGTTGCTAGAATGGCCTCAAACTTTCCATCCTCCTGATTCAGCCTCCTGAGTCACTGGGATTATAGGCATGTGCCACCACGCCCAGTGAAGAAGTATAGTTTTGAGAAATATTACTTTGATGTTACTATTTAATCTTCAATAAAATCCTTGGGAAAGAAGGCAGAAAGAAAGGAAAGTCTAAAATAGCCCTGCTACAGTCCATCATTTAGATTTCTGATGGAAGCAGCACCAGGGAAGACAGGCCAGTGGTAAAGGAAAACCCAAAGCAGCGTGCTGTCACTGGAGCCCAGAGAAAAAAAATGTTTTATAAACAGGAAAGATCAGGGCTGGGGTCCTGGCTCAGTGGTAGAGTGCTTGCCTCACACATATGAGGCACTGGGTTTGATCCTCAGCACTACATAAAAATAAATAGAATAGGAACAACATGGGTTTAATGAGATTTGGAGTCAGCTACAGAGAACTACATTTCTTCATTTTCAAAAACCAAAAAATTAACCAGGAATCTAAAGAAACTTAGGTTTCACAGCTCCAAAAGAATAGGCCTTGAACTTAAATTTGTGACTGCCATTTTGTATTTGTTTGTTTAAGGAATTCTCCAAATTGTTTAAATTCAAACCCCATGAAATCTAGATGTGCCCTTCTTCATCATCCTTTACCTCTGTCAAATCCCGACTACATAAACGTCATTGACATTACTTCTTTCTTAGCTTCTTATGTCACCTTACTCTCCTCCACTCTTGTCTCTTCTGCCATTCCCTAACTAAAGACACCGGCTAACATTAAACTTCAACCTTGTTCTTGTTACATACACTATGCCTTTGCCAATTTAGTCATATCATCCATATATGCATAACTCCCAAATTTCTATTCCCAGCTCTGATTTCTACCTCCCAAATATGGGCAAAGAATTATTCTCTTTTGAAATAAAAGTTTATCATTTTATAAAGCTCAAAAGCAAAACATGAAATGGACAAAAAGGGAAAGAAAGAAATACATGCTTGGTTCACTCAGAATTATTTACTTGCATGCGCTTTTGGAAAAGAAATAGAAGACAGCCTATCTTAGTTCTCTACTGTCGATTAACAAATTACCCCATATTTATTGGTTTAAAACAACATCTATTAGGGGCTGGGGTTGTGGCTCAGTGGTAGAGCGCTCGCTAGGCGCTGGGTTCGATCCTCAGCACCACATAAAAATAAATAAAATAAAAGTATTGTATCCAACTACAATATATATATAAAACAAAACAAAACAAAAAAACTCACAACATCTATTATGTCCCTGAGACAGCAGTCTGGCTTAGTTGGGTCATCAGCTTCAGGTACTTTCACGGGCTGCAATTAAGTTCTTGACAGTCATTTCAGGTCTAAAATGGGGAAGGCTCCACTTCCTAGCTCCCCCATACGGTGTTGGCTGGACTCGGTTCCTTCAAGGTGGTGGTACTGAGGGTCTCCATCAGCTCCTGGCTAGCTCCTTTCGTGCAGTTCCACCCCACACCACAGGTGGCAGAAGCAGCCCTTCCCTGCTTGCGGTTTTCAACTCCGCTTCTGTCTCTGTCAGAACCGACCAAGTCAGTATGGCGGGGGGGGGGGGGCAATTGCCACAGGAACGGTACAGGCTCGCTTTCCTCAGAGATGCTCCCCACCGTGATTGGTCACTTTAGAGCACAAGATAAGGATGTACGTGCCCACTCGTGATGGTGACTAGAAAGTTCCCAGACCTGGCTCTCGCATGCCTGGCCGGTTTTCCGCCCCCACCGGGCGGGAAAGGTGCGCCCGGCCGCTGAGGCTCGACCCGGAAGCTGCAGCGCGGGCTGCGCTCGCCTCTCCGCGGGGACTGTGGCCTCCGCGCGGAGTCTGTGGGCCAGCCGCGTCCTCTGTCCGTCCGAATCCATGGGTCTCCATGGCGACGGCAGGGTGGGGGGCGGGCAGCCGGAGCAGGGCTGCGGCGCTCCGGGGGCCTCGGCGGCGGCGTCACGGTGTTCGCCGCTGTAGCCTCAGTGTTCACCCTCACGCTGCCCGCCTCGGTGCCGGGGGGTAGACTCGGGTAAAGTACTCTCAGGCCGCCCCTCCCGCCCTCTCCCCTGGTCCCACTGCGGGAAGCCGCGGCCGCCGCTCCCGGTTCAGTCCAGTGGGCTCGGGCCTCCCATGCACCCGCTGGTTTGCAGCGCGGGGTTCATGCTTCGGAACCAGTTCTTCCATGCCAGTGACTCTGGTTTCGTTAGTTCCTGGGCTTTAGAGAAAGGGCTCCTGTGGGTTTCTCGAGAGGGGGTTCACCGACCTTCCCACTTCCCCAGGTCGTTTTTTCCGACCCTGACTTTACTTACCATTCCCCTTTAGTCCGCTTATGTTACTTAACGAGCCCTCGTGTTTCACACAAAAGGAAATAACAGTAAGGGCGAATGGATTCCCTGAGAGAATTCTAGCGTGCATAGAGACAAGTTACAAATCCTGGAGACATAAGAGGGAAACGTGACTGAGAGAGAGAGTCTCAGAATAGCTCGTCAGGAGAGTCTTCTGAGGAGGTGATATTTTAGTTGAAACCAGAGTATTGACAAAGAATCGTGCAGAATATTTGGAGAACCCTTTAAAAAAGTGGGATCAGATCTGGCTTTAAGCAGCTTCTAATAAAAGGAAAAGCACGACTCCTGGGCCCTTTCACATTCATTCTTGTTCTGTATTTGAGACTAGAAACAAAGTCTCAGTTTTGTTTCTGTTTTACTACCAAATTAAGTGGATCATCCAAGTAATGCCTTATAACTGGCAGTAATTGACTCAGAACAGTGCTGTAACTTTAGGCAGTAAATCTCTATCCTCAAGAAATGGTGTACTACTTATCTTTTATTGGATGACATATTACCCCAAATTTAGTGGCTAGAAGCAGCAGACGTTTATTATCTCCCGATTGGGGTAGATTCAGAAGATGGGTGCAGTTTAGCCAGGTGCACTATGTAGGACAAGGTTGCAGCCATGGTGTGGTCTGGGGCCACAGTCCACTGGAGGCTCCATTTGAGGAAAATCTGCTTCTAAACTCAACCTAGTTCCAAGCTATTCGGTTCTCTCTATAAAATAGCTGACATGTCAAAAGAAAGAGATAGGGCACCTCTGTCTGACACCTGTCATTTTGTAACCTAATCCTGGAAGTGTTATGCCATTGCCCTGTTTTATTCGAGGGACTCAGTAAATCCAGCCCACATTCAAGGGGGAGAGGATTACACAAGTGAGAATTCCAGGAGTTGGGGATTATTGGGAGCTGTCTTCAAGGCTGCCTACCACATTGAAGTTCCCCAACATTCTGTTTTTCTATTCATTACCTTTCCAATTTCTTTCAGGTCCTATTCAGTGGTTCATTAGTGTACGAGGGAATGGAGGTTTCCAAGATTTATATTAAATAGTGGGAGTAGCTTTGTGGATGTGAGTTTTAACATTGGAGTGCACTATTCAAAGATTAGATAGTTTTATTACCTGTTTTTAAAACAGCTACTTATGGTTGTCTGAGCCTTAGTATGGGATAGGATGAATAAGAACATTTAGTGAGCGCTAACTATGCCAGCACTAACTATACCAAATGCTTTTTATGGACTGATGTTTTAGCCCTCCCAGGTACTCTGAGGTAGGTACTATTATTACCTTCCTCTTGTAGATGAGAAAACCAAGGCTAAGCTATGTCCAAAGTCACAGTAAGTCAGTGCTGTCAGGGAAAAAACCCAAGTAGATGGCCTTTAGAACAGGCACTGGTAACCTGTACTTTGTCAAAGAATTTTATGAGATACTTTGTTACATCCACCATCACAGATGTAATAATATTTAAAGCCTGTTAAAATCTATGGTTGTTTACTCATACCTGTAATCCCAGCTACTCTGGAAGCTGAGAAGGATGATCACAAGTTCAGGGTCATCCTGGCAACTTATTGAGATCCTCTCAAAATTTTTAAATCATAAATAAGAGCTGGAGATGTAGCTTAGTGATAGAGTGCTTGCCTACTCTGCACAAGGCTCTAGATTCAATCTTCAGTACTGAAAAAGAAAGAAAAAAAAAAACCTACGGCTGCGATCTTGTTTTTATTAATGAAGTATTTTTCCTCAAAAGAATAAAGGTATATATTCCCCAAACTTTTTTAGGTGTTCTCATTTGCTTAATTTGATACTCAATAGTGGTTGCTTCTAATAGTTTTATGTTTATTTTGGGGAATAAGTAAACTGTTTTTCGTCTATATAACAGTATGGAAACTTTGTTTAATCATATCTTTGATCATTTTGTTTGTGTGTTGAGTGTACTGTTCTACTTGAATATTTACGAAATAATTTTCTTATCAATAAACAGAACACATCTCAAACAAAATAATGCATGTATTCTTCTTCCCAATAAGTCTTAAGTTATACTGCATAAACCCATGGCATTGTGTGGCTTTGTTAAATTATAACAGTATAATTAACATTTAAGAAATAGGAAAAAAGAAATATGAAAGGAACTGGGTTTTATAAACATTAAGCGTCTGTAGACAACTCTGAGCTTGCACCAGTTTGCTTCCTAGATAACAAACTATGGGTCCCATTGTTGCCTGGAAAACTTGGGTTCCAAAGGTGTCTTGAGTAGCAAGTATGACAGTGTAGTGTGTCTTTTGATCAAGTTTGGTCCTAAAGGGACCCAAGTTTTTGAGTAAGATCAAGAAATCTTCCATCAAAAACAATGATCATGTAGTTCCAATGTAAGTAGGACTTAACTTTGAAGAAACACCAGCTTAAAGGGTCAGGACAGCTGGGTTCTGTGGCATATCCTCCTGAAGCAGGAGTAGGAGGATCACAAGTTTGAAGGTACCCTTGGCAACTTAGTCCTAATCTAAAAGTCTAAAAAATAAATAAATAAAAGGACTGGGGATGTAGCTCAGTGGTAAAATGCCCTGTGGATTGAATCCCCAGTACAAAAAAATAAATGGAAGAGAATGAATAATGATTGCAAAATTTTGAACTCATACTTTGTCACACAGATATAAGAACAACAAGAAAAAAAAATGATCAAAAGAGTTTGGAACAGCAGACGTAAGAGCTAACCTGTTAAGGAGAAAACTATACTTGAGAGTAGTTACAAAAGGAAAAATTATCCTGAATATTTTTAGACCATAAATAATTTATTTAAAAAGAAATATTTGGGATTCAAAAAGTACCTTAATTTCTACTCATGAGTATCTCCAGAGATTTTTTTAATGTCCTAAAGTAGGGATTAGGTCAGTGGTAAAGCATCCCTGGGATCAACCCCCAGTGCAAAACAAAACAAAACAAAAAAGTCCTCAGGTAATTGACTTAAGTGGGCAGTAGATGTCTTTGGAACCCTTAAAGGACTTCTATTTTGCAGTCATTTACCCAAGAATGAGGTAGGTGTCTTGAGTAGCAAGTATGACAATGTGGTATGTCTTTTGATCAAGTTCTATGTTCAGGGCTTGATTTAGATTGTGTGGCCAGAGGAGGAGGAGATGGGGATGTCTTGGCAGGATCATGAAATGGCTAAGATAATGTTTTTAAACTTAGTGGGAGAGAGAAATGAAAATAACTAGCCAGAATATAAGGCAATCTAAAGTGCTAAACAGACTCAAGCAAGCTCTGTAAGGAGAAAGAAGTGATTATTTCTAATGGGGGAGGCTGGAGAGAGTTGTGTAAGGAAAGGTGTCACTGAGGAGGTGGCAATTGAATGAACTAGGCCTTGAAGGATTTAAGAGAGAATGCTGGGGAAATATTCCATGGTGAGAAAATGAGTGCTAAGAGGTGCCAAAGAAGACCACTCCAGAGGAACACTGGGTATTCAGATTTCACTGAGATGAGCCTGGATTGATGGATAAGCCTGGCAAAGGGACCTTGCAACCTAGAGTTGAATGTCTTGCTGAGGAATCTGAACTTAATTCAGTAAGTAGAGACTAGTCATTGAGAAATTTTATACTGGAGATATAATCCAGCTTATTTGTCTTAATAAGTATAGTAAGCCATACTAAGCAATTTCAGTATGCAGATAAAGTGGGTTGGTCAAGTCTTGCTGAAGTCCAGGCCAGAGATAGTAAAGTCTAATTGTACCTGGGGCAGTAGAAATTAAAAGCAGAGTATTGGTACCTACTGAAGTACAAAAAACAGACATTAGTACTTTTCCTATCATGTAATACTAATCGCAAATCATCAATATTGACCGATTTCTTACATTAATATATACTACAGTGTATAGAGATGAGTCAGAAATAGTCCTTATGCTCTGGATACTTAAACTAATAACAAATAAGCACAGAATTACTGCATCATAATTCTAGAAATAATGCTAACAATGAGGAACTATAAAGCATATAATAATTTACTGATTGGAAAAAAAATGTATTATAGCAGAACCTATCAAAAGAACCTAGGTGGAAATTGTTTTAAAATATCTAAATGTATGCAAATGCCAGTATTAAGGTTATATGGCACATTTTATAAATTATCAGACTTCAGACCTTTGCACATTTGACATAAATTGTATCTTTGTAGACTATTGTGCTAAATTCTTGAGAGACGATACAGCACATTATACTAATGCTCTCTAAAAGTATTTGTGTATTTTCAAGTAAATATGACTTTCAAGAGGGAAAATAAACATTTTTTTAATGGAAATTTACCTGTATTTCCACTGACCAGTTATTGAAAACTATCAAACATAGTTTGTTCAATAAGACCTAACAGAGAAAATATTCTTTGACTATTCCATGCTGTTAAATCTCTACAGATTTACAGTTTTATCCAGTCAAATTAATGCAAAACCCCAATGCAAGCATTTGGATTTTGAAAACTTTGGAGGAGTGTCATTCTCTAATAGTAATTATTGGTTTTACATTATTTTTTCACAGGGGAACTGATCACAGCCGCACATGAGCTTGGAGTAAGTATTAGTTTTATTGTTTAATCAATGCTCTCATTAACAGTTTTAGGAATTAAGAAAGTTTAATTAAGCATAGAGTAAAGTAGATTAATTTATTTTCAAACCCTAGTTTTTAGTAACTTATAAGTACAGTACGTGACAATTTACTTTAAGTTTTAAATCCAATTAAACTAAATTATAAAGCAAAGCCTTTACTATATATACAGTGGCTGGCTTATTATCACCCCAAATTTTGTATAAGCTGTGGAGAATAAAATAAATCGGGTTAACAGTTTTAATAAGTTTATTATTTAATAAACTTTATTATGGTGCATGATCCCTTTAGGCAAGACCTTACGACTGTCAGCATGGTGGTAATCCCATAGCAGTGTGGTCTTTCAACTTTCTAACCAATATGATATTTCAGAACCTGCTTTTTTTCAAGAGCCTTTTAAATGACCCTAATGTACTGTGAACCTAGAGAACAAACTGCTTGAGAACTGACAATGAAATATGTCACCCTTTTTCGAGGTGACACACCATGTGATAGACACTGCCAAATCCACTAAAGAAAATATTTATTTGTATTGGCACAAGAGGATTACAATAGGAAACCACTATTTAAACATTTAGTCATTGGCACTTAATCTTTCTACTTGCCTGAGAAAGGGCTATACTTTTCAATTAAAGTCGGTGTGACTCTTTTCGTAGATGAAAGTCTTCTAACTGTTGCTATTTTTCCATAGGTTGCCCATCCTCCTGGCTATCCTTTGTTCACACTGGTGGCTAAACTAGCAATTACACTCTTTCCTTTTGGTTCAGTTGCCTACCGAGTCAATCTTCTCTGTGGCTTATTTGGAGCAGTAGCTGCATCATTACTTTTTTTCACCGTTTTCAGGTAAAGTTGATTAGTTAATAAGTTTTAGTATTTGGAGATGTGGATTTCTTATGGCCAACTACATACATTTAAAAAATCTTTTGTTGCTTGAGTGGTTTCCCTAACTCACGTGACTTCACTTTCTTCATTTACAGTAATTTCATATGCATTTGGCCCCTCACATGATTACATGGCTGGTTCTGCTTTATACAATGGGGTGAAGGTGTCACTGGTTCATTATCACAGTTCTCTGGTTAGGCAGAACTAATGAGGTTTGTCATTTTGTGAAGATGCAGATAGGCCAGTTTAATTCAACAATATGAAGTTCATCTTTTGATAAATGGTAAATACCATTTAATTACTCACAGCATTGCTGATGGGCAGCTGCCTTTCACACCAGATCTAATCTAGATATATTATATTCTAAATATGAACATGTATGCTTTTTGAAATGAGGTTGTTAACTAAGAAAATTATGTTTGGGATGTGGTTTTAGTTAAGTTCACTTTGTTCCAATATAGCTGCAGGGAAGGTAGGCAAACTAGACCACACTTAGTTACTGATGGAAAGCTTTCTTAGTTTGTAAGCTACTCTTGCTTTAAAAAAGTTGTAATTAGTTTAGGATATTGGTTAACTTATTTGTCTTTGATGTTTCTGTCTTCTTTACTCCTAATTTAGTCTAATCTATGCCCAAGAGGATAATAGCAAAAAGATAAATTATACTTCCTAAAATGTGAAAAACCAAATTAAAGCACTTCTTCAAAAACTTTTCTAGTTTTTAAAAATCAAATCATTTTGTATGTAAACACAGTATAATTTGAGTAGACATAATTTCAAATATAATTTTTGGAGACTAATATTTTATAATATAATGGTCATAACACTGCCCTTTAGCTAAATTCTTTCTAAATTCTTTTTTGGTTATTTATAGAAAGGTAAAAGTTAACAGTTATGACTCTCAATGTTTACTTTTAAATCTATTTGTAAAAAGCTTTCAGATTTAAATATTTTAATTATTGATGATTTATTAAATGCTTATTATTTAATTTGTTTCTATTTAGTGTTACATTTTTTTCAGTGATAGCCAAATCTTTAAGTTTGAAATTTTAAAAATAATATCTCTGATTCATTAGTGTTATGAATACTTTATTTTTCTAAATTACCAGAATAAATTTTATTAGAATTATTTCTTCTGAGTCTTTTGCAATTCAGAATCTGTCAGTATTTCCATAGAGAGAAAAGCTGATCATCTTTTTTTAAAAAATATGTAGGTATAAATTGGGATTCATCTGTTGTATATCAAATGTATGAGTTATTAATTTTCATAAAGATATTTTAAGACAGACATTTAAAGAAAACTAGTTTTTATTTTAAGAGTTCATCTTTGTTTTAGAGGATCTTTTATGTAACATACATCTATTTAAATATTATACAGCTATATAAATGCTCTTAGGCAAGTAAAGTGATTTATCTCCAAAAATTTTCTGTTTGTCAACATATTGTTTATGGCATTCCACATGAGAATACTATAAAAATCATACATAAAAACCTTTGCAAATACTGCATAGCTTTGGACTATAATTTTCCTTTGAGTTGTCCACAATTAAAAATGGCTTTTATTAATGCTTATGCTTGATTATATGACTTTTAGATAAGCACACTAGCCTGTGACCCTTTTCTTTTAATATGCAGCATTAATGATAAATTTTTATACTTGCTAATGTGTGTTTGAAATCACAACTTTAATATTACTAAACCAGGCATTTGAGTGGTTTTAGTAAGGCAGTACTTTGGAAAAGTTACTATCTTTCCGAAAAGGGATCTAACAATATTATCTCTCACATACATTTTAATATGAAAATACTTCATTATTTTGAATACAAATAACTGACAAGGTACATGTCCTTTGGGAACAACCTAGTTCAAGTGGCAAATCTGTTTTGTCAAACAATAGACACCCTTCAGAAAGGAGAAGCCATCTCTATGGTAATAGGACTAACAGTAGCCTATTGATTGAGTGGAAGAAGACATTATACAGTGTCAGCTGGCTTGTTACAATTTCATTTGTTGTATGACCTGAACTTAACCTCTAAAACCTTTCTTCTGTGAATATAAACCCAACAGCAGGACACAGTTTTTGTACAGCCATTACAGTGATGGCTTTTTTCCATTCCTAGCATACAGTAAATATATTCCTTTACAGGTTGACTCCTTTATCAGAATTTGTTTAGGAGACATTTCACTACTTTATTCATTTATAGACTAAATCATCATTCCATTTTGTTGTTGAATATTGAAGGGTTTTGATCCAGGAAACAGTTTTATTCTTTCTTCCCCCTCCCATCACTTAAGAGAACATTACTGTACATGTGGGATTAGTGCTGACTGGTGTGCAGTAAATTAATTCTTTTAACAGGTTTAGGTTTTTTTCAGGTAATTGTTCACATAGCATTCACTATATTTAGCTCTTGGGGTGGACATAAAGACCTTCTGTACCTTTTAAACAAAGATTGTATTTCAAAAGCAAATTTCTGTTTAAATGTGTTGATGTAAAAGGCTCCCTTTTTTTCAGTAAACATGACTTAGATTGAAAGAACAATTTATTCGTTGTTTCCCATTACTATGTAATTTTTGCTTTTCTTGCATCTTTCTCTTGCTTTTAAAAGCCGTAAGATGTCATTAACACTGCATTTTTTGTCAATCTTTCCTAATGGTTGGCAAGAACTCATTTATACTTGCTTTGCTCTAGTGTAGAAAGTGTATGAGTAAAACAGCACACTGAAAGCTGTATGTGTCACTGTCATTTATTGAATTAAAAATAGTAAGATTGTGGCAGTTTCTGATTTATATATTGTCCCTTTCAGGGGCATTTTAAGGCATGCATTATGTTAGGAGTTTAATCTAATACATTTCATTTGTATGAAATAATTCTTATTTAATTTGTGTACATATCTGTGTTTTTAAGGTTATGTAATAAAGTTAGTGACTTAAGGAACTGAGATTTTCCCTTTTAAGACCTTTGAAGTAAACGACTTTTAAGTTTGATTATCTGATGTTTAAAGTGTCTTATTTTCTATTTGCAATTCCCAAACCCTATTAATATAAAATAAGAAGTTATAGGTAATATAAATCACAAATATGAACATCATTTAACTTAATACTTGAATTTCAAAGTTATTTTCTAGCAAACATCAAATTAGGTCCAATATAGTAAAATAAGGAGGAGTACTAAAATCACTCTCATCAAACATCTACATTTAATATGTGCTGATCATTAAAATAGAAGAAAGTGCATTGATAGCATTGTATACAAATGCTTTATTGCAGGGAAGATTTAACTTGCTCATGGTTTCAAATGAAAACATATCTTACATCATTTATTTTGATAGTTACAGGACAGGGAATATATTCCCAACAGCCTTGAGAGTCAGCATTTCTTTTTCAAACTATTAATGACCAATGGGAACTATAAAAAAATCCATTCATCAGTGTTTCTTGAACACTCATGTGAATTGAAAGTAAAACTCTTTTAGTTTTTATAATTAAAATTCAATACTTATTTTAAAGAAAGTAAAACAAAAAGTTACTAACCATTAAATAGGCAGTTTTCTAGAAGGCAGTGTCTTAGAAAACTTGTGTAAAAACCCTAATATCGTTAACATAGTGTATTTAGAAATCAGATTTCTTAATGTCAAGCAGGCTTCTTAGAATATATGAATATTAACAATAATTAAAGGTATATTGAAACTATTTCTATTTAATACAAAGAACTTGCGATCAATTTCAGTAGTACTTAAATATGTTCTGGCAGATTATTTAGTGCCCATATTTTATGCATGGGATTTTGTCATTTTTATAAATTATATATTCCTAAACATTGTGTTGCTAAAAATTAATTTGATTATAATTTTGGAAAGCGAGTACTTGATTCTGAGCACCATCTGCTATTCTTATAGCTTCCGTTAAGATTCCATTCAATAAAGAATAGAAAATTAAAATGCCATACCTTAGAGAATGAGAATCTCCTGCTTAAGGGACATTTGGATTTTCCAGCTCAAAGAGTACTTTAGATTATTGCCATAGAGAATAATGTGAAGCTCTTTCTAATTTCTGAAGTAACTACGCATAAGTAACAAATAGTCACCAAGTTTTTGTAGTTGAAGAAGAATGGAAAGTACTGGAGCATTAATTTCCATTCAGGAGAATATCTGTCTTGATCCCTGGTTAATTGATCATATATTTCTCTCGTACTTGTATTAAAATTGCATTGACTCAGACTAGTTAAGCATATTAAGAGCTTGATTCATTTGCATTTTTTTATAAGTAGAGGGACATATTAGACTCAAATAGCATCGCTTCATTTTGAGGGGAAAAAAGCAGGGCAAAAACTCTTTTAAGACTGTAGAGTCTTTCTGACAGCTAGTCAGAGTTAGAATTAGTTCAAGGAAATGTTAATAATGCACTGCCTGGCCTAATCCCTTTGATATCACCAGGTAGCCTCCTGTTCATGGGTTAATTGCTTTAAAAGCGAAGGCAATATTCTGAGCGGTGGGCCGCTTCACCTTTTCACAGCTGTTACCATTGAGTGACAACTAAATCCCATGTGTAAGATGAGGAAGAGCTCAATCTCCAATTGGGAGAAAATTTATGTAAACCGCAATCCCTTCAGAATGTGCGGAAGTCATAGACTTTCTTGATTTACTCTGCTTTTCCCAGAAAGCTCTATTGTTCACTTTCCTAAGTCCCATCAACCCTTTGTAGCAGAATATCACAGCGGCAGCAGATAGCTTGAAATATATAAATGCTATCATAGCTCTGATTAATAGCAGTGCTTATGAGTCAAGTCTGATAACAGTGCAGCTCTCCACTCAATTTCAGATACTGCTAATGGAATCTGTCTTCTCCAATTGTAATATGAGAAGGCCTAATTTGCCATGGAGCTTGGAGCTGTCACCAGTAGGGGATTGTGGGGTCAGATGGGAGCTGCCAGGTTTTTGCCCTGCAGCTTGTATCTCTCACTTTGAATAGAGCAGCCCCCTGCCTGCCAGTTAGCTGATAGGCCGCCGTGGGGTTTATGCCACTATGTACAATAGGAGAGGGCTACATAGGCTGACTTTATAATTGTGAAGCTAGCTCATATTTCCACAGCTACTGTGCTGCATAATTTCTAATAAGTGGTTTTAACAAATGTCAGATTATGAAAAGTTTCCTCAATTACAAAAACTTATAAAACATTTAAATTGCTAAATCTGTTTCCTGCCGAGATTTTGCCACTGGAACTAGTCATCAGTTATTATGACTGCCCTAATAAATGCATATATTTCTTAAAATTACAAATAAAATATAGGTCATAACTCATATAGACTTGCCACTTTTCAGAGCCATAAAAATAGAAAACAATCTTAACAAATTGAAATATTAAGATATACTTCCCAACTTTGCATATTCAAACTCCTTAATATTAATTCTCTATTGTTAAGTTGGTTGGTGTTGCTGATGTAGTTTAATACTTTCATTCTGTGGGTTTAATTATTTGGATTTTTAAACTTGCTTTTAAGATACTTTTAAGCATTGTGAAAATTATGCAACATCTTCTAAGTTTTCAGTTAAAAAGGACTGTGTATGAAAGATGTTGGCCAGTGCCTTTGAGAATAATATGCTGAAATATACTTTTACCAGTTTCAGTTTTACTACTGAATGCAAAGTATACTATCAACATTATCAAGCTAATCTTGAGGTCTTGTGTGTTTTTACAGATTTCAAATAAAATGTTCTAAAATATGTAATTTGATGGTTATTTTAAACTGTGAAGTACCTCAAGAAGGTATTGCCTTGCATTTTGAAGTTATTTGGCATACCATGAAAACTTAGTAAAATGTAAATAATGGTGATTCCTATAAAGACTAGTTCATTTTTTTCTTTTAGGGGTATAAGTTGATGGGGTATAATAAAATGAATTATTTGAAACCTTTGTCATTTATTAATTAATGTATGAATCTTAATTCTAATATAAATGGTCTGATTATATCTTATTTATGGAAGCTCTTCATAATCTTATTTTTCCCATTTCAGTTGCATTTTTTGAAGGCTTTTTCATTTTTTCCTCCAATTTTATATAGTGGTTTAAAATCAGGATTAATACTTGGTACTTTTATATGGTACTGCTGGTTAATATTTACATAGCTGAAAATACAGGTGAAACGGTTTACCTTTTGATTGATTCTCATCAAAGAGAATTAACCTTGGTAGGATTTTTTTTTCTGGAGTTACAGTAAATTTATCTGCAAATTTTTTTAAACTATGGAAATGTTTAAAAACATTTTAGACCCAGTGGGTGGTAGCTTCAGAGATACACCTTTAACATATCACATTTTCAATGACTGATTATGTTCATTAGGTCTAAACTTGAAAATGTTTACATTCTAATGCTTTCTAATCGACCATGAATATAATATTCCCACAGAGCACTTGACATATATTATATGCCCAGTGCTGAAAGAACGTAACCTTAGCAGTACTTATATTTTCATAGCTTAGCTTCCCAGTATCACCATTCCCAAGGTAGACTGGAAAGATAAATATATGGCATTGATTATGTGAATGAACAAGAAGGGAACATTGTATCATTTTCACGAGCAAAACTCAGAAAGATGAAAACATGGAAGAGTAAGGATAATAGATTTGCTGTTGATTGTATACTGCTTTATTGTACTTCTTTCCTGTAATCCTTTTCACCATTTTGGTTGTCAGTATGAATTGACACTAGCAGTAATTTCTTAAACATTATTGTTCATATGCTGCATTGTGGTCTGCCTACTCCCATTCCACTTACTTCAAGGAGTTCTCACTATAGAGGAAGGGTGCTGTAGCCTCCATGTTGGGTTCTTTTCATACAAGTAACACTGAAGGCCAATGCGGTTCATTAAATTTATGAGGTACATCATGTGTGTATTTGGAATGAATTTCAGGTTTCTGTTATTTGCCTTTTGATTTAGGGTTAGACAAACATGTTACTACACATGAAAATCAAATACAGTGTAGTAGAAAGAAAAATATACCTTATCATCAATAGCAAAACAGTGTCAATGGTGTAAATTGTAACCTGATTTATCCATTATGTCAACAGATGGATACTAGCCCATCCGTGAGGAAACTACTACACAATCAGTACTTTTCTTAGGAAGCTTCTTGGGTCTCATGGATTTTGTGGACCAAAAAGAAGGCAGTTATGTTTTAATCAAAGAATTCTGATACGTTAGGCTGCTTTTAATAGCATCACATCTTTACACTTCAGTGGGGAACCTCTGTCATTTGCATTATCTGGTTGAAGTTTAAAGTACTTGACACCTTTCCCAAACTATCTGTCATATTCTTGATATGTCTTTCTTCATTGTGCATAAACACTGTTCACTACTAGAATGTAAACTACATGATTTTAGTGTTAACCAAATAAAAAGCAATTAGGAAGATTTATTTATTGCAAATGTACTTCATAATGTTTTATATGTGAAGTATTAAATATGTTTATATAAAATAAATCATACTTCAATTACTTGGATTTGCTATTCTGAATCACCTTTTCTCTATTTGTGTAAAACCATAGAATTAAGTATATATTTATTAGCATAAAAATGTGATTGTGATTATTGATATTGACAGATGACTGTCCTTTATAATGCAGTGGTTATGGCCTTATAAGATTTTATTCTAGGGGCTAAGTGTGGTGGTGCTAGCCTATAATCCCAACTACCTAAGGGGTTGAGGAAGGAAGATCATAAGTTCAAGGGCAGCCTCGGAAACTTAGTGACATTCTGTCTTAAAATAAAAAATAAAAAGGGCTGGAGATGTAGCTTAGTGGTAGCACACTTGCCTAGCATGTGCAAATCCTTGAGTTCAATCTCCCAGTATTGCAAAAAATAAAATAAAAAATAAAAAAGATTTTATTTTTCTACAAGTCAGCTTAGATTCTACAACTATATGCTTTATTTGAAATAATATCTCCCTGATTTTGCTCTATGAGAATTGGATTGAGAATGGAAAATGTTTTTTCTCATAGTGTGGCTAACTCATCCTAAAATGTTCTTAAGTTACAATGGAAAATACACTATTTGGTGAGTTCTGGTGAAAAGAGACTTACTTTATTCACAACTTCATTTGAATTTCTCTTCTTTTTCTCAAGTTTACTATTGGTTTGTTTAAAATAATTATCAATTTCAGTAAAAAAAAAATTTTTAATGAGCTAATTTTAAGATTCTACATTAGCACATTAATTGCTTTTTTTAAAAAATAATTTGGTATGTTTATTCAAGAGAATAAAATGAAAATTGAAATAGGATTTCTTAATTGCCAAGTGAAAACCAATAGTGTTTTTGATTATGTCATTATTTTTTTAAAAAATTCATCAGACTTAGTCTTTACATAGGTGAAAATTTTGTCATATTTTGTAGGGAATTCATGTTTATAGTTCATCTGCATATGAAACTTTATGGATAATACAAGATATCTTGTTTTGTGGGCTCAAATCAATAATTTCATTTAAAACTCATATTTAAATAAAAATGTCAGATTTGACATCCCTTCTAATTATTTTTACTTATTCTTTTTTGGTTTTGTTTATTTTGGTACTGGGGATTAAACCTAGGAGTGCTTTAGTACTAAGCTATATCTCCAGACCTTTTTTAGTTTTTATTAGAGACAGGGTCTCACTAAGTTTCTGACACTAGCTTTGAACTTGCAATTTTCCTGCCTCTGCCTCCTGAGTTGCTGGGATTACAGGTGTGCACTACTGCACCCTGCTATCTATCAGTGTGTGAAAGACAACATGAGAAATTGTGAACCTTCTGTATTCTATTATTCCCTTTGAAATATGCATTTTTGTAAACAAGGTATAAATCATATAAATGTGAAGATGAAAGTGCTTTTTTAAGTAAATTATCCTTTCAGTACTCTTGCCAAAAGATTAAGACTTGACTTGAAATACAGAATGATGAAATGAGTATGCCTTAGTTTCTAGAAGATGTATCCATATCACTCTGTGTTTTTTAAAAAAATCAATGTAACAAATCCAAAATAAATCCTTGAATTTTTCCCTTAATTTCATTTGTTGCCAAGACACTATTTTTATAATTATAAAGCCCAACAACAATAAAGGACATGGATCTTGAAAGATGCAAAATGTATCCAAATACCAAAACATCTTTTGTCTTAACTTTTTACACTTATAAAAAAGAGAATTCTTTCTAAATAATGGCATACATGTGATTTTATAAGCATTATTTGAAAATGGTTGGACTAAGGTGAGGTAATTAGAAACTGTTGCTACTTGAAGCCCATTAAAAGCTTAAAATAAAGTGTGTCTAAAATTTTTAAAGGTATATAAATGGGAAAACCTTTAATTTTCAAAATGTTAAATAGCTTTTATAGAATGCGGGCACACATACATGTACACATACACATGAATGATTCACTATTATGTTGACATGATTATCCAGGGGTCTTAATAGTCCAAAAATAATTCCTTTGACTTTGAAACACATTGTATAGGGGGTTGCATGTTTTTCAAATCTGATTTCCTTATTGTGTCTTAATTTGATTACAGTTAAAAGTTTAGATGCCTGGCCTGGAAATATGGCATAGTAGGAGAGTGCTTGTCTAGGGTATGGAAGGCCCTGGGACTGATTCCCCAGAATCACCACCAATAAAATAAACTAAAATAAACTCTCTCTATTCAATACACACTTAATAGTTAAAATATATATCTATTTTTTCAATTTCGTGAAAACCTGGAGAAGGAGCAACTACCCTAGTCTCTAGTCTTAAGTTACCCTAGTCTTAGTGAAAGTCCTTTAGGGAAAACTTAGAAAAGGTGATGCTTACACTGAGTTGTAAATAATAACTGTAAGTTAGCCATGTGAAGACAAAACAGTGCTCCGGATATACAGAATCTTATTCACAAAGAAACCCAGAGGTGGAGAACCAGCTTATAAGTAAGTGATTTACATGTCATATAGTGTTGTTGAAACATGGAGTTTGAGAGGGGTTACGTTAAATGAAGCTATGTTTGGGCTGAGATTAGAACATGAAAGGTCTTGACTATGGTAATGTGTTTCTATTATGATTCAAGGGGAGTCATTAAAGGTTTAGATGCAGGAGTGTGCTAATATCAGGAATGGTTGTGAAGGCAGAAGACTTACCATACTATTGGGTTGGTTTGAGTTCCAGGGGATGATAATAACTGAAAGAGGGCAGTGGCCATGTGAGTGAAGAAAAGTTGATTAGTTTCAAAATAATTATGATATAAAATTGATAGCATTATGAAGTATGTTTAACAGGGAGTGGAAGCCTTGATGGTGACTCCAGGTCTCTTAACTTGAATAACTAAGGTAGATAATGAAAATCATGAATATAGAATGTACAGGAGTAGGATCCTTGTGAACAGAGAGGGTGGAGGTTAATTTGGTGCCCATTAACTGCAATGTTCTATGGGACATCCAGAGTTGGGGGGAGTGGTACTGGAATGGGTATATAGCAATTGGTTGGAGTTACATAAATCTGAAACTAAGAGAGCAAGTAGTGCTAGGGACAGATTTGGTGTTTTCAGTTTGTAGTTGTCAGTTGAATTCAAGATAATAGATAAAGCTGACCAGAGTATGTAAAGTTAAGAAGAGCAAATTGCCTGAGAAAGAAATCTTGGAAGAGCCCAGCTTTCAATGAATTATTGGAAAAAGAGACATTCAGCGAAGACACAGAAGGAAGATCCAGAGCTATATAAGGAAAACTGGGGGTGTCGTGGTGTCCCAAACATAAACCTAGTAGAGTGAATCTGGGAGAGTGATCATCAACAGTGTGCAACATGACAGAAAGGCCCAGAAAGCCTATGAGTGTTGGGGTCCCCAGACAGGAGTTACAGTAGTGTGCTAGGGTGAGGAAGGGGACAGAGGCTGCAGAGATGAGCCTAGCCAGACCTGAAACTGTATGAAATCATCCCTGATGTCAGCTTGCTTTTTAGTCATTTATCTCTATCTCAGTAAGGTGAACAGTGTGCTCAAAAAATGCTCAGGAAATTGGATGAGCAACATGATGAGACTGCCTACCTACAGAATCAGTGAAGGAATTGAAGGGCTCCAGGCTTCAGAAAACCATTATTAGCCTTACTGACTTGTCAGCACAAATCAAAGACTCAGCTTGCTGGGTGCTGGTGTGGGGGATCCCATCTCCTTGTCAGCATGCATGTGAAGTCAGAGCACTAGGCTGCACACTTGTTCTTCATTGCACTCCACCTGCAGACTTATTGCATGATGTACCGACCACCTCTTGGCTCTCAGGACAAATTACTTAATTTTACTGAAAAATTTTACAATTTTGAGAAGAGCTTTGTTAGACTTTTTTTTTTTTTTTTTTTTTTTTTAAATCATGGGCTGTTTTCAACAATGGAGTTCAGTTTTGGTAATTAACTATTATGTTCCATCCTTGAACAATTTGATATCCTTTTCCCCAAACTACTTTTCACTCCCTGGCATGACTTTAGCTTTCTGTTTACTCATTTCCTTGATGCCCCACTGTCCAGTTTAATTGAGACCTACAACCCCTTGCTCATCCTTATCTCCTCCCTCAGCTCCCTATTGGCTTTACTTCCTTCTTTAATCCAATCTGGGGCTCATGGTTCATTACTTGAGCTCTCTTTCCTTCTTATCCTTCTGTCCTTCTTCCTTAAGGTTGGCTCTATCCAGACTTCCCAGGCCTGGTTCTGTGCAGTCATGTGGACTGATGCTGCTCCTCTGAACCTAGTCTCTGTAGTCTCCAACCTCAGCTGAGCATTTATTGCTAACTACTAGGCCTTGTGTGTATCTCTCCTGGGCTTGTAGAGTTTTTCCACAATAAATGTTTCCAATTACCTCTACTTTTTTTAATCCACTAATTTATATTACAAATTTACAAGTTTACAGTCAGTGGATTCTAAATCTTAATGTAAAGTCAAAGTTTAAAGGCATCGTGTTCAATGTATATGCATTTAAGGAAGGACAGAATGGCCTAAAAGATTGCTGAGATCATCACCAGAGCAGGAGAGCCTCAGCAGGGTGTGGGTTGATCCAGAATCCTCAAACACACCCATGTGCAAAGGCCTCTGTGGTTGCTCCAGACCCCTTCTGGTTGCTCCAGACCATCGGGTTGCTCCAGCCTTCAGGAGGAAACAGGTGGTTTGGTGAGTCCACCCCACTTGATTCTTTCAGTATAATAGGCTCAAAATAACTGCTAATGGAAGCTAGTCAGACCATCCCAACTGGAAGACAACTCAGAGACAGGCAAATGAGACTGTAAACTGCATTAGGTTGAGTATCGTGTTTGTTTTTAGCCACTGTATTCCCAGCACATTAAACAGTAAAATTTAGTAAATATTTGATAAGTGAATAAATGTAATAACTCTGGGGGGAAAAAGTACATGCATTTAAAAAGAGACTCAGAGTTTGGCCTATAAAATGATATTGAAATAAAAGAAGTTTATAAGGCTTAGGCTATATAGATTATTTGTGAAAAGTATTATTTATGATTTAATGTATTATTTGGGATGACAGAGCATCCAAAATATTTCATATTCTACCTTTCTGCTCTTGGAGGCACACTCTCTCTCTTCTGTTTTCCACAAGGCTATGAGAACTTCAGCCTTTATTTTCATAATTTAGTCACACAGTTTCTCTTGAAAAGAATAATATAAATTATATTAAAGAGGGAAAGCAGTGTATTTCAGTTAAAATTTTTGGTTGAAAGCAATTGGATGACTATGATTAGCACAAAATAAATGTATTAAAAGGAGGTTGGGAAGAACTTTACAGTTCAGTTTTAAAAAGACAAATAATTTAAGAATTGGGCAAAGTATCTGAATTGACATTTCTCCAAGGATGTGTACTGTCCAGTAATGACCAGTAAACACAGGAAAACATGCTCAGCATCCTAAGCCATTAAGAAAATGCAAATCACAAGCTCAGTGAGATACCACTTCACACCCACTAGGATAGCTAGAATTAAAAAGCCTGGGTAACTGGTGCCCATTAAGTGTAGAGAAATCAGCCCCTGGTGCACTGCTATTGAGAGGCAAAAGATTCACTACTTGTTTTTCTTCAACTTATATTGAACTACAACCCAAATTCCTATAGACTTACCTTAAATTCCAGGCAAATTCATTTGATAATAAAAAGATTGAGATTATAGGTTTGATTTCCATTCCTTTTTTTATAATCAGTTACTTTCTCTTCTCAGCAGCCTCACAGTTTTTTTCTCTGATATGGAAGAAAATCAGGTGTAAGAAACTACGGATTATTTATTATAAAATTATCCTAATCTTGGGAGAGGAGAAGGGAAAATTCAGATTATACACTTTGCTATTGTGGGATTACTCTTCAATAATATGCTAATGTATCTATGTGTAAGTCTTAAGGTGACTGGGTAAGTTTTATCACTGAAATTGATAATTTTAAGTTCAATTTGTAAAACCTTATGGAATATTAAAAGGCAGTTAACATAGTTCATAACTAATAATAATTAATATCAACAGTTCAAATGCTTTGGGATGAATTTCTGAGTGTAATAACATGTTTAAAATTATGGATTGTGAGTTTGAGTTTCCTGAGAATTCAGTTATACTTTCTTCTCAGTTCTCTTTAATTGACCATTTGATGGTTTTAAACTTTGACAAATTGTCCTTTCAAAAAAGTAATTTTAAAACCTGACTCCATCCAGGTGTGGTAGGATACGCCTGTAATCCCAGCAGATCAGGAGGATTGGAAGTTCAAAGTCAGCCTCAGCAATTTAGTGAGACCCTAAACATAAAAAAGGCTGGTGATGTGGCTCAGTGGTTAAGTGCCCCTGGGTTCAGTCCCCAGTACCCAAACAAAAACCTGACTCCAGAGGGTTTTGAATGCAATTCAAGATTATAATGTGTTGTTTTGATAAAACATGGAAATAAACACAACTCTAATAATTAACAAAACTTCATTCTAGTCTATTCTAGACTCCAGGAGGTCCATATTTAATCAGTTAAAAGTGTAATTTATTATTAAGATAAATTATTTGACATTAAAACTAAACACTCATCTTTTAACCCACAATATAGTGGCACCAGATGGCTATACTAACAGTTAGAATCTCTAGTTCTCCACTTAACTTGCCATAGTACTTTGGAAAAGTTACCTGGCTCTTCAGCTAGTTCATTTGAAAAACAGGAATTTGTTGATTTTTTAAAAAATTTTATTTTGACAGGATGTTTCAGACTAATTTGTATTTAAATCACCTATACTCTGGAATCAATCATTTCTCCAAGCATGCTAATTTATATTTTATGTAGAGAAAGGACTTTCCAAAATAAAATTGACAGATGGAACTGAGGTGTTCCTTTAAAAATGTTAGAAATGCTTTAAGGTTAATTCATTTTCTTCCTCTGTGTGCATGAGTGTGGGTACTTCCAATATAAATAAAGTTCAAATTCAGTTCACATCTCAAAAACAAGGTCAAAATAAGCGATACAGACAATCAAATGTTATTGATGTTCAGAGATGGGATAGAAACCTGGAAATTGAAGAGAAATTTGAAAAAAGTGTAAGCTTTGAATAAATAGGAACAGGGAAGACATCTTTCTGGGGTTCAATGCAAACAAATGTGTGGTGCTAGGAATAAGCGTGTCATATTAAGGAATTTTGAGGCACTTGACTAGTTAGCAGAAATAATAATGTTGGTAATTAGCAGATGGATGGGGTTTATTTTATTGGAAGCCTGGATTTTAGGCTGACTCATTAAGAATTTATCCTACAGACAATGAAGTGTACTTAAGTTTTGAAGCTAGGTAATCAGAATATGTTTTAGGAAATTTAGTATAATGTCATATTGCAGAATAGGTTGTAATACAGAGGACAAGTTAGGAAACTATTAAATTAGTTAGGTCTGAGGCATTGTGAATATAAACAAAGGAGTTGATAGAAAACTAATTTAGAATGAAAAAGTGACTTTATGTTTAATCAGGATCACTGGGAGAGTAAAGAACTGAAAGAAATAGGAAACTGATGATTTCTTCATAATAGAAATTCAAAGGAAAAACAAGCTTGATGATAATGATTTTTTTGTGTGTGTGTGTGTGTGTATGTATGTGTATATGCATGCACATGCACGCTGGGTATTATTGAACCCAGTGCCTCTCACACAGTATGTATGAGCTCTATTCCCATCTTCTGTCAATATTGGAAATTTAACTTCTTTTTCTGTAATAGGTAAAACATAGTTGAAAATTAGTGACTTGAGACAGAAAATATCAAAATTATTAGGCTTAATATGCTTTCTGAATTTCTTAACACTATTAAGAAGTAGATATTTAGGGCCTTGCTTATTGGCACCTTCTGTAACCCAGCAGCTTGGGAGGCTGAGGCAGAAGGATCCCAAGCTTGAGGTCAGCCTCAGCAAGGTCTTTTCAAGACCCTGACTGAAAATAGAAATTAGAAAGGACTGGGGATGTAGCTCAGTAACAGACAGACCCTGGGTTCAATCCCTAGAACCACATAGAAGAAAACACAAAGAGGGGCAAGAGAAGGAAGGAAGAAAGGAAGGAAAGAAGGGAGGAAGGGTTTTTATAGTTTAAGATTTGTAGCAAGGTAGGGAGTTGTTTCTTTAGGATGTTTAACACATTACCAGTCTTATCAGATCTCTGGATCAGGATCCAGATTTCTGATGGATTTGAAATGAATGACTCCTCTGGCATTTGAGGATGTGACATTTGTTTTCAAGTGTTGCATTAGATTCTTTTGCCATTATTGAAATTCTCATTTCTATTCCGCTCTTAATGTGCATATATATAATTATATATAGTTGAAATTATATATATACATAATTTCAAACTTCTCAACTTTGTCTAAAAAATAATAAAAACATTAAAAACTAAGAACTTAGCTGTGCACAATTTAACATGATCAAATACCATGACTAATGCCAAGATAAAGATAGAAGGTACCTAAATTCAAACATCCAACAAAAAATGAGTGAAAATGAGTATTTCTGTATATGGTTTTTGCCATTTCATTAACTTAAACATGTCTCAATCTTAATCAGGCTATCCTTCTTTGTGGATAAAGCAAGAAAATGACACAGGTTCAGCCCTAGTTGCTATTTCTTTAGGTTTTCTGAACTGTCTTTGAGTCCTAGAGAATGTGTCTTAGAAGAAATCTCATTCTATCCATAAGTTTGTTCATTTGTTTGTTAGTAGGTGAATGTTCAGGCTTCCTAATTAAAATCTGTTGAAAGAAATTATTACATGAAGTAATGTATTAACCATATAATGTGTGGGGAGAGTGCTGGATGACTGTCATAATTTTCTGCTGGGACAGTTTATAAAAAGGAAAAGAAAGTCAGTCCTTTTTGTTGGGAAAGAAGATTTCATGTTATCTGTATTTGCAGGCTTTCTGGCTCATATGCTGGAGGAATCCTTGCTGCGGGGGTGTTTTCATTTTCTCGTCTAACATGGCAGTGGTCCATCACAGCAGAGGTTTTTAGCTTAAACAATCTGTTTGTGGGGCTGCTTATGGCTCTTACTGTACATTTTGAGGAGGCAGCAACTGCAAAGGAGAGATCAAAGGTAACCTATTTGGATCAAAGTGAAATCATTTTTTTTTTTGTTTTAATTTTTGGACAGATAGCTGCATTTCTTTTTAACTTTGGTTTAGATGCTGTTTATCTATTATGGTTACTGTCAAGGTAATCTAGGCATGTTGAGAGAGAAAATATTCTCAGTCCTTTTATTGTGAATGGAAGTATGATAGCCCTCATGAAACATGGGACTTTTCCCCCTCAGACTTCAGAAGTGGTTTGGAGAATGAAGGGGTTATGAAATCCCTGTGAGTGCTTTGGGAAAGGCAAGTTTGTTGGTTCATGCACCAACACTTGCTTGTTGATTACCATAAGGTGCCAAGCTTTGGATTGACCTTACATCATATACCGTTATGGTATATTAATTTACTCTCTTATTGTGAAAATGATCAAATTTGTAATTTTCTAATTAAGAGTGTCAAGTGTAAAAGCAGAGTAGTTCAAAAGAGATTGCAGTGAATTTAAGACAGATACTAGGATCAAACTCATTCTAAGTGTGAAAGAACCCTGCCTTCAAAAGCTTACTGTCTGTTCATTGCAGAAAATACTATATTGCCTTTGTATAAGCAGCTTTGTGTTGTGAAAGGATATAGAAACAAAAAGACTTCATTATTTACCTGTGGTTCCCATAAGTAGATCTGTGATGCTATTGTTTTATTTTATTTTTCTAATTGTGTTAAAGAAAAAGTATTCAGTATATTTGTTAAAGAAGCATAAACAGATTTTATTCAGGTTCAGAGGTAGGGAACACTTCAGTAGGGTTTTGTAATAGGGGAGAGAGATCAGGCTCAAGTCCAAATAACAATGAATAATGAGAATTTGTATCCAAGGAGCAGGCTGGGTGTCAGTGGACGGAAAAATTACTGAGAGGAAACATCAGGGGTAAAGGAGGATTCAGACTAAATTGGCCTAATGGGATTCTTGCTGAAGGCAGGCCAGGCTGATCTGACATCACCTGGGGGAGGGTGAAGGATAGAAATTGGATCAGTGTGATCAAATATCCAGGGTAGCGATTTCTAGTTAAACTGAGTATTCTTGATAAAATTGGACAATGCAGAGATGAACACAGTATCTAAAAGCCAGGGCTGAGTTGAGAAGAGAGTTCAGAGGAGCTTGCCTAGAGTTTGGTCAGGAAGAAAATCCTTGTGGGCTGGGGATATAGCTTAGTTGGTAGAGTACTTTCCTAGCATGTATAAAGCCCTGGGTTCAATCACCAGCATCACAGAAAATAAATAAATAAAAATTTAAAAGAAGTGGAGAATACTTATCAAATATGAAATGAGTAAATGAATACATGTTCAAAAAAAGCAAAAATACCACCCAAATATAAATAGGTTTCTAAATAAAAGATGTTACATTTTATTTATTTAGAAGGAGAAAAAGTAAAACAGAATTATTGGACTTCAATTATAGATTTTACTCAAGTAAGAATCATATAGTACTCTGTTAAGATTCACTAGTTGTAGTACAGGAGTCTCCAAGAGTCAGTTTGAAGATAGTCATTTAAGATCAAACTGCAGTTGTTTGATGTGAATGAACAACATTAACAAAAAGTAATGATGATAGGGGCTGGGGTTGTAGCTCAGTGGTAGAGAGCTTGTCTTGTACGTGTGAGGCACTGGGTTCAATCTTCAGTACCACATAAAAATAAATAAATAAAGATATTGTCTGTTTACAACTAAAAAAAATTTTTAAAATGATGATAAATACTAGTGACTGTTATAATTGCTTACATCTAACAGATTGATATTAACCTGGCCTATGATGTTTGGTTTAGTGGTAAGAATGGCTTTTTACCATTGTGCTTACTTAGAGTTTTAGGTGAATTTTTAACTTAGGTGTTTTTGTTTCTTTCTTTCTTTCTTTTTTTCCTGTTTGTTTTCAGATAGCTAAAATCGGTGCTTTCTGCTGTGGCCTTAGCTTATGTAATCAGCACACAATAGTCCTCTATGTTTTATGCATAATACCTTGGATTCTCTTTCGACTTTTAAAAGAGAAGGTAGGTTTTGTAATTTATAAAAATAAAATTAATAACATTTTGTTTAGATTCAATATAGCATTTGTTTCATCAGAAAACTTGGGGCTTTAATTTTTCTTGGGTTTTGTGTAAAGCATAAATAACCTTAAGCCCTAACAATATTGACTGGAAAAAAAAGGATTTACAAAAATAATGTAATATTGATTGCAGTGGCATCTGGCCTATTTCATAATTTTCTTCATGATTCTGAAAATAGGTTAAAAGGACTTTAAAGCAATAATACTAATTTTCCTTAATAGTTTTATTATACATTCTAGGACACAGAGTGGTATAGTAGTCATTCATTCATATTTAACTGTTTGTTGAGTGCTTGCTCTATGCTGTATCCTTGCTCTAAGTGTGGAGATTTAGCTCTCAACAAACAGACAATATCCCTGTAGTATGAACTCATTAAAATCTCTGATAAATAACAGTCCTATTTTCTCAGGATATTTCTCTAGAATTAAAAAAAATGATTTATTTTTATTTCATCTTTCTATGAAAGAAAACTTTTTTGTTAATTAAAATGGCAGTAAATAGCAATATAGGAAAATTACTTTGTTGGGCAATAGGAGATTTAGGTAAGGAAAAGGCAGGGAGTCGAGTTAGACATGAACTCTTGAAAGAATAAATGTCCTTTATCAGTCAGACTTTCTTTTAGTCTATATGCAAAGCCAGTGCCAGCTAGGTCATTTTACTTTATTTAGTTTTTGTTTGTTTGTTTATGAACAAATTCAGCTACGTTTGTCATTTTATTATTTGCTCATTATAACAATTATAATCAGAATTATAATAGAAAACATACAAGTAATAAAATTATTATATAGTAATAGGTAAACAATTATACTAGAGCTTTAGATAATTATATTAACTATTCTTGAACACATTTAGTTTCTTAGCATCTTGGCAACAAAGCAAAAAGGTAATGTGGAAATTATAAAATTCTGATTATGTGATTAAAAAGCAAATAAAAGGGAAACAGGAAAAAACAGTTGACAGGAAAGAGCAACTTTTCTTGGACTCGAATTCTATGAAGTCAATCATTTCAGTCTCACATTTCAGTCATAACAGTTAGCAGTATCCAAATTTCATAGAATATTCAGAAAGTTCTTCATGTGACCTTTTATAATACATATCCTTGATTTTTTTTTAAAAATTAAATTTATTTTTATAATTAAATTTATTTATAAAATTAATTTATTTTAATTAGGTATATATAACAGCAGAATGCATTTTGATTAATTGTACACAATTGCAGCACAACTTTTTGTTTCTCTGGTTATACATGATGTAGTGTACACCATATGTGCTGTCATACATGTACCTAGGGTAATGATGTCCATCTCATTACACCATCTTTCGCACCCCCATACCCCCTCCCCTCTCCTCCATCAAAATTCCTCCATATTTTCCATGCCTCCCCGCCCTGCCCATTATGGATCAGCATCCACTTATCAGAGACCATTCTGCCTTTGGTTTTTTGGGATTGGCTTACTTTGCTTAGCATGATATTCTCCAGTGCTATCCCTTTACTTGCAAATGCCATGATTTTATTCTCTTTTAGCGCTGAGTAATATTCCATTGTGTATATATATCACAGTTCCTTTATCCATTCATCTATTATAAAGCATCTAGGTTGCTGCCACAGTTTAACTATTGTGAATTTAGCTGCTACAAATATTGATGTGGCCGTGTTACTATAGTATGCTGATTTTAAGTCCTTTGGGTACATACCCTTAATTTTTAAAAAATGGGTATATAACATTAAAAAGTATAACTCAGCCAAAATTTCCTATGGAATACAAAACTGAGGAAGCCCAAATATTTTTCTCAATGGATGCACAGTTGGGGGTCAACAGACAATATAGCCCTCTCTAAGCATAGCCCATTTGATATCAGTCATCTTAGCCAGAGATATAGCTTGACCTGAGCAGACCCAGGATAGGTGCATTCTCTGGAAAGGACCAAGAGTTGATTGAAAGGAGAGCCATGTACTTCATATAAAACTTGCAGGATTCGGAGTCGACAATTTAGGAGACTGGACTAAGGGCCTGTTTACCCTAGAATGAGGTGAGCTACTGATGAATGATGAAATTTGGAGAACCATGACTCTTTAACATACCTCTTCTTGTTCATTCATTTATGGTACTAGGGATTGAGCCCAGGGGTACTCTACCACTGAGCTATATCTCCAGCCCTTCTTATTTTATTTTTAGACAGGGTCTTGCTAAATTGCCTAGGATGGCCTTGAACATGCTATCTACCTGCCTCAGCCTCCCAAGTAGCTGAGATTACAGGTAGCTGCCTCTGCACCTGGCTCATTTCCATTCTTTAGGCTAGAAAATAAGGTCTATGAAGTGCAGGGGTTGTTGGATCTCACTTTAAGGGGATTTGAAACAGAGCAAGGATTCTTAAGTCAGTTGGTGTCAACCCTGACTGCTCATTTAGCTAGGAAGCTTTTAAAAAATGTGTGTGTGTGTGCACATACATACACACATATATAACAATGTAGTACAGATGCATGTGCATTTTTATATACATATATACATGTATATATGTGTATTTATCCTGAAACCTTATCCAAATTATTTTGTTATAATTGATCTGGGGTGGGGTCTAGACACTACCCAGATTATTTCAATGTGCAGCTAAGACTAAAAATTGCTCTCCAGACTATAATAGCTTTCATGTAATTGTTTCCTATTTATTCCTTATGCAAAAGGAAAATTCTGCAACAATTACATCTTACCATTCTAAATTCAACTTTATAATGTACAAAAAGTGCCAAAACATAAACATTTACTTTCCTTAAACCACTTTTAAGAATAGCAAAGCAAAGGCATAGTTGTTTGATTAGATATTTGTAAGTTTTTAAAAGCATCTCATTACTGCTATAGAAATCTCAAATGAAATCAGTACTATAATGAAAACACTTCATTTTCAATTAAGAATGTTTATTTGAAAATGCTAATACAAGCCAATTCCCTGTTCTGCTTCTGGTTAATGTGAACTTTCTTTCTTACATTCATTCTCAGAGATGAATTTCTCATTTTCGAAAAGGAAAAGTTAGCAATTTCTAGTTATGATGTTTGTAAGAGACCCCCTTCCCCAGTTAACCAATATTTTTAATCTTTCTGGCATACTTAAATTTATTCTTTTGGACTTAATCTTTATAAAACTTTGTTGATACTGTCTTTCATTATTGAAGTGTATAGATAAGAAATATATTTTACCAAATAGGTATATGAGATAACAGTTTGCATATAACAACAAATTTCTTTTAGTATTCTGTCCTAAATATAAATTGAGGAGGAAAAAAAGCATTTGGGTGAACCTGAAGATTATATAAGAGCTAATTTTATTTGTGTGAAAAATTTCCATGAAATGTTCAAGGCCCTTGTAGGAAGAATTTATTATCCATGTACAATCATAATAAAGTATATACTTGAAGTCAACTTCTAATGATGACCATGATGTAAATTGGTATAATACCAATTCAGTATTTTGAGCCTATTCAAAATCAGCCAAATAACACTTGATCACTTCTAAGTGGGTGATCTCAGCTGTGCAGTGTACATGTCATGACATGGTTTTAAGTGTAGAAGATACAATAAACATGATACTTATGAGTTTTGCTAATGTTATTTGCTTCACTCAGATTTCACCTGCCATGTAAAGGAGTTCAGGCTGATGCAATTTTCTAGTAATCCACAGTAATCAGAAGGTTTAACATAGTATTCTGTGGTGACTTAATATAAATTGAGAGATCAGCTCTGAGCAAACATATTTGATGTTTTCCTTGATGTGTTCTTGAAGTTCCAGGATGAATCGACTAAAATAAACACTGTTCAACAACACAATGTGCTTTAATGCAGGAGCTATCACTGGGCTTTTTGTTGAATTTGAGTCTGTGTTTCTCTGCTGGTTTGCTGCCCTATATCTACCTTCCCATCTCA
This sequence comes from Marmota marmota marmota, assembly GCF_001458135.2. NCBI lineage: Eukaryota > Metazoa > Chordata > Mammalia > Rodentia > Sciuridae > Marmota > Marmota marmota. Next base: position 51,193,753 of record NW_026000229.1, read on the forward strand.
TCCTACCTCAATCATGCCCGCTGGACCTGGGGAGACCAGACAACACTTCGAGGATTTCTGACACATTTTCTCAGGGAAGAATATGGAACATTCAGCCTGGTAAACTTACATTTCAAGCCCTTGTGAGGAAACAGGTGGTTATATTCCATTGTTCAATCAACTTCTTTGTTGATTGAAAGAGCAGTCAATGTTTATCAATGGCAGTAGATAGAATTTCCATTTTAGTTAGTAATATAACAAATTTGTCCCTTGGAATGTTAGAAAAAAAATCAGAATCACTTCATCCAACAGCAAGCTGTTGTATATCCCTAATATACTTTTCAGGATGATATGCATTAAAGGAAACCTATTGCCCACTGTTGAAGACTGCCTGCAGTCTTGGGTACCATTGTGAATAAAAATCTGTGAATAAAAATATTTGGAAAAACGTGAAGGAAAGGAAACTTAACAATTTTAATTCACCTTTATCAAAGCATTTCCTTTTTGAAGTAACATATTTGATTAACAGTGTTCATGTTAGTATTTATTTTTTAAGAAACATTTTTTTAATTGTAGATAGACACAATATATTATTTATTTTTATGTGATGCTGAGGATCAAACCCAGTGCCTCACACATGCAAGGCAAGTGCTCTACCATCGAGCCACAGCCCCAACCCTTAGTATTTACTTTTTAAAATTGAAGGCCTATTTATAAATGCTTTGTAAAATATTAGTTCACCAAATGGAAACAGTTCTCTCCAAAGAAATTCAAAAGGGTAAGGAAGGAGAGGCCTGTGAGGACTTTGTAAGATAAATTATGGTATTGATGAGGTTTTATTCATCAAATGAATGGTGAGTCTGTAGATTTTTTAAAAAATTCTTTGTCCCTAAAATATACATTATGTATACTTTTGTAGATAGATGTTAGATATTATATTTATCTTACATAGATATTTCATAATAAAATAGATTAGTAAAAGGTAATTGTTATTTATTATTTTCACTTCAAAGTGTGATACTTTATATTCTGATTTACTTATATTGGTTAATGCATTAAATACAGATTGATGGCTCTTCCATATTTGAAATTTTTATCATTCACACGTAATTGTGAAATTTTGAACAGGTTATAATAAACTTCAATCAAAATTCTCCAAAAGAGGACTAGGGATGTGACTCAGTGGTAGAGTGCTTTCCTGGCATGTGTGAGTCTCTGGGTTCAATCGCCAGCACTAAAAAAAAAAAAAAAAAAAAAAAAAAAAAAAAAAAAANGGTCACCAGTAATTTAGTAATTGAAAGCAAAATTAGCTCAAATACTTCTCTGGAGATACAATCACAAAGAAAGAAAAGGCCAAGGGTTATTTTCTTCCTTAAAAGAGCGTAAAGAGAGGCTATAACAAAAGTTTAAATAAGTCCACTAACTCATTAATGTATTAATCATTCCTGCTGATATTTCAGTGATTTTTAGCCAATTATTAATTTTTCCTAAACATATCCAAGTTTAGTTTTCACTACATTCAAAATTTAACAGGCTCTGAAGTAAAGACTGTTGCATTGTATATTTAAAACATGATATTATATTATAATGAATCAAAATCATTATAACATAATAACCTGCCAAGGCCTCAATTTAATATATGTACAAATAACCTTTTCTTTTTTGTGTTTAGGCCAAATCTGAAATAGGATCCAGTATGTCTGAAATACTGGTGTAAGTATAAATATTTAAAACCATTTGTAAATGAATTTGCTATTCGTTTTTCAAGATGATTTTTAGGGATTTCCAAGTCCCTGTCTTTGTAAAGAAGTGTGTCTGAGAAAGTTTTCACCTGTACAGTTAATAGTTATTTGTAAATATGGAGTTGTCCAGGGGTCTAGCCTTTCCCTCAATGAGATAATGTTTAAGTGAGCAGTAAATACAACAATGAATAAGAATATTGGGAGAGTAATGCGAGCCCCCAAAACTAAAATGTTTCATCTTTCAATTGGGTACAAAATTTCCCAACATAGTGTTGTTTTATAAATAATTTTGCTCTTTGTTCTGATTTTTATATTGCCTTTCTTTTGGAGACATTTTATAACATAGTGTGTAGCATGATTTGAACAATTACTTTCTTGTATTTTTGGTTGGACCTATGCTTATTTAATTCTTCAGAGCTTCATTTTTTTAAATTATCTTTTGACTTTTTTTTTTGCCTGTCCTCATCCTAAGCTCTATTTTGACTTACATATTTTTAATATCCAACCTTATTAGAACCAGCTTAAGCAAGTATATTTTCATCTACATTATCCAATAATGTTCCTTGAAAAATGGGTTAATATTTGCTTAAAATTTACACAGATTAAGACAACTTGAAAAATATTCATACCAACTTAAAAAATATCCATACCAATTGTACTGATTTATAAATTTCAGAATAAAGTAGGTTTCTAGAACACAAAAGTGATCTAACTAATTTCTAGTTTGGAACTTACATGACCATTTGGAAAAAACTGAAACAAACCATGTGGAGACTAGATCAACTTTCTATATGATGCAGTTCATCATATAGAAATATATGCAGTTCATCAGCTTCTTAAAATTTCTTTCTTGTTTATTTACTAACTTGCTTCCTTCCAATCATCCTTTTTTTCTTTTTAACCAACTTTTTTTTCCAACTCCAAGATACATAGAAAATTATTGTTGTAATTTAATAAATAAAATTAAAATTTTAATAAATTTTCTTGTAATTAGAAAATACAAGTAAGCAAAAATAAGAAAATTAAAATTACCTGTCATTCCAATATAACTGCTATCATTAATCTGTTAACATTTTTGTCTATATCCTTCTGATAGTTTTCATATTTGTGTTTGTTTAAAATGGGATAATGTACATAATGTTTTATTAGTCTTTTGTTTTTCACTTTTACCTTATCTTGAAAATCTTTCCCTGCCATCATTTTTTAAATATGACCTTTTGATAGTTTTCACAACTGATTTTAAATATTTCCTCTTATGTCTGACTCAGACTTTTGCAGCTCCTCTTGCTTTTTTGGTGGGGAGAAGGTAGCAAGAAGCTCTGTTTTTAAAGATAAAGAGCTTTTTCAGGGACTCTGAACTTTGCCGTATTCTAATGAACTCTATATAGAAAGACTCACTGCCTGTTCCTTTCTACCTACCTTCCAGAGGTTGTTCTAGCACTTAGGCTTACTGTTACATTTTAGTTTAGCAAATTCTACATGAACCTCCAAAGAACTCTCAAGAGTAATCCTAGATTATACATCCAACTTTTATTAGTTGCACATAAGATTATCTACTGGGAACTTAAAGGCCTCCTTTATATTCTAGTCATACCTGCTAGGTTTTATGGCTAGGAGAGGAAAAAAAAAAAACTAGACAAAAGTGATGACCACTCACACCTGCCCTGTTTGTTCAAATCAAATCATCATGTAGAATGGAGGCATAATCCTAGCAATGTCTAAGTGAGGGAAATTCTAGTCTTTAATTGTTTCAGGTGGACAGGAGTGTTAAGAAAAGAAACTTATAATTAAGTTACGAGAAAAATCCTTCAAAATGATGGAACCTAATCATCTACCCTTTTCCAGACAAGCAAATTAAATTCTTTCCCCATGCATATCTCTAAATTGCAATCCTGTATAAGAAAATTATTGAATCTAACCTTAGGCAGTGGCCATCTTTTAGAGCTTACATTTAAGCAACAGATCTCTAAGAATTAATTTTGAGACTGACTCCATTTCTTTTGAAGAAATGGGTCCCATGCTGGAATCAATTTTTCAAGTATAATTGCAAATGAGTTAGGATAACTTCTCTGAGTAGATGAGTCTCCATTAGTAAAATACACATTGTGTGCTTTTCATAATTATGGCATCACATTTTCTCCAGTAAATTTGCCAGTAGGGGTAAAAAAGTTTCTTGAACTGGTGTATAGAGTCATTTTTTTTTTTAGAAATCAAAGACTGCTACAAGCAATAGCTATTTTAGAACTCAGATAACATTTGAGGAATACTTATTAGTTAATGGAAAAATTTAGTTTAATTGTAGGAGAAAAAAAAATACATTTCTTTGAGCTTGCTTGGACATTTTCCAAGGCCAGAAATTTAGAAAATCAGGAATTCTTTTAAGGAAGAAAATAACCCTTGGCCTTTTCTTTCTTTGTGATTGTATCTCCAGAGAAGTATTTGAGCTAATTTTGCTTTCAATTACTAAATTACTGGTGACCATGTGTACATCATCAACAAAGAAAGTTCAAAAACTCCTTTCAAACAACTTATCAATCAATCAGGACTATCCTATGTAGTATAACAAAATAAAAAATGTAGAACAATTTTGTATTCTGATCCTACTCTGATTTATATATGTTGATAACCAAATATTACAATCGGAAAACATCTTAGAACTATTTATTTCTCTCTCTGATACTTTTTCTCCCAAATTTAAAAGGAGACAAAATAATTTTAAAATCTGACTCCAGTTTTGTTCAGTGCATGATCAAACATTTATTCTGCAAATGATATTTTATTTGAAATTAGTCATTTTTTTTCTGACAACAATAAGTTATTTTGTTTTTTACAGTTCACAAGTAATAAATATGAGGACCGAACTATCGTACAACATTCAAGCCCTTGCAGTTTGGGCAAATATATGTCTAGCAAGAAAGTGAGTAATGTAATTCCTTATTTTTCCTTTGTTCATGAAGTGAGCCAATGTTTTAATATGTCATTGCAGAACATTACTGGTATTATTTTATGTTTCAAATAAATGACTGTTCTTGCCTTCTGTTAAGGCAAATATGTTTTGCTTTCCTGCTACCTTATTTTATCTTCAATTATAGATCAATTATTTCAAAAACCTTATCAGTTTATTGCAGCTAAAATAGGCAAGTCATGTGATATTTTAAACTTCTGGTTTGATCTTACTCTGCGTGTACTAATGATTACTGTTTATGCAAAAGAAGCAAACAACTATTTATTTATTTATTTTTATAGTATTAGGCATTAAACCCCTGCCCTCTGCCACTGAACTATATCTGCAGCCCTTTTAAAAATTTTTTAAATTTATATATAGGGTTTCACTGTGTTGGCCAGGCTGTCTGCCTCCTGAGCAACTTCAGGCATACATCAATACATTCAGCACAAACAACTATTTAAATTCCCCTGATAATAAATGAAAGCCCTAAAAATATAGCACTGCTAATCTTTATTAATTTTTTATTAATTTATTTTCTTGTCTGTTGAACATGTGTATTTGTATATAAGTCAGTATATGTATGTACATCTATATTTATGGTTTTATTTGCTTAATGTAACATTATATTGTTAATATTTTTCCATACCAAAAAATACTTAAGGCCATTTAAGTGTCTACATAATACATTCCATCCTATGACCAAAGGAGAATTAAATTTCCCATTTGAGTGTTATTTTATTGCTTCCATTTTTTCCCTCTATTATGACACTAATACTAAAGCATTTTTATGGGTTGTTTATGCACATTTGTGGTTTTTGCTTAAAGATTTATGCCTGAATGTCAAATACTCAGTTATTTTGACACAAAGTCAGTGATTATAAGTATTTTTAAAGCTCTTGATAGAGATATTATGTAGTTAATTTTTCTCAAGGATTATACTAACATTCTCATACTAAATTCTCACCAACATTGATATATTATTTCAGGCATGAAAATATGCTATATTTTGCATATGCTTGATTACTTCTTAAATTTAATAAGATCAATAGTTGATATTTTTCTGTGAATATCCTTTGCTGCATGATTCTATTGTCTACAACATTCAATTTGAATAAACTTAAATTGCAATTATAGAAAATTATTATTTCAAGTTATGTTGGTTGTCTATTCCAACTCAGATTTCAACACTGATGACTTTCTTTCTTCTTAAAAATGAAAGTTTTATTTGGGTGTGGTGGTGCATGCCTGTAATCCCAGCAGTTGATATGAGGCAGGAGATTCATAAGTTCAAGGCCAGCCTGAACAATTTAGGGAGAACTGGCTCAAAATAAAAGGGTTTGCAGTTTAGTTTTGTGATAGAGTGCTCCTGGACACAATCCCTAGTACTGCCAAAAAAATTTAAAAAATAAAAAAATAAAAGGTTTATAGTTACAAATATTTTTCTATAGTTTAAAGCTATTTAATGTTATTATTGATATTCATACATATAGATAATTTTGGACATATTTTTATTCGTTTTGTAGGGAGAGACAGAATTCACCATTAGTGTGGCTTTTTACTGGAATGTTTTGCATTTATTCATTGTTCTTCGCTTGGAGGGCAAATTTAGATATTTCAAAACCACTGTTCATGGGTGTGGTAAGTTTTACTTAGATACATCCTTTAATCAGAAAGTTTATGAAGATTGTGCAAACATGTCTCTTATGAACTTTATAAAAGAATGAATTATTTCAGGAATAATAAAAATTATATATACATTTTTACAAATCAAAAGTTAAATTATTGAGCCATTAAGATTACGGTCTCTTTTTAGGAAAAAAAAAATGCTATGTTTTGTTAATAGAGTAGTTAAATAGGAAAATAAATCTAAGGTAGACTTAGGTTAGTTGTGTGTGTGCGTGTGTATGTGTGTATATGTGTATACACTTACAAATATATGCATTTCATCTAGAATACTTTTTAGAATAGCAAAATAAATATGGGTTATAACGAGGGGCTGTTGCCAACATATCCCTTTACTTCTTACGTGGAAGTTCTAGGCCTGTAAAAAGAGCACCTATGTTTCTGTTTTCCTGTCAGCCATCTCTGAGATTAGGGTATTTCTTCTTATAATAGAAACTCTATAAATTTGGACAGCTTTTTTTGATAGCTGAAACCAACTAGTCATTTGTGTATGTACTTAAGATGCCTATTAAAAAATAACCTACTTGATCATCAGACTTGGGAACAAAATAAATTAGTGTAAACAGTTAGGAGAATCACATTTATTACTGATAATGCTGAGATTGGAGAATGTGACTTCTAAGTGTGGACAAGAGGACTTCCTTATCCTGCCAGAGGGGACAGGTAGTGCTGTGACTATGGGGCAGGCCTCACCCCACCTCACTCCTACCCACTGTGCACAGAGATAGACTGTCCTGGACAAGTGCTTCTTGGCAGCTCACTTCCAAGAGGGAGAGGAAAACACAGGACTGTGTTGTCCCAATAACAGTTTCAGCTCCCCATCAATTCAGTTCCTACCCTCCTATAGGAAGAAGGGAGGGTAAGGAGAGAGGCCAGGATTATTATACTCATATAGCTTATGCATAAGGAAGGGAATATTAGGAGAAAAGCAAAAGCATTTCTCTACCTCTCCCACTCTAGATAATCACTGGAGTTCAGTATTAAGATGAAGTGTGAATCCCAAAAGGGAGATACACATGTCAAACTGGGAAGGAAGAACTGTTCTAAATTGAAAATTAAAGTGACCTCAGGTTGGATTGGGGAAGTCAGTTAACAAGATCTAAATGACAGGAGGCAAATACAACTAGTTGTAAGCAGTATAAATTTTTTAAATATTTAGGTACCTGACTGATTGTATGAACTAGTCAAGTGGACCTACTGTTTGCCTATCTTTCACAGGTGGAACGATTTTGGATGCAAAGCAATGCAGTGGTAGCCGTCCTCGCTGGCATCGGTTTGGCTTCACTTGTGTCTAAGACTAACCAAGTGCTGAATAGCAACGGGCTTCAGTGTCTGGAATGGCTTTCAGCAACTCTTTTTGTAGTTTTCCAAATATATTCTAATTATAGGTAACCCATGGCTATTTTTATGAAAAGTAGCACTTGAGCCAGAGAATTTTGAATATTTTACATTCTAGGACATTCTATTTTGCATTTATTTTTAACTTCTATTGGTTTCTAAGATTCAAAGTGAGGCAGCTTGGTCTGAATGCAGTAGATTTTATGTTTTGGGATTAATAAGCTTTTTGAATCAGAACCAGAGATTGTTTGTAGAATCTGGAGTATGTATAAAATTACATGATCTAAAATACCACTTAAGTGGAGAATAAAGAGATTTGGGGCTTTTTGTATACCCTAAAATAATTTACTTTGTGTTTCAAAGATTTTTTCTTTTGAATTATAACTGGCCCTGTACCAGTCAACTTTATATTAGAAAATATTAATTATTTTTAAATCAATTTCTGAAAGTTTTTAACTCATGTATTATTAGTATTGTATATATATATATATTTTCAATATCTTTTTAATAATGATTATAATGATCTTGGTATAACATAAAAGATGTCAAAGTCTTAGATGATAATTAATTTATTTCCAGCAGTATTAGATACATTACAAAAGTGGAAGAAAGAGTCCCTTGGCATTTTGTTATAGTGAGATTTGACTGTATTTAAAGGATTCAGTTTTCTTCTGGGTACGGTGGTGCATGCCTTTGATTCCAGTGACTGGGGAGTCTAAGACAGGAGGATTGCAAGTTTAAGGTTAGCCTCAACAATTTAGCAAGGCCCTACACATCTTAGTGAGACCCTGTCTCAAATTTAAAAATAAAAAGGAGTGGGGATTATAAATCAGTGGTAAAACACCCATTGAATTATTCAATACCCAGTACCCCCCCCCCTACAAAAAAGGTTAAATTTCCTCTTTTAACTTAACTTTCAAAACCAATGTTCTTTATAATCCCAGGTAGAGCCTGTGCTAGGAACATTTCATCTTCAGGACATCTTGGGAAGGGGCTGCATGACCCAGACATAGCTCCATCACTAGCTCAAGGAGGGCTCACCAGCCTCCAGTGTTTTTTAATTCCAATTTTCTCCTGGCTTGGGTCATTAAGAGCATTCCAGGGTCAGCACCAGAGATGTTTGCACAGGTTAGATGGTTTATTTTGTTTTGATTTTTTTATTTACCCAAGGGAATGAAATAGATAGCAACTTTTCTGGTTGACAAAGTATGAGCCATCACCTGGCAAAGTAGGGAATCATAGTAGGAAATAGTAATTGTTGCACTGATTGCAGAGGCAGGGATAATATTCCGTTCCTTGAAAGGTTTGTTTGCTTTTTGATACTAACCTTGTGATTCAGCTTGAGGCATTGCTTCTAAGCTCCATAAAATGTAATAGACCTGATAATAAGAGGAAAGATATTGCTTGCCTCATCTTTTGATGTTTCCCCCGCCCCTTGTAGTCTTTCTCTCTTTTCATGGAAAGTTCTCAAAATTCATGTACTTTTTCTTTGAAGTTAGAAAGTCTACTTCATTCTTGAAAAGAACTGTACTGCTGTTCTTGGCAAGAACAAATAGTGTCAGGAGAAAAGTAGACAACTCAACAGACTATTCCTTCCCCTCCTTCTCTTTGGTCTTATTCTCCAGTGGTAATTTTTCACCTTCCAGTGGAGAAAGGAACACAGGAAGCCTGGGGTACAGGGAAATGGTGGGAAGGAACAACCTCTGCATGCAAGAAAATCATACAAATGTCTTATAAATATATGTCATAAATTGGCAGATTTCCTTTTGCATTTCTGAAAGTTCCTTTGGCATAAATGAAATTAACATAAATTACCTTAAATTCCAAGTGGAATCAGAAACCTTACTTTTGTTATATGAAATCGGATTACTTTTAGGAAGAAAAAGACTTATTCTTGAGCACTAACTGATTCCCTTTTTATGGAAATGATTATAAATTCTAGAAGTAAAGTAGTAGATGAGTGTTTTTTCAGTTGCACAATTGGGTCCTTTTTTTAATCAAATGATAGTGTTTTTTAATTATGCAAATTCTCATAGGATATAAATTAAATAGTTTGAAACAATAAATGTAGATTTGTGATAGGAAAAGAATGGTGTGGAAAATAAACCCAATGTTATTAAAATTATAGCAAAGTATTGCTGTTTTAACATTTTTGATCTTTTTATTTAGCATTTGTGACCAAAGGACCAACACTGTGATCGATAAATTTGCAAAGAACCTTCTAGATTCTATGCCACATGATGCGATTATCTTACTTAGAGGAGATTTGCCAGGCAATTCTCTCCGTTATATGCATTACTGCGAAGGATTGAGGCCAGATATTTCATTAGTGGATCAGGAAGTAAGTATATGTAAAATGTATTTGGAATTTATCAATCATTTTAAAACATTTATTATCATTTTTAAAATACCAAATAGATACAGTGATTATAATCATTCTTAGGTAGATTATATATCACATTCTTTTGTTTATTTTAATTGTTAGTATAAATTGTTTGAGTTGCTTCTTTCTCATTTAACCTGAATGTTTTAAGAATTACGTATTTCATGTTAGATTCAAATAATATGCTAGGTCTCCAGTTCACATAATAAACCATGAAAATGTTTATTGTACTGTAAATGTATTGTTAAGTTGTTTTTTTTCATTTAGCCAACTCAGCCATTTAAAGTAATACTGTCTACTGGTCTAGGGATTAAAATAAATTAAATTGAATATAAAATAAATCATACTGTGGTTAAAATAGCTACTTGATCATCAGAGTTGTGAACTCAAATAATTTCTCAAAATAAAAACTATTAACTACAACTCTGCTATGGAAATTTTGCATAATCTTTGCTGATCCTAGGACAAAAACATGTTAGGAGGGGACTTGTAAAAATTTTGATGGCAATTAAAACAATTTTCTGGAAATGAAGAACTATATTTAAAATACAACATTTGGGGCTGGAGTTGTAGCTCCGTGACAGAGCACTTGCCTAACATGTATGAGGCTCTGGATTCAATCCTCAATACCACATAAAAATAAATAAGTAAAATAAAAGTATTGTATCCATCTATAATTAGGAATCTAAAAAATACTTTTAAAAACTCCTACAATATTTATTATTTAGACCATAATTATCTAAAAGGAAACAAATATGGTGCTTTTAGAGTAGTCATCAAGAAAAGTGAAATTTTTAATCTCAAATGAATAATTATGATTGTTCAATAGAACAATTATTAGGCACAATACTTTTAATAAATTGTGTTGAAGTAGAGAATAATTAGAATTTTTGGAGAAAAACAACACATTTGCAAATACTCTGTAGGGAAATTTGCAGATTATAAATATTTTATAAGCACTTTGCATTTATGTTAACACACATATTGATGAATTTAATCTTAAGTCTAACTCAAGTCTAGCTTCTGACAAAAGCTAGGTTTTTCATTAATAATGTGGTAGATTATTTTTTGATAACATGATATTATTATGCTGTGATTTCAAATATTGTAGCCCAGTAAAGTGCTGCTTAGCATGTATGAGGTCCTGAGTTCAATTCCTAGCACTTGTGTGTGCATGTGCATGTGTGTGAATGTGTGAATACTGTTTGAGATATCAGCTGCTATAGTTAAGAAGTATGGATTTCAAAGAGTATAAGACATAAATTCAGGTTTTCATTCTATCATTTCCTAGATGTGACAGGGGCTAACAATTTTCTTCTCAAAGCTTCTCTTCCCTTATGCATGAAATAGAAGTTATTATTATATAAGCTAGGATCTTTTGAATGCACGAAAAAAGAATGCCTTAGAGTAACTTAAACTATGGAGTTTGTATTTCACATAACAAGTAGTCTTAGGTGATTTTAGGATTGATGATAGAAGAAGCTCAATGATGTCAGAATTCTGGGGCATGGATGCATGGTTCCAAACATCACAACCTAAAACAAAGCAAGGTACTTCTGTTTGGGCCTGTCCCCCTCCTCTCTATTGGAAGTTTTCCAGGGCCTTAGAAATTCCCAGCAGACCTCCACCTGAGCTGGCTCGTATGCCCACTCCTGAAATATTCATTAGTAAAGTGAATGACTGAGATACCTGACCAAAATCAAAGTTACTTTAGCAAGCAAGAAAACAATAGCTGTTAAATGTGCAATCAACAGGGTCTGATGCAATTGTTTCTGTAAAAGAAGGTTATTGTGGAAATTAAATAAGAAGCATGAAGGTCATAATGCAAACAGGGTATTTGGTTAATGTTAGCATTATCTAAAACTGAAAGCCTTGAGCAAAAAATTCCAATCCATTATTTGTTGAGTTTTATAGTGTTCACTTAGATTAAAAGTAATTTGTCACCAGGCCCGGTGGCGCACACCTGTAATCCCAGCAGCTCCGGTGGCTGAGACAGTTGAGACAGGAGGATCTCGAGTTCAAAGCCAGCCTCAGCAATGGTGAGGAGTTAAGCCACTCAGTGAGACCTTTTCTCTAAATAAAATAAAAATAGGACTGGGGATGTGGCTCAGTGGTTAAGTGCCCCTGAGTTCAATCCCCAGTACCAAAAAAACAAAAAAAAAATTAATTTGTCATTTTCATGTTAAATGACTTACATGATCTAAGTAAGCATAAGCACAGTTGCTCAGATGTTAATATAAAAACAAAACTTTGAAAGTGCAAATAGGAATCTTTTCTTTAAAAAGAGGGTCTCTAACATATGAAAGTATATAATTAACTATACATTAATTATACAATTAATAAAAGTGACTTTTCTAATATTAAGAATTCATTTTAATCAAAAGAACATTAAAGTATTGACACTAATTTCTGTATACTAATAAATTCAGCCAAAAGGGTTAAAAACCCTTTGAGACCTAGATTATCATATGATTGAGCTTTTCAAGGGCAGGGATTATATCTTATTTATTGTAGGTGAGCAATACTTATTTTTTTGAATGGATGAATGAAAGAATGGAGTAATGATACATTTCTGTATTTTGTATAGGTTGTCTAGTCTGACCATCAAAGAAATTTCAACTTCAGCAAGCGTAATTTGAGAACTGTTCTGTGCCAGGCAATGTGCTAGGTGTACAAAAGTGAAAAGATACAGTCCCTTCCCCTAGGAGCTCACAGTCTAGTGAGGAATAGGCCTAGAGCTGTACTAGAGGTAGGTACAAAGTGCTACCTCTGCATGTCATTCTGGCTGTGGAGACTGGGGAGGGCATCACAGAGGAAGTGATAATTATACTGGTTCTGAAAGCTGAGTACACATTCTTTAGGTAGAATAAAAATGGGGATAAGCCACCTGGGTCATCAAACACATGGAGGTTAGAAGGGCACAGTGGCTCACACCTGTAATCCCAGCTCCTCAGGAGGCTGAGGTAGGAGGAGGATCACAAGTTTAAGACTAGCCTGAGCAACTTAGTGAGACTCTGTCTCAAAATCAAAATAAAAAGAATTGAGAATGTAGCTCCGTGAGAGAACACCACTGGGTTCAACTCCCAGGCCCACAAAACAAAATGCATGGAATTGAAAATAAAACTGAGCATTGATGTTACCTGTTATAGTCATGTCTTAAGGCCTAAAAATCAAAGGTTTATGTCATTTTTAAAATTGTAGCTATACCCTTGATTATTCCTAAATGTATTTTTCAATTATAAATGATAGTATATTCACATTTTAGAAACTTTTCATTGGCTAAACTTGGTTCTTTTAAAGAGATGTACTAAAAGTATGGCATCATATGTTATTTTTCTGGCAGATGATGACTTATGAGTGGTATTTACCGAAAATGGCAAAGCATTTACCAGGTGTTCATTTTCCTGGGAACCGGTGGAATCCTGTGGAAGGAATATTACCCAGTGGAATGGTCACATTTAATCTTTATCATTTTCTTGAAATAAATAAACAGTAAGCATTCTTTTCATATAATAGCTTTACTAAAATCTTAAGCTTTTCTAAAATTATTTCTGTAGCAGCTGTGCCTCATCCAAAAGACCAATTTTCTATACCTATTTCCCTGTCACCGATGAGATTATCTTTGTAATTAAATTGAATATCTGTGCATAAATGAGGCCAGGCAAAAATAAATGTTATTGTTCTGGGCAAAGGAAAAATAAAGACAGATTAGCAAGAACAGAAAATAAGATCTTAGTACAATTCAGAGAAATTGGAGATGTGCCTGCCTACTTGAAATCATTGCAGGTGGATCGCAAGCAATTATAGTTTTCCTCCTGATCAACACTGTGGCCCCCTTTTAAGTGTAAAGCAAATTTTCTTCAGAATAATCACTATATGAAAATAGCTTAAGGACTTTTTTAATAAAGGATAAGACAGTTTTATAAATAAGAAAAGCACCTACAGTTTACACTAGCTGAGATAAAATATAAGAATTGTGAATTTTATACCTGAGAACATAAAATTATTCATACTTAAGGTCAAGAATAAAGTACTTCTTCAATAGTATATTGTTGAATATTTCTCCTGTCCGTTAAATACTTCAAATTGTCCAGAGCTTGAAGAAGAAAAATTTATTTCATGACTTTTTTTTTCTTATAGAGGACTTTAGAAAATCTTTATAAATTCCAGAGTTAAATTATCCCTTGCTAAGAACATAATAGTATGGTACTTTCAGTGTTCAAAGCCTGTGTTTATGGTGGCTCGTGGAGTAATATAAAGGTAATAGGTATAAATGTGCTGTGAGAGCAACATTTAATTATTTCATTCTAGAATAAAATATAAAGAACTATTAACATCTCCAAATTGGCATTTTTGTGAATTTTGTTTAATCCAACCTCACAAAATTTACTATGTGGCAGCTTGAGTTAGGCCCTAGCAATATATAAAGATGAATGAGACTCAGCTCCAAGTCCATGTAGACCACAATCTATTTGTATATATACATAGTTATGACTGTAACTAGTTGTTTATATACAGTCTACCCTAGCAATGCTTTGTAAAGTGTCAGAATAAATGCTTGATATGTATCTACTAAATAGCTGACTCAACTGACTTGAAAAGCTGAGTGTTCTGGCTTCATAGATGAGGAATCCATTAATTCCATCTAGGAGCATTCATTCAGCTTTTGTTTAATTAAATAGCAGTTGGTATGTCTTTCAAGGGGATTATTATTTTTTTTTTCTATCAGCACTGGGGATTGAACACAGGGGCACTCTGCCACTGAACTACATCTCCAGCCCTTTTTATTTTTTCATTTTGATCAAGAGTCTTACTAAGCTGTCAAGACTTCCTGCCTCAGCTTCTGGAGTAGTTGGGATTCTAGACGTGCCATTGTGCTTGGCTACTGTTAACATTTTGATAAGCTGTTTTTTATTCCATTTAACAAATTATTTATTTATGTACATATATACACATAGACATATACTATATTTTATATAGCAGGAATATCTCATTTTCTGTCCAGTTATTTTTTCCTGACAACATATCATGTGCATTCCCATGTGATCAATAAAATGTCTTTATTACCATCATTTTTTTTTTGCTATATTTCCATAGGATTCATGATAATTTAACATACTATTTTTTTTATAAACTTTTGTTGTTTCTAGACTTTTACTACTATTAACATGGTAATAAGCATTCTGACCCATAAAGTTTTGTCAATATTTTTTACTAACGAAAATCATGTTTATTGTCTGCTTTAAAAATAATATGTGATTTAAAAAGTAGTATGTGTTCATTATAGAATAATAATTCAAGTTTTAATTTTTTACTACTACAAAGAGTGTGTTTCTAATAAAGGTTTTTTTTTTTTTTTGGGTGGTGCTGGGAATTGAACCTAGGACTTTGTGCATGTGAGGCAAGCACTCTACCAACTGAGCCAAATCCCCAGCTAAATAATAAATTAATTTTTAAAAATTAAGAGTGGTCCTATCATTCAGAAACAATTAATGTAAAAAAATGCATATTTTTTACAAAGTTGAAAGCATAGTGTAAAATATAGCCCTGTTTTTTCCTTCAATATCATAAGAACATTTTCTTATGTTTTTATAAACTCTTTATAAATATTTTTAGTAGATACATATACTATGATTTAATAATAATAGGTTAATGCAAATCTTAGTAGATATTAACATTGTATCTAAAGTAATGAGCTACAACAAAAGCCTTTGTACATGTAATTTTTTGTGGACAGAAGAATTTATTAGGGTAGAATAATCAATATTAGTAAAAAATAATAGTAATTATACTATTACTAATAGTAACAATAATTAGAATATTAGTATTTCATTCAGAAGTAAAATTACTAAGTGTAAGGACATGAATGACTTAAAAACACTTAATAGGGATTTCCTCCCCCAAAATGTTGGACCATCACATGAAAGCTCTTTAAAATGAGTACTTTTAAAAAGAAAGAAGCTAATCCCCAGGCACAGTGACACATGTCTGTAATCCCAGAAGCTAGGGAGGCTGAGACAGGAGGACTGCGAGTTCAGAGCCAGCCTCAGCAACAGGGAGGGGCTAAGCAACTAAGTGAGATCCTGTCTCTAAATAAAATACAAAATAGGGCTGGGGATGTGGCTCAGTGGTTGAGTGCCCCTGAATTCAATCCCTGGTAACACCCCCACCAAAAAAGAAAGAAGCTAAAATTTAGTTAGCAACTATTATTTTATGTTTAATTATACAGTAATTTTTTTCTTTTCCCTCTTTTTTTTGGGGGGGGGCATACAGTTCTATGAATTTTAATACATGTATACATTTATGAGATCACCACAACAGTCAGAATACAAAAGTCTGTTGCCCCTCAAGCTGTCTTTGTGCTACTCTTGTATATCCATACTATCATCAGAGCCCTAACCTTATCCTCCACTGATCTGTTCTTCATTATTGTAGTTTTACCTTTTCTAGAATGTTATATAAATGGAATCATAAAGAATGTAATCTTTTGATAATGGCATATTTTACTCAACATATGCCTTTGAAATCCACCCAAGTTTTATATACTAGTTCATTACATTTTGTTGCTGAGTAATATTCTATTACATGGATGTACCACAATTTGTTTAGCCTCTCTCCTATTGAAAACATTTGTGTTGTTTCCAGTTTGTGGCATTTACAGATAGAGCTGCTATAAACATTTATGCTTAAGTTTATGTATGACTATGTTTTCATACCTAGGAGTAGAATTAAGCGATTTGTTTCCTTTTGAGTTTTAAAATTTTTTTATATGTTCTAGATATGAATCCTTTGTCGATATGTAATTGTTAAACATTTACATTTTCTCCATTTGTGTCTTCTTATTATCTTATAAATATCTCTTGTGGAGATAAAGGGGTTTTTTTTATTTCAATGAAATCCCCAATTATTTTTCTTTTATGAATTATACTTTTGGAGTTGTTGCTAAGAATTCTTTGCTAATGCCAAGTCATGAAGATTTTCTCATGTTTTCTTCTAAGTTTTATAGTTTTGTTTTTGCATATGAGATGCCAAATTTTCCTCACACTCTTTGTTGAAAAGATTGTCCTTTCTGAAATCATTGAATTGCAATAACATCTTTCTTTTTTTGTTGTTTTTAGATGCATATTTTATTTTTTTCATTGTTTTTATGTATTTATTCTAATTAGGTATATTTGACAGCAGAATGCATTTTGATTCATTGTACACAAATGGCACACAACTTTTCATTTCTCCGGTTGTACACGATGTAGCATCGCACCATATATGTAGTCATACACATACCTATGGTAATGATGTCTGTCTTATTCTACCATCTTTCCTGCGCCCATGTCCCCTCCCTTTCTCTCCCTCCCCTTTCCCCAATCAAAGTTCCTCCATTCTTCCCATGCCCCCCCCCCCCACATTTATAGATCAGCATCTACTTATCAGAGAGAACTTTGGGCCTTTGGGTTTTGGTGATTGGCTTACTTTACTTAGCATGATATTCTCCAGCTCCTGCAATAACACCTTTCTTGTTATTTACCAAAAAAAAAAAAATCCTTCTGGAATTTTTGGTTGGTTTTAATTTGATTAGTGTTTTTCATCCTTTTGCTTTTAACCAAATTATGTCATATTTAAAATGGCTCTTGTAGATAGCATATGTTTGGATCTTGTTTTATTATAAATCTGTATTTTACCTAGTTTATTTAAACCATTTGCATTCAATATGTTTAGATGTATGTCTACTTTTTTGTTATTTGCTTAAGTGTGTTCCCTATTTTTCATTTCACTGTTTCCACTTTTCTTCCTTCTTTTGTATTGATTTTTTCCCTATAATTCCATTTATTTTATTTTATTTTTGGTACTAGGGATTGAACCCAGGGGTGCTTAACCACTGAGTCACATCCCCACCTCCCCCCTTTTTATATACTTTTTTATTTTGAGATAAGGCCTTACTAAATTGTTGGCACTGGCTTTGTACTTACTATCTTCCTGCCTTAGCCTCCTGAGCCACTGGAATTATAGGAATGTGCCACTGTGCCCATTTCAAATTTTTTATTGAGAATTTTACTGTATCATTTTTACTATGTGTCTTGGTGAAGATTTGGGTTTTTTTGTTTGTCTGTTTGTTTGTCTTGCCTTTTAAGTCCTGCTTGCTCTTGAAATTATAGTATAAATACATAATTTTTTAATCTATTAAAGATGTTTATTTTAGTACTTCAAATGGAATGTAGAAATCTTGATTAAAGATAAATGATGAATGGGGCTTGGGTTGTGGCTGAGTGGTAGAGCATTGGCTAGCATGTGTGACTCATTGGGTTCAATTCTCAGCACCACATATAAATAAATAAAGGTCCATCAACAACTAATAAAATATTTTTTTAAAAAAAGATAAGTGATTAATGATTAAAACCAATCAAAAAACCCAGAAGGAATTTTTTTTGGTAGATAACAAGAAAGGTGTTATTGTAATTCAATGATTTCAGAAAGGATTAAATTCCTTTAATCTCCCCACTTTTGATTGTGTTGTTACATACATTATATCATGCATGTGCTAATTTTAGTTTTCAAATTTTTAGACACATATTAAATATCTTAAAAGAAAAAACACAATATTTATCTAGGTATTTACCAAGTCTGTTTTTCTTCCTTTAATCCAGTATTTAGATGTTTCCCTTTTGTATCATTTCCCTCTTTTCTGAATATATTCCTGTAATATTTTTTTTCATTTGTTGATGGACCTTTTTTTATTTATTAATTTATATGTGGTGCTGAGAATTGAACCCAGTGTCTCACACATGCTAGGCAAGCGCTCTACCACTGAGCCACAACTTCAACCCCTTTTTTTAAAAAATATTTTTTTAGTTGTAGATGGACTCAATACCTTTATTTCATTTTTATGTGGTGCTGATGATTGAACCCAGTGCCTTCCACATGGGAGGCGAATGCTCTACCACTGAGCTATAGCCCCAGCCCCCTGTAACATTTCTTTTAGAGAAGAACTGTTAGCAGTGGGTCCTCTTAATTTTCTATCATCCAAAAATGTTTTGTTTCACCTTCATTTTCTTAAGCTTGTTTGTGGATACAGGATTTGTGTTGATAAATATTTTTTCCCCCGCACTTGAAAAATGTTATTTTACATCCTTTTGACCTATGTATCTTCTGATGAGAAATCCACAGCAGAAATATATTCTCTCCCTCTGGCTGTTTTCAAGACTTTTTATTTGTCTTTAGTTTTCAGTGGTTCGATTATGAGGAATCTAGGTGCGGATTTCTTTGAGCCAAACCTGTTTGGGGTTTTGCAGAGTTTCTTGAATATGTAAAATTGTGGACTTCTCAGACATCATTTCTTTAAATATTTTTTTCTGTTCCACATAGTTTCTCTTCTGAAACTAATGACCTAAACTTAGGTGCCTGGGACTCTACATTTTCTTCAGTCTGTTTCTTTTTGACATACTCTTTCCCTGAATTCATGTTAAGCCCACCCAGTTAATTTTTAATTTCAGTGATTGTAGTTTTCAGGTGTGTAATTTCTATTGGGTTCCTCTTTATATCTTCCTTTTCTTTGTTGAGATGCCCTATCTTCTCACTAATTTCAAGAGTATTTGCCCTTACTTCTTGGTGCATGATTATCATAGCTTTTAAAAAGTCTTTGTGTGTCTATGCTAGCATCTGAGTCACCTTGAAATTGGAAACTGTTGATTGTCTTTTCCCTTGTGAGTTGAGATTTTTCTGGTTCTTAACATTCTGAGTACTTTTGGATTACATCCTAGACATTTTGAATATTGGTCCTTATTTAATCCCAAAACAGTGTCTATTTTTTTTTTTTTTTTATTTAACAGATCTTTGGCCAAGTTAATTTCTGGCTGCAAGTTCTGGTCTACTTTCTGTGAGCTGTGGTTCCAATTCCAGTTCTATTTTTAAAACAGTTGCAGTAACATTTGGATCAATCCCATGTGAGTGCTACCAAGTGTCTAATCTGAGATCTGGGTGATCAACTGTCCTATGGTTAATTTTGCAAACTGTTTAGGGTCAGATCCACGTATTCTTATCTCCGAGCCAGGAGTCCATACACAATTTTATGGAATTGGCTGTCTTGATTTCTGCTCCAAAGGACTGGTCATCCCAGTACTTTCCAGCTCCCTAAGGCCTTCCCTTCCTGGTTCTCTATCCAGAAAGCTGGGGTTTTAATTTCTATCTTTTGCCATGTACTTCCTGTAACTGCCTGCATCTGGGGTCAAGCTGCAGAAGGACATACAAAAGGCAATGGGGATTGGCCCTTTACTCTTGGAACCACAGCTCCTCTGCTAAGAGAAAAGGAAGGGTTCCTCTCCCTCAGAGTTTTAGGCTTCTGCCCAACTGCCACTACCATATCTGTGGTGCTGACTCTACTGCTGCCTAAGTGTTTCTTGGTGTCTGAGAAGGAAAGGAGGGGGAAGATCCAGGGGGTTTTCTCCACTCTCTCCAAACTGTAAGAGTCCACTTTCTTGTTCTTTAGGCCAGAAATAAAAGGCTTTTTTTTCTTGGATTTCTTTGTGTCTTCATATATACTGCTGGATTGGAGCTTTCTTTGAGTACATTCCTCGCAGTACTGCAGGGAGACAAATGATAAGTTCACTGCTGATTTGATAGAACTTTGAATTCTGGTCTTTTCCCCAGACTTCTTTTTATCCTTTCTCTTTCGGAGTCCTCAGATACCTGCTCCATGTATTATGTCCAGGAGCCATAGTTGAGTGCAGATGGCGAGACAAGTGAACTCACTCCACCTTCCTCAAAACTGAACTCTATTATGTTTTAAGAATGTACTTTAAATCAGATATTTCATTTAATTTTTGAAAACCATCAAAGACAGTTATCAGACCTATTTCACAGGTGAGGAGACTACGCACAGGTAGTTAATTTTCCCCAAATCCTAGAGGCAGTAAATGATACCCCCAAAAAATCTAAAATCTAGCCATCCCCAGCAACTTAGCAAGACCCTTTCTCAAAATAAAAAGGGCTGGAGATATGGGTCAGTGGTGAAATGCCCCTGGGTTTAATTGCCAATACGAAAAAAAAAAAAAAAATCTAAAATCTAAGCTGGAGGTATCTTGTTTCAAAGTTTTGTTTTGTTTTTACTTTTTAACTTTTCACCAGTTTCCCCTAATATGTTCCTTTTTTTTTCTTACTTAATAATATCTATTAAGACATAAACAACAAATTGGAAGATAATTAGTTATCATTTTTCCTGAACAAAGCTTATTTTAACCATTTTTATTACTAATTTTTTCAGGAACTGAGGTTCCTAATAGTTATTCTAATTAATTTTATCCAGCAAATATTTATTATATATTAGGTATGTGTCATGCTATGTGGGATTCAGAGTTACTTCAGGGAGATATTCAGGGAGATTTACAAATGCTAATAATAAGTTGAATATAATAATAACAAAAAAGATAATTTTTTTTTCAAAAGTATAATGGGAATTTAAGGAAAGAATGACTAGGACTAAGTAGGGATACAAAGGAAGATTTGTATTTCTGCTTGTAAAATAAAAGGAGATATTAAAACATGTTTACACATGAGACAATACCACAGCAGTTTTTTAAAAATCATACTTGTCCCCATGTGATATAATGTTATAGACAGGAAGATTTTTTTCATCTAGGTCTGTTTGCTCCCACTCAAAAAAAAAAAAATCCCATTATTTTTACACTAAGATAGATTTTAATGTATTAGTGAAATATTTAAATAAACCACATCTTTACAGATAGCTTATTGGTAACCAAGGTTTAAGGCATCTAAAGTGACATTTGATATATTATATTTACCATTTAGAATCTTAAGTTAAAACTACCTCACCTATTTTTCTCTTTTCAATAGAAAAGAAACATTTGTTTGCATAGGAATTCATGAAGGTGACCCAACCTGGAAAAAGAACTATTCACTTTGGCCGTGGGGGTCTTGTGACAAATTAGTTCCTTCAGAGATTGTATTCAACCCTGAGGAATGGATTAAACTCACAAGAAATATCTACAACTGGACTGAAGAATATGGAAGGTATGAAAAGCAGTTGTATTTTAAGCAGAATATGACAGTTTTGTGTGTCTAAAAAAATACACACTTTCAGTTGTCTTTTAATTTTTTTTTGTTTTTTATTTTCAAAATTATTTGCTTCCCACAATGTATCAGAAAACATCTCTCTCTTGACTTCCTATTAACAGAATGATGGGACATAGCGGGAAAAGGAGATTGAGTGGGTACCACAAGAGTTAGATGTATGGCATCTGCAGCTTCCAGACCTTTCAACACTGTATTGTCCACCCCCACCCCGTATCTCATTATCCTAAAATAAAAGGGGCTCATTAACAGCACTTGAACTTTCAGAGGCACTCTGCTGCCCATGATAGTTTCCACATGCATGAACTTGTCATTTTTTTTTTTTCAAGAATGGCAGATATGGGCTGCACAAGTATCTCAGTGGTACAGTACTTTTCTACCATGTGCAGGGTCCTGGGTTCAATCCACAGCACAACAACAACAGAAGACTGAATTTGAGTACTTTTTAAATTTTTTTCCAGCTATTTGGCATCAACCTGTTTATGTTGTTTGAGGCATTACTATTAGTCTTCCTTTAAGCATTTCTACATAGAGTTGACTGTCTCCCATATGGAAAATGGGTCACTGTCTAAAGAATTGTTTCCACTACCTATTTGCATTTTTTCTTATTTTTAAAATTATTTTCTTATTTTTTATAATTATACATAATGGTGGGGTTTGTTTATATTTATATTATAAGGTGAATATCCTTCCTCAGTATGTCATCTGCTGATCTATCTTTGATTTTCATGAGATCCCTCCACCTTTCTTTTCCTTTATCCTCTCTAGCTTCCACATATGAGAGAAAACATGACCCTTGACCTTTGGAGTTTGACCTAATTCATTTAGCATAAAGTTCTCAAGTTCTATTCATTTTTCTGCAAATATCATAATTTTATTTTTCTTTTTGGCTGAATATAAATATAAATTTTCTTTATCTATTGATGGTACCTAGGCCAGTTCCATAGTTTGGCTTTTGTGGATTGTGCTGCTATAAACATGGGTATCCATGTATCATTATAGTATGCTGACTTTAATTCTTTAGGATCAATACTGAGGAGTAGGATAACTGCATCATATGGCGGTTCTATTCCTAGTCTTTTGAGGAACTTTCGTGCTGATTCCCATAGTGATTGTACTAATTTACAATCCTTCCAACTCCTCTACCTATTTTAAGAATTATGAATTACTTAAAAATTATCTAACCTGCTTAAAATTGAAAATCAAAAGACAAGTTCATATGAACAAATGCTATAAAAGTTTTTTGAATCAACATAAGCAAACAGACCACATTGTTGCATTAACATCCAGAGCTTGATAACTAGTATTAAAACAAAGCACTCTGTGGCCTTTATAAGAAAAAGTTAGAAATAACATATTCTTCAGATTGTGGACAATAATATGTGTGCATAGCATTATTCATTGTCTCTTCTGTCAAAATACACAATAAAAGAGAAATTTTAATGGAGAAAAATCAATAAATATTTTGGCTAGAGTTCTTTGTTTGGCAAAATAGTCCTAGTAATGGTTTATCCAAGCCAGGAGTTCCCCTCTTCATGATTATTCCCTTGTTTCACAGCTCCTGGGGTCTTCACTCTGTCTAGAGCATGGCCCACACCTAACTGTTGCCGTTTAACAGCTCTTAATAATTGCTGGTCCCCCAAATGTCTTTGTTTGCTCCCTTGAGGCACTAGAGCTCACACTGATTAAGGACACATTTATCAAAACCCTGTAATTCCTTAACTGAACTTCTTTTTAGGAGAATAAATTTATTAGTTTGGTCATTATTAGTTCTTAAAGATCCAGCCTATTTGCCAGGTGTAGTAGCACACACCTGTAATTTCAGCAACTTGGGAGGCTAAGGCAAGATAGCAAGGCCCAAAGCAATTTAGCAAGACCTTGTCTCAAAATTAAAATAAAAAGGGTTGGGAATGTAGCTCAGTGGTAAAGAGCCCTTGGGTTTCCCAGTACCCCCTCCAAAAAAAAGAAAAAGAAAGAAAGAAAGATTCAGACTGTTTTAGTGGCCTTATAAGATTTTAAAACAGGCATTTCATGTCTATAGCAATAAATGTAGCTGACAGAAAGATATTATTGTTTCTTATAACTGCAGGTTTGATCCATCTTCTTGGGAATCTGTGGCCAATGAAGAGATGTGGCAAGCAAGGTGATTAATTACATTTTTGTGTTTGCAGTCTGTTTTTAATGTATCAGAGAAGTAGCCTATGGCAATTTTTACTTTGGGAACAGGGGTGAGTGGTAATAAAAATAATATTTATGAGCAACTATTTGGTTTAAGGCATTGTACAAATGGTTTTTTGAGCTAATACAATTAATCTATTCTCATCCTCATAACGTATGAAGTTGTTATTAATATCACCACTTTATAAAACAACAAACTGGAAGAAAGTGTACATGCCCAAGGCCACTAGGCTATTAATGATGGAGCCTGGACTTTGACTCTAGAACAGTCTTAACTCCCATGCTCTCCTTTCAATTAAACCAAAGTGAATGAGATTGAGTAGAAGTTGACCATCGCAACCTTGCCTCTATTTGTAATGTGCCAGTTAATTAAGCACTTACTTAATACTTACTAGAAGCCAGGCACTGTTCCAGGCATCAAAGCTATACATATGAATATGACACAGTTTCTACCCTCATGGAAATCATAGTCTGATGAAATGAACCAACATGCTAAAAGAGATTAATATGATAGATGCTGTACTTTCCTGTTGTTCAGAGAGAGATCACATTCTTCTGTATGGAACACTTCATAGTGATGTTACTGCTTTTCCTGGTCCCTGTCATTATTTTTAAATAATCAAAACAACTAACATGAGCAAACTTTGACTGAAATATTAATGTAAAGGTCTTAACTAATACACAGGGGTGGCTTGCTCCTATTGGCTGCTTCTTCTGCAAAAGTGTATGCCAGGGACTGTGCATTTGGAATTGAGTTATGGTTTACATGTGTTTAAAACGATGTTAAGAAGCTGGGCACAGTGGTGCACACCTGTGACACAAGCTCCCTGGGAGACTAAAGCAGGATGATCACAAATTTGAGGTTTGGGCAACTTAGTGAGACCCTATCTCAGTGGTAAAAGCACCCCTGGGGTCAATCTGAAGAAGAGGGGGTAGGGGGAGGGGGGAGGAGGAAGAGGAAGAGGAGGAGTCAAGAAATACAACTGTAAGATAATGATTATAAAAAGATATACCATAGTTTATAAATAATAGTTTTGAAAAAGTCCCGAAAACAGCACATATCAACTTATCAGCTTAGTTATAAGGACAAACACTTGCTTTAAATCCCTGGTAAAAGATACATTGTATCCACATTTCTGTGACTAACTGTGGGAAAACTAGGGAGAAATCACATAAAAGAAGAAAGCTGTCATTACTCCAGTAGGTATTGATTTAATTAGTGTGCTAAATACAACTTGGATGAGTTTATGTGGTCAAAGAATCTAGCCACCTTTGAAGACCAGGTCACATACAGAGTAAGCTGCCATGATAAGCACTTTCAGGAATGTGCTGATAATCCAGCCAAGTCTCCCCTCTTTCCAGCTGTTCTTGCTTAAGAATAATGTTCATCTGAAGGAGACCAGATGTAATAGCAATGATTAACGTAGACTTTTTTCTGAAAGATTTGGTAATAAGTGCAGCACTTTGGGGAAGGGGCTGTTGCTATAGGTTCAGAGTAAACTTCCATGAACATGAAAGAATGAAAAATAGCACAGTAAAGTGTTTTGTACGCTCCATACCAGTGGAAAGCTTGGAAGATTTAGCTCTGAATATGAAATTGATGGTATGATTTTAATAAAGGTTCCCATTCCCACCCCAGGATGAAAACACCGTTCTTCATCTTCAGCCTGGCAGAAACTACTGATATGCCTTCAAAGGTGAAAACTCAGCTCTACTCTCATGCATATAAGGTATGTGAAAATTTTGTAGAGATATTTGGTGGGAAGGTGGCAGTCATTGGGATAGAGAGAGGATGTACAACAGAGTTTTTTGTTTGTTTTGGTACTGGGGATTGAACCCATGAGTGCTTTACCTCTGAGCACATCCCCAGCCCTTTTTATTTTTTATTTTGAGACAGGGTCTCACTAAGTTGCTTAGGGTCTCATTAAGTTGCTGAGGCTGGCCTTGAACTATCAATCCTCCTGTCTCAGCCTCTGAAATGGCTGGGATTACAGGCATGTGCCACCATGCCCAGCAATGACAGAGTTTGTATTCTTTTGTTTCAAACTTTAGTTTGGGCATTATAAAACATCATATATGGGAAAATAACTCAATTGTATCATAAACAATGTTCATGATGGAGAGTAGACAAAATACTCCCACCAAGATGTCTGTAGCCTAATATCCAGAACCTGTGACTATGTTACCTTACGTGGTAAAAGAGACTTTGTAGATGAGATTTAAGTTAAGGGTCTTGAAATGGAAGATTATCTTGGATTATTCAGGTAGGCCTGATATGATCACAGGGGTCTTATAAAAAGGAGACAGGAAGGTCAGAGTCAGAGGAGATGCAACGCAGAAGCAGAGGTCACAGAGGGAGAGATTTGAAGACGCTACACCATTGGCCCTGAAGATGGAGGAAGGGGCTGCAGATTAAGAAGTACAGAGGGATGGGAGGGAAAGGGAGGGGGAAGGAGATTAGCAAGGATGGTGGAATGTGATGGTCATCATTATACAAAGTACATGTATGAAGACTTGAATTGGGTATCAATATACCTTATATACAAACAGAGATATGAAAAATTGTAATATATATATATA
>NW_026000229.1:51220684-51238798 GCF_001458135.2 Marmota marmota marmota
TATATATATATATATATATATATATGTATTAAGAATTGTAATGCAAAAAAAGTACATGTATAAATGGCATAAATTGGTGTGAACATACTTCATATTCAGAGGTATGAAAAATTGTGCTCTATATGTATAATAAGGATTGTAATGCATTCCTCTGTTGTCATGTATTTAAAAAATAATAATAAAAAGTGCAGAATGCCTCTGGAAGTTGGAAAATGTAGGGAAACAGATCCCTCACTAGGTCCTCCAGAAGAAATTCAACCCTGCTGATTTTACAGCTTCTCACCACCAGAAGTGCAAGATAACAAATATGTGTTTTAAGTTACTGTGTGCATAAGTTGTTATTGCAGCAATAGGAAACTATTATAATGGCTTCATTAAAAAAAAAAAAAAAACCTTCTGACAGGTTATCCTCTTTATAAAAGTCTTGACACTGTCTACACCTAGAATGATAGGGCCAATGGTCAGTAATTATTTGGGCTGTGGGGGAGGGGGTGGAGTTCAATATCTTTAGCCATCAGGGAAATGCAAATCAAAACTACATTGAGAGTCCAATTTACCTGAGATGGGTATCTCCTATGTCTCAGAACGGCAATCATCAAGAATATAAAAAACAGGCACACAACTATAATCCCAGCAACTCAGAAAGCTAACACAGGAGGATCACAAGTTCAAGGCCAGCCTAAGCAACTTCGTGAAACCTTGTCTCAAAATTAAAATAATAAAGTAAAAAGGACTGGGGATGTGGCTCAGTGGTGAAGCACCCCTGGTAATCCACCCCCCAAAAAAATATCCGGAACCTGTGACTATGTTACCTTACATGGTAAATAGTAAATGCTAGTAAGGATATAGGGAAAAAAGAAGCCCTTATACAATGTTGGTGGGAAAGTAAATTAATATAACCACTATGGAAATCAGTATGGAGATTCCTCAAAAAACTAAAAATGGAACTATTGTATGATTGAGCTATACCGCTTCTTGGTATAGTCAAAGGAATTAAAGTCAGCATACTATAGAGATACCTGCATACCCATGTTTATTGCAGAACAATTTGCAACAGCCAAATTAAGGAAATAGCCTAGGTGCCTGTCAACAGATTAATGGATAAAGAAAATGTGGTATATATACACAATGGAATTTCATTCAGCCATGAAGAATAAAATCATATCATTTTTTTTCCAGTTACCTTGGAATTTATTTAAACTAAGAGAAAAAGGTCATAATGTTTTCATGCAATACACACTTGGTTCTTTAAATAACAATTGTGACAAATAGCAGAAAGAATTAAGGAATGCTGCACTGATGATCCATACAAAACACCAACATTTCAGGTTGTACATAATTAAAGAAATATCTTACTTTTCGAAATACTGTAATAGCCAATACACAGAGGCATGCCTTAGGTGGGCATAGGAATGCAGTTTTAAAAAGGAAAAAAAAAAAAATCACACTGGAACTACTCAATTTCCTTTAAACACTGAGCAAGAAAAGCAACATTGAACTTCCATACTGATTTTACACAATTTCTATACAGTACCTTGACTTAAATCCAAGAGCAAAAGCTAAAACTCTCCTCCTCTATTTTTGGTAAACAACTGCATGGTAAACTTAGATGACTTTTCCCCCTGGATTTTACCTGGGAGTGGCCTTTTTAATATTTTATTTAAAAGAGGGCAGGTTTGGCACTTTTATACTGATGTCACCAATGTTAATATTTCTTGGGATCTCAGGAAGATTCATATTCTTTACAGCTGATACAGCATGGGCTGGAGCTCCTGCTAAGCCAGCCTCAGATTTCTCCAGTTTATTTTGTGCATCAGTTTGTGTAACAATCTCATTCATGTTGGTCTCCAATACCATTCCCCCCATCACCATTTCTGCAAGAATATTGTGAACCTTGTCTACATGGAAAATTAAATCCAGTTCACACACATTTTCAAAACATTTGTCTAAGGTTTCCACGAATACTTGAATTAGATCTAAAATGCCGAGTTCACTTTCTGAAGAATCCATACAGAAGACAAAATATAGGGTCGCATAATGTCTATAAATCAGTTTGTTGTCAGATCCTCCAATTAATAATCCTCCTTCTAGGAAATTACAAACATTTTCATCTCTCTTAGATACCAAATGGAAAGTCTCCCGGATGATTTGCTGTTGTGTATCTTCACTGTAGGGCTGGTAGAACTTGGAGAGCCGCGGCTTCCCGTGGTTGTTGAAGATGAGGATCGCCTTGATCATGGCTGGGCGGGGCGACTGGGTGGGCGCGGGCACGCGAGCCTCGCCTGGGGATCTTGCCAGCGATCCTTCCCCACCCGCCCCCTCCCGCACGCGCTCGCGCGCGCTCCCGAGCCCAAAATCATATCATTTTTAGGAAAATGTATAGAACTGAAGATCATCATGTTAAGCAAAATAAGCCATGCTCAAAAAGACAAGTTTCACATGTTTTAAAGAGGACTTGAAAGTAGAAGGGAGATGATTAGAGAAGAAGAGGAACTTGAAAGGAGGGAAGGAAAGATAAGAGGGGTAGTTGGGAGTAGAAATGACCAAAGTATGTAATATGCATGTGAATATGACACAATCAAACCCATTGTCCTGTATAATCAATATATGCTATTTAAAAGATGATATAGCCATGGCTGGTTGAGATTTTAAGAGTAAAGGTAAAAGGTCACAGAGAGAGGCCCTGTCTTCTAACTGGCCACAGGAAGCTGAATGGACCTTCCCAAGGTACACTGAGGCTTCTGCACAAATTGTCCTTCTCTGCTGGGAAATGGAACACAGAAAGGAGGCTTGCTATGGCACTATTTTAACAAGTTTCTGCTTTTCTGTTATTTATAGCAATGGGCTCTTTCAACACCTTCAGATTTAGTCTTGGGGTCTTATATAAGAAACAAATATCCTGACAAGGACCTATGAAGACAGAGCTCAGGACCTATGTGTTTGAGCAATGAGATTTTTCCGCTCTCTCTCTCTAGACTGCCATGGATCTGCTTAGCCAGGGCATTTGCTTGTGCTGAGTCAAAAATAACATGGCATCCAATAAGTATGACTAATTTCACTACTAAATTCTCATTATTGGTTCATTGTTTATTCATGTATTCCTTCACTCACAAAGCATTTATTGAGCACCAACTCCATACCACATACTATGTTGGAGATAATTGACCTTGTTCCAATTATCAAAAAAGTAGCAGGCTGAAGAGGGAGACAGATGATCAAGTCCTCAGTCACAGTTCACTCTTGTAAGTGCTGTGAGAGGCCTGCCGAGGTTCTGTGGGAACAGAGAGCCCAAGCTGGGAGGAAAGAAGAGAGCCTTCCAGAAGAGATGCCACTAGATGTCCTTGAAATATCAGAAAGAGCTGGCAAGAAAGATGGTGGGGCAAGGAAGTGAGAGAGGAGGGGAGAGCAGTCCATAAAGGAAGACACCCAGGGAGCAAAGGCAGGATCCTCCAGGGAATCCCCCTGGAGGACAGGAAGGGAGTTGGTTATAGGGGGTGGCACACTGGAATTCTGTCTGGTAGATGGGAGGTCTAGGTTCTCCATCCGACCTGCCATTAATTGTTAACTGTGAGTCAGTTAACCTTCCCAGGCTTTGATTTTTTCCTTTAACAAATTATGGGCTTCTGGGGGCTGCAGTTGTGGCTCAGTGGTAAAGCACTTGCCTAGCATGTGTGAGGCACTGGGTTCGATTCTCAGCACTGCATATAAATAAATGAATAAAATAAAGGTCTGTCAAAATCTAAAGAAAGTTTTTGAAAAATATAGTCTTTAAACTTCAAAAGATTAGCTCTTAACCAGATGTGGTGACACACACCTAAAATCCCACAATTTGTGAGGCTGAGGCAGGAAATTGAAACTTTGAGGCCAGCCTCAGCAACTTAATGAGATGCTACCTCAAAAAAGAGAGAGAGAGAGAAAATAGGACTGGGGATATAGCTTAGTGGTTAAGTGCCCCTAGGTTCAATCCCCAATACCACACACATACAAAAATAAGATCAGCTCTTGTACCTTTGAATGTATCATATTCTATTCATCTCTCATACCCTGTAACACTATGAAAAATAAACAGTATTTATTTGGGAGAGCTAGGTGTTGTAGCACAGGCCTATAATCCCAGTGACTCTGAAGGTTGAGGCAGAAGTATCACACGTTAGAGGCCAGCCTCAGCAACTTAGTGAGGCCCTAAGCAACTTAGCAGGAACCTGTCTCAAAATAAAAACTAAAATGGGCTGGGGACGTGACTCAGTGGTTAATTCCTGATACCAAAAAAAAAAAAAGGCAGTATTTACTAGGGAGAAAACTGAGAATTATTAATATTTTGTTTTTATTTTCTTATCAGAGATCTCTTCCATGGTCAGTTGCTAGACCACCTAAAGCTCATTTGTGGATTTTTTTCCCCCCTTTGGACAATAAGCTTTGTTTTTTTCAGTGAACACAGACTATCGGTATCTCCTGTGACTACAGATGTGTGATAATTCTTACAAGACAATTGAGGGCAATTATTTGGTGGATCAACACAAACCCACCCCTATTACTGGTTTTTCTAGAATATTGTTAGGTGTAAAGGATATTTTTGTTGTCATTTACATCATCTAGCTCAGTAGTTTAAACAGAATATTAAGTTCAGGGATGGTAAAGAAGCATGGAATAGCCAGCTCCTCAGGAACAAATTGGTTAAGTTGAAAATGTTTCCAGTTAATGGGACAAGTCTATTAAAACAATGTCATAGTAGCACACTTGGAAAAGGAAATATAATTCCAATTCCACATCATGAAACATGATTGGCTTCTTAAGACTTGACATTTGTGACTTACTAGGTCATCCAAATCAAATTGAAGATGCATCAGTCATAATGTAGATTCTTCAATACCTAAAGACTATATAGGAGGTAGGTCACTTGAGCCTCTGATTCTCTTGAGCAATTCAGGAAATTAAGGCTTCTTGAAGCACTCTCTCTTTTGGACACCAGAATCTCAATAGGTTTTTGAATCTCAATAGGTTCCTGAGCACCTACTTGATGTGAGCAGCATGCTATACACTTTATATACATTCCTCAGAGGGAAGCTCAGAAAAAGCAACTGAAAGAGAAAAGGAGATTATGAGAGAGGGCAGAGAAGAATTGAATGTTTTACCAAAGGAATAAAAATGTAGGAGGCAGACTTTATAGCATTGATATATATTAAAGCATGTGGGGACTCTCCTATTTCATTGTGTTGTGGGGGATTGAACCCATGCTAGGCAAGTGCTCTATCACTGAACTACACCGCCACCCCCACTTCCTATTTCATAAAAATAAGGGAACTGAGGGGGAAGTTGCTGTAAAAGGCAACTTGAAGATGGAAGGTTTATTAAGTATCAAAATGACATATCAAACATGGATTTTTAACAAGGATGCTGTTTTGAAATAGGTATGGATTTGTCTTCTCTGGAGTAGGAGTTTGAGAAATAAATAATATAATTGGTCTGTTTCAGCAAAATGACGTTTTGAATGCAATTCTAATTCAAAAAGCACTTGTCCCATAGAAAGCGTTATTGCTATTCTGTGCTCAAAGAATCTACAGGAAAACTCCTGGGAATCCAGCTGTAACTTGACAGTCCCCAGGAAGGCTGTGAAATTCCCAAAGAAGCAAGCATAACACCACATTTAGCAGATTTGTATTACCTTTTTATTTATTTATTAAATTTTAATGTGTTTCCTCTGGAAAACTCAATATTGAAAATTCTAACTATATTCAATTGATACTGTCTCTGATGTTGGAAAATCAAAATTTGAAATTTTTGTGGGCAAATTTTAACAAAAATATAAGCTATAGGATAACTGAAAATTTTTGCTATCTTGCTTTAAGGATATCTCTTAAATTCTGTTATGCTTAACCTACCTGATGATAGAATTGTTTGGATTGTTTTGTTATTGCTATTATTACTGTTGTGTTCAATGCAGAGAGAAATTCTTTTAAATAATATGGGACAGAATTTAAATTCCTTCAAGTTCTTTTTCCCACAGTCTTCTAAAGAAAGTTGTCATTTTTTCCCCCCTCTAACAGCTAAATTTAGAGTTTCAACTTCTCTGCCTGTTGAGTAAATAGCTTGCCACAATTTAGACCTAAATCCCTTTCCCAGAAATCTTTCTGGAGGAAGAGCATTTTGTCCTGACACAGTGTGTCTCGGGTTCCTTCTGCAACATCCAAAAACCCCAGAAGCAGTTTTAGATGAAGCATATTTGCTTCCCGCTACTGTTATAATTACAGTAACATCGTTGCATTTTCTTCATGGCCTAGCAACAATTTGATTTTACTGTAGGCTGCTTGGATTTTTTTTTTTCTTAATTCCTTTATGTTTTATGGTTTTGGGGGGAAAAAAAAAGTCAAGGAATAACAATGGAATACCAACATTTTTCCATTTTCCAGCTTTATAAGGAGATTGTCTATTTACAAAAGGAACACCCAGTGAATTGGCACAAGAACTACGCCCTCGCTTGTGAGCGGATGCTTCGTCTTCAGGAGAGAGACATAGACGCTGAAGTCCTGTTGTCTGAAACCATCAGACATTTCCGTCTATATACTCAGAAAGCACAGAATGATCCCCAGCTAGCTGATATTTTAGTTGCTCTCAAGCACTTAAGAAAAGAACTGCAAGGTCTGAGAAATATGAAAAATGTGTGATACAGCAAAATGGGAAAAACCTGCTCAACTTTCAGCTTCCAAAATTCTGAAGTCCAAAAGTTTTCCTTCAAGAAAACTGCATAAGAAATGGAAAACTTAGTGATTTTTCAGATCCAAGTAATAATGGTACAACAATATTGCTTAATGAATGTTTAATTATTGAGATGTGTGCTATTTATGCAAAATTATATTTATCCCTTGTTACCAAATTAGCATATCCATGAGAAGCTTTTGAAAATTTTTTTTCAAAAATCTTCAACAACCTTATACCAAACGACTGTACTTGATTCAGTGAAATTCTAGAAGATAATGAACTACTTTCATAGACCTAAAATATCAACCATGAATCTTTAAAGGGCCATGTTTGTCTATTCATACCAGACCAAAGACATTTTCTGTTTTCTGAAAATGAAATAGTTTTTTTAAAGGAATGGATCTCTCTATGCTCTAAATTACAATTCCTTTTTCTTTAAGTAACTATGGTTGTTGTGTAATCATACTACAAGCTACACAGCAAGTAGGTATATTTTGAGAAACCTTTGAGTTTTATTGTTATAAGACAATAGTTTTCTGAAATCACGAATTTGAGTTAATTTAGTGTTTGCTTATTTCAGTTACAGAAACCAAATGGCAAGTAAAAAGGATTTTACATTTACATAATTAATTTTATATTTATGTTTTACTTCTATTTGTACTTACAGATATAGGCCCAATAATTAGGGGTTCCTGCTGCCCAATGCAGGGGGGAATAAAAAGGTTAGGGATTGGTTTAGGGGGATGGGAAAGTTCAATAAATTCATTTCTGTTACAAGCATCTTTTATACATATTACTAAAGAGAACAGAGTAAGAAATGCAAATAATAGTTCTTTATTTTATTATGACAGTTAATTAATAGCAACCTGTTTTAATGAATAAAGTCACTCAGAGTCCTTCAGCACTTCCTAAGTAGAGGCCAGAATCTGTAGGGATTCTTTTCCCCCCAATTGTAGAGCTCCTAGACTCCAAGCACTATATAGGCCCCTGTATAGAAATGCTCACTAATGAAGAGGGAGGGCTAGAAGCTTGTCTGCATTCAAAGATCACTGGTGAGTCATTCAGCAAGAAAAGGCCCCTTACCAGGAATAGTCACAGTTCCGTGGCATTGTACTAGCAAAAGGGTCTGATCAAAGGTCTCCTGTGGAGCTTGCATGGTTCCCTTTCATACTACGACCATAATTAAAACCACTAATTCTCTTTTAAAATGCTGCAGGATGCCATGTAGGCATCTGTCTGGAGTGTCCTTTGTGATGTCATAAGCTGTTAAGGACCAGCGCCGAGGGCTTTTGAGCGAAATGCCAGTCATGAAGGTGCTTCAAGACAAGGGTGCCTCTAAAAGCTTGACAGGGCCTTGACTGCACAATTCGAGCTGAATTTGCCCCTTGTCAGCTGCCAGTAAATAAATCTCAAAGGGGGAAAAGCTGAAGTTTCATTACCTGATCCATGGGGCTTTGTTGGTTTTGGCATCACACAGGGGAAGCTCTTGCCCCGCCATTCTCTGGATTTGAAGATGTCCATTGGAGCCTGCAGTGCCTGGACAGGGTTCAGAGCGGAACCTTTTGAAGAGTGTCAATAGTTGTAACAGTTCAGCTGTTAGGAAGACAAATAAATGGAGGAGCTCATTAATCCTCTTTTGGCTCTCAGTGCCTTTTGCCCTTTTATCACAGCCTTATTAGGCTCCTACTCATCTTGAACCAGAAAAAAATGAATTGAAGTTGTTGAGTACTAATTGGCAAAGACTTTTAATCATGGGCCAAGAACTTTCACTGACTTGAAAGTAACTTCTCCACAGGGAAGAGCCAAAAACCTGGTTTACCTTAAAACAAAAACCTGTTGGAGTTCAGTGTGGTGTAAAAATTTAGGGAAGCACTGATAAATTGTGTAAGTTTATCCACCTGAAAGAAATTATATAAGATTATGATTTTCAATTTTAAGGGGGAAAAGTATAAAAAAATGCATTGTCTTTTTTGGTTCAGAAAAGGGACTGCATGCCTAGTGCAGTGACTGTTTGCTTCTGAGCATCTTCACATAAGTATGAATGTTCATCTGAGCAGCTACCAACAGATCATGTTAGAGAAACCTTATTAAAAGTTATATTCTATAAATAACCTTGAGAGTAGCAGTGAAGACATATTTTTGATAATACATATATATGTAACTCTGTACTAATATGTTTCATTAATTGTTGAATCATACACAGATTATTCTGTATTTGTGGAGCAGGAGTTTTGGACCACTTTTGCTTTGAGAATGCAATAATATATGGCCCAAAGTAGATAGAATCATGATTATTTAAAACTCTAAAAAAACATTGGTAAGTGTAAAAAATGTAAACTGAGCTGAGATCTAGGGATGTTGGACTTCATTTCCAGATCAACTACACTGAAGAATTCTTTCCTGTCTATTGTGTGAGTCTGAACAAGTGGCTTTTTTTTTTTTCTTAACTTTCCTTGGGTAGTGCACAACACCATAAAATCTGGTAGAATGGGTTTCTTTTAGTGTAACCCCCGCCCCATATTGAAGAGGATGTGAAGGAGATGGCTTCTCATGCAGGATTTGGCCGGCATTCTCTAGAAGTGTCCCAGGAGTGCTGTGGGTCGGCAGGATGACAGGAACCCCACAAGGCCAACTTCTGCCTGGACTTTGGCCTGAAGAGCAAGTAGGAGCCAGCAAAACTGTCTGCCTCTCCACATGCTGCAGCGCTCTTCTGCCTGGCACCAAGGCTGTCACACACCAGAGGGCAAGTGGAGAGAAGGACATTGTGGCTTCCATGCTGCCTGATAACCTACCAAGTGTGTTCGACTCCCCATCCTTTCCTGTTCCCTCTGGTGGGAGTATGCATGGTTCTTGTTCTCTTTCCTTTTTTCTTTGTTTTTTCAAAAGAATCCATTTTTTTAAAATACCTTTCTTCTATTAGTCAAAATGCAGCTAAAATAGAAGGAAATTGATTGCTAGTGTACTATTTTAAAAACTTACAATAGAAATTTTGAAGTGTTATTTCTGCCCATATTCTTAGTGTTTTCCAATATGTAACCATGATGTTTAGCCTTTATCATATTAAAGCCTATTTTGAGTGTTAGAAGTTATTGTTAGGATACCCTGCTAATAACTTGAAGTCATCAGGCTAGGATATGAAGAATAGATGTTTTAATTGTTAAACATTGTGAGTCTTTCATCATAATTCTCATCAATATCCTTCAGAAGTTAATAATTTAATGCTTTTAATAATCAGAAATTTTAATAAAGATTATTAAAAATGAATCATTTTACATCAAGACCTTTTACTCTCTTTTACTTTTGGTATATTTTATAAGTACACCAACATAAGGTGCTACTTAAAATTCTGTTCTAACTGGCTCCAACACCTATGGTTAGGGAAATTTAGAAAACAGTTCAGCCCAGTAAGAGATTCGCACTGCTACTTTGTCCTCAAATTTTGTTATGGATGCAAAACCATTGTAAAGCTTATACTCACAAACAAATGATGTTTCCAGGGATTTTGGGAACATCTAAAGGCCAAGATCTTGGCACAGTATTACAGAGCAAACAAGGAGCTAAAGCTTAGCAGTGATCATGCTCAATGAAGATGTCGTTTTCAGTACCTTCTAAAGGTCTGTTTGATTTGGATCAGCATGGATGATATTTTTAAAAGCCCCAGGAATAGCACAGTATGCTCACCTGGATATGGAAAGTAAACTAACAGAAATATATCTTGAAAGTTTTTTTTTCCCCCCTCTTCAGAAAATAAGAAATCTGGTAGCTCTTCAATAATGTAACATATATTTGGTAGAAATTGTTATGCACTGAAAAGATTAGCTTATTTTATATTGGGGGTGGGTAGCAATGGTTGCAAAGCAGATGGAGGTTCCAAAACTCTAAATGTGAAACCAGCAATTGTTGGCCTGTAAGTATAGTTCTTTGGCTCTTTTTTGAAGATTCAAAGTGTTATGGACAAAAGTTATTTTTTTTGTCATATGATATTATGATGATTTTTTAAAAGTTGAGTTGATGAGGTTGAGAAGTTTTAAGATAAAAGTCAAGTACACAAATGCAAATAATTGGGCCATTACTCCTATCCCAGTGATCCAACTTCACAGACCAACCAAATAATCTCAAGACATTTTATACCTAGTTGCAAAATGTGACAATAATGTTGTTAAATTAAGGTTCAATAAAAGATAGAGAAAAACAAGCCAAAGTTAGGAGTTTTCATAAACTTAATTATTTGGAATTTGTTATGTCTACTGTAAGTCAGGTGGGGTGGCACATGCCTGTAACCCCAGCTATTTGAAGGCTGAGGCAGGAGCATCCCAAGTTCAAGGCTATCCTGGCAACTTAGTGAGACCCTATCAAAATTAAAGAACAAGGGCTGGGAATGTAGCTCAGTAGTAGAGTGCCCCTGGATTCAAACCCCAGTATTAATTAATTAATTAATTAATTGCTGGTGTAAGTTGTATTAGTAGAAGAAAAAGTACAATAGATGGAAAAGAAATACAATCTTTTATATTAAGTTCATTATAAGTTACATGTTATAAACTAATAAATAGAGATTGTGAATTATGTCCTGCTGTTAAAAGAAAACCACCATAATCATCTTCTATTTAGAAGTGTTAACTGAAAGGGGGTTGTTTTGTAATGTAACCTTTTAAAAAAGATATAAAGATATTTGAGATTTCTCTGAAATAGTCCCTTACATAGTTGAACCATTGGAAATATCCTTACTACTTGTGGTTATTTCTTATATGCAAAAAGTATATATGCTTAAAACCAAAATGCACACAGTGCTGGGGGAATGAGACACCAGGCCTCATTCTTGGTTGAATCACCCATTATCCCAGGACCATGAACATCATGTAGGTGTAAGTCAGGAATTCTCTGGGAAATCCTGGTATACTAAGACTTGAACCCCAAACTGCAATAGTGTACCCATGGAGGATTTTGAGAAGAGGCTAAAAAATACAAGGACTAGAATCTTCTTATAGTGTCTTCCCTCAAATAGGTTTTGAAAGTGAAAGGCAAATATAATTGTGTTATTAGTAGTACTTTTAAACATAAATGTAAATAAATTAAGGACTCTTTTCAATTATTCTAGCAAAAACTACAGAAAATTTCAAAGGAATTGTTTAAAAGCAGAAGTGATCAATTCATCAAAAAACTAAGAGTACTTTGAGTAAAGAGTTGAAAGCCAGACAAGCAGGTAAAAGGAATTTAAAAAAAAAAAAAAAAGTTTGCTTACAGAATAATGAATAGCTGAAGTTCAATTGTGCAGAGCTTAAAATTGGTCAGTTCACTGGAGAGTACTTGTATTTAGCATCATATTTATTTAATATGTCATATTGTTTTGCCACATTTATAGGGTGTTTATTCAATCAATGGACTGGTATTTATACAGCTATTATTCTTCCAATGATCAAAATTAACATATCTATTAACATATGCATTTACCTGTGTTCACCAGGATGCAGTTCCTAATTATGCAGAATTGTGCCCACTGGAGTGAATGTCAAACTGTGGGTCACAAAGTTCATTTAACAAGAATTGATCAACTTTCCCTCCCTGCCACTTCTTCTTGTACGTGGGATTGAACCCAAGGGCACTATACCACTGAGCCACACCCTAGCCCTTTGGTTTTTAATTTTGAGACACTAAATTGCTAAGGGCCTCACTAAGTTGCTGAGGCTGGCCTTCAATTTGCGATCCTCCTGCTTCATATCCTTTCAAGTAGCTGGGATTACAGGCTACTAACCACTCCAGTACCTGGTCAAGTGGTGGTATCTGGCCTGACCAGCTTTTTCTTAATGAAACAGAATTTAAAATATTATAAAGCATCTGAGCTAAAACAAGGGTTAAGCATCATTTCATGAAACTGTTTCATTTCATGTAGGTGTATGTACATGTATTTACAGCAAATATGCTATATATGTGTGTGTATGTATGTAACTTTACATATACATTTAAAGTGTATGTACTGAATCACAATGTACTCATTTTGGGACAGTAAAAAATAAATTTGAGGGATTGGATTGTGGCTCAGCGGTAGAGCACTTTCCTAGCATGTGCAAGGCCCTGGGTTCGATCCTCAGCACCACATAAAAATAAATAAATAAAAATAAAGATATTGTGTCCAACTACAACTAAAACATATTTTTAAAAAGAAAAAAATAAAAATAAATAAATAAAAATAAATTTGAAAGCCATTGGCTTAGGAAAACAATTTCAAAGGAGTTAGTAAGAGATCATCTAGTATTAGCTATCACAACTAATCTAATTTAATAAATGAAAATGAAAGCTATAGTAAATAAGTGGCTTATGTTCTACACCAAGGTAGTGGTGGAACTGGAACTAGTATTTGAGCTTCTAGGGTTAGCCTGGTGTGCTTTCCCATGTCCATCACAGTTTGATGAAACCAACGGCATCCCATCATCAACTCTGTGGAACACTGAAGTCCTCAAATAATCCAGCCACTTTTAAATTATGATAAACTTTTCTAGAGGTAAATGGTGTGTAACAACGAGAACTCTGTCACAGGAAGTTGTTTAAAATGTTATATGCTGAACTTCTTTCTCCCCCTCTTCCAATCTTCCAGAATAGAATTTTTTCCTCTTTCCTTTTTAGATAGGGCCAATTGTTCCCCTGGCTTTTGACTGAGAATTTCCACTCCCATTCTGGATTTAGGAGTATATACTCAAATTAAAGGACTTTAGTGTGATAAGAAAACAGTCACTTTGAAATCTAGGAACTTATTAACCTAAGCACATTCCAGCTGAATCAGCTGTTGGAAGCTCCTTCTGAGAAAGGTTATGCCAGTTTATGTTATTTCTTTCCCTTCCTAATCCAGTTCAAAACACAGTCCTATTTCCGTTTTGCAGAAGAACATGTGCCACTCCATTGGAATGTTTTTGAGTTGGAAATTTCTGCCCTCCAGAAGATTAGAACGCCTCAAGTTGGTGCTCACCACTGTTCCATTCGGTTTAGCTACTTTATTTAAAACACAAAGGATCCAGTGGCAGAGATCTCTTTGAAGACCTAAGTGTTTGGTTTCCTAATTATGAACCAATTCTGTGTGTAGGTAATAATAATTCCTTCCCAGTTCGCCTCTTGAGTCCTATGTATGATTTCTAAAAAGATATAATACTAGTAATAATAATCACTATGATAACAATCTTAGTGACATTTGTCATCCGTTGAATTGCTTTAGTTGTTTGAAATGACCTATTTTATTTTGTTTCATTTACTATCTTTGTGAGGCAAGAAAATTTGGTGTCTCATTGAAACAAACACCTCTCCCCACCCAAACTAGGCCTTTTGCACATTTGGTAAAGATATACAGATGGTTACTTCACTGTGTTAGCATTTAATAGTTAGCATGTAAGAGGACTTCTTTACATGTTCCCTGTCGAACACATAAATAGTTGATTTAAAGAGCTTCAACCAGCCAGGTGTGGTGGTGCTCACCTGTAATCCCAGCAACTCAGGAAGTTTAGGCAGGAGGATCACAAGTTTGAGGTCAGCCTTAGCAACTTAGCAATACCATTTCAAAATAAAGAATAAAAAGGGCTGAGGATGTAGCTCAGTGGTAGAAAGCCCAGTACTGAAAAAATGAATAAATAAATAAAAATAAAGACTCTAAACCTGTTGAATGCTATGAGTTAATTTGTACTGTATAAAGGTGTGAATCTATGCAATAAATAAAGAGCTCTTTATCAAAGCAATCTTCTGAGATCTCATA
Organism: Marmota marmota marmota; assembly: GCF_001458135.2. Taxonomy (NCBI): domain Eukaryota; kingdom Metazoa; phylum Chordata; class Mammalia; order Rodentia; family Sciuridae; genus Marmota; species Marmota marmota. The sequence continues at coordinate 51,235,113 of NW_026000229.1, forward strand.
ATAATGGTGTTATATTGTCATGTGAAACGTGATCTGCTTAAAATTTTGGCAAAATAGAGATTCCACATGTCTTTGTATTAGAGTGCACCTGGATTGAATAAGTACCTCCGCAAGCAACTGCTCTCACCCCTTCAGGCTCCCATAGCCACATTCAGTCACTCTGGCCCCTTCTCTGTAGAATGGGGATATGATAAATAGGCTTGTTTCATGGTGGGGCTATAAAGGTGAAACACTGATATTTATAAAGTGCTTCGAACAGTTCTAGTATACAACAATTGTTCAGTATTGGCTCTTTTCATTAATATGTCAATTTAAAAGGTTCTTATTTACTTTGCACTTCTTAGTAAAATAAATCCTCAAAGTTTTCTCGTCCTTTGCATCTCATGTTTAAAAATGTCCTCGCTAAATGTGCATCTGGAAATTTAAAAAAAAAATTAATTACAATGATATTGATAAACAATGTGTTATTTAAATTATGTGGGTAACTGGCAAATATAAGAGAGTAATCAAAAAGCACTGAGTCAATGAAGAAATGAAATCAATTTCATCAGTAATGCAGACTTGTCTCCACTTACTGCACTCATACACAGGTAATGGCCGTGTATTCACAATGCATTCCACATGACCCCCTTACTATGATGGTCCTCCTTTTACTGGTTTCCCTGAACCAGGGCCCATTTAGGCAAAGACTTCAACATTATTATTCTCTGTCTCTTCTTTCCAATCTTAGATTTTGACATTTATGCATTGGCTCTCCTTCAACCTTCCCCCAAATATTGAAGATTCTTTTGGGGCTAGAGACCTCCCAAAGAACAGTCTCTTCCTAAAACAGCCTCAGGAAGATTGGAGTCCTGGGCACAGGGCCATTGCTGGGCTTTTAAAACCATCCTGGAGGCTGGACGTGGTGGCACCCACCTGTAATCCCAGCAACTCAGGAGGCTGAGGCAGGAAGATCATAAATTGGAAGCCAGCCTCAACAAGTTAGCAAGATCCTAAGCAACTTTGACTCTGTTTCAAAATAAAAAGGACTGGGGATGTAGCTCAGTAGTAAAGCACCCCTAGGTTCAATCCCCAGTGCCAAAACCAAAAACCAAACAAATACCATCCAGGGGACTGCAATCATATTTCTGAGAGGGGATGAGCAGAGTATTCATGAGGCTGCTTCCTTTTTTATTCATTTAATCAATAAACATTTTTTGAGCCCCTATAATGTGCTAGACCTGGGTATTAGGTATTCAGAGAAGAAGCAGACACATAAGGGCCCTGTCCCCACAGAGCTTCCTTACTAAGGTTGGAGAAAATAAAAATAAGTCTAAATGCCTTACTAGACTTGACACAAAAAGAAAATCAAACCTTTCTTGTTATCATGAATGATGCTTGAGAAATGGTTACCCCACCCCTCAGAACATATCCCCAAGTCGCCCACTCACTGAGATGTCTGCATCTCGTTCTTAGGTTATCTGGAGCCCTGCTGAATTTACAAAGGGCTGTGCGGGACCATTTTGGTGTAAAATGCACCACTTTCCCTCCCACACCAACATCCGTTCCTTTGCCTTCCTTGGCCACCCTTATCTTTCTGCAGTTGTGCTAGATTCAAAAGTCACTAACCCTGTCTATGGCAAAGAAATAGCCCACTTCTGCTTCTGCCACCATAATAACAGAAAGGAGGCGACAGGAAGAGCGATGTGTCACCTACACAGGCTGGCACCTACCTCCCCTTAGAGCCGCCACTCAGTTCTTAGAGGGGTGCTGGTTGCATGAGGGCCCTCAGCACTCACCCTGCCTAGTTTCTTGCTAGAAAGCAGTACAAACCACAGGGAGGAATCACTGCTCAATAGGATTCTTTCCCAAAATGTACAATCTCAAGTTTAATTCCAAGAAAACATCTCACAGACCCAAATAAAGAAACTTGTGAAATATTTGACCAAAATATTTACAAGTATTTGATTTTTCAAATATATCAAGGTCATGAAAGACAAGGAAAAAACTGAGAAAAAGTCACAGATTTAGGAAAACTTAAGAGACAGACGACAAAATGCAACGTGGAATCCTGGGTTGGATCTGAGAACAGATAAAGAGAAACGTGTAATTCTAACTTGACTCCATAATAAAAGGGTTTTCTAAAAAATCAAAGCAAAGCACTTCTTGTTCCCTTCTTTCTCCCTGTCACTCTTTATTGACTGCTTTAGGCCTCAAGATGAACAATAGATAGGACAGTGGTCTATAGTACTAGGGTGCACCAGTGATCAAAGAGACAAGATTCTGAGAGCCAAAGGCCACTGGCCTGTCACTAGTCTGGCTTTTAGATGAGTGGGCCAACCAACATTAGCCCTGGGCCTGAGCCCCCCTCTCAGCGGCCATCCAGGAGGACCTGGGTGAGGAGCAAGTATCTCCCCAGAGCCTGAAGTTCTGTTCCCAGCACCTGGGAAGGCTCAGGAGAGGCCAGTGCCCGTTAAATTCCCCTCAAAGCCACTGGACTTGCACCCAGCTTGCAGAAAGCAGGATCCAGTCTTGAATTATTCCTCTGGTCCTGGTTTCTTGTTCAGGCAGCCACCACGGGAGAAGAGGAAATTGAGGCGAAGCATCCTTAATACCCTAATTCTTTCAAAAGATGATTCAGGTTTTTGTAGCCTCATTAGCATTTGCCGATAAAAATACATTTTGAGTGGTATTATGCTAAGTAATTATTCTTACAAGATGTGAAATTAAACACATTTTACTCAGCATGAAATTATTCCTGCCATGTACCGAGTTGGGTGACAGCTTGAGAGTTTGGGTGGTGGATTGCAAGACAGGGAGACACCATCAATGTACTTAAAAAAAAAAGCCAACCCCAAATATTCCACCAAAGGTAAGTCCTTGTAGCAAAATGATTTTGGCTGGATGAAATATTAAACCTGCTACTATAAATTTCACGCCTTGCATTCCTGAAGCAGATGCAGGGTGATGATGCCAAAAATTAATTGGAAATAATACGACTTGCCTTGTGTACTCTATCCAGTAGAGGGCATAGCAGATAAGCATTGTGTGCGTTGGCGACTTAGCAGCCACTGATAAGACTTGTTTGTAATTGCTTCTGTAAAGATATGTAGCAGCATGCTTGGATGCTTATTTACATTTAGGAATGTGGTTAGGAATAGAAGGTTTAGATTTATAACTTTGTTTTTGTCTGTCAATACATGGGAGACTTTCGGTTGTTGCAAGTATTATATTTACCAATGTGCAATGTTAAATTGCTGGATTTAATTGTTACAGTACAGTGAATTATTCTATTATTTCTTACTTTTTTTATCCTAAGGAAAATTCAAACTTTCCAGGCTTTAGGGCAGGATAAAATGGCTCTGAGCATGTCAGTGTCTCAAGAGCACATTATTTTCTTATTGGATTGTATTAACTTTACAGATGAAAATTTGAAGGAGAATTAGAAGGCTTAGAGATGGAAAATTTGGAGAAGAAAAGAATAATGTCTTAAGATTTCTGGAGGGGCTAACTGGTAAGTCATTTTGAAAGCTGCTGATGCTAATTCTCATAGCAAAAGACATAGCAGACCCTAAAATGATCAGGAATGAGGCACAGAATTTCTAAGAAGGGAGTGAATCTTGTGTCACACTCAAAATTGCCAAAGGATTATTTGGTGCATGTACGTGCTCGCTCGCTCTCTCTCTCTCTCTCTCTCTCTCTCTCTC
>NW_026000229.1:51238840-51263878 GCF_001458135.2 Marmota marmota marmota
GGGGGGGGGGGGGGGGGGGCAACATAGTAAACCTAAGAATAATACTAATAAACCTAACAATAATACTAGAGAAAAAGATATAGGCCTCCTCCTGCCAGGGATCCTGTTTCCTGAGTATCAAATGGCTGGGGTGGGCGACCACAGGCTCTCTCATCCAAGCTGTCTGATGAAACCCTGGGTAGGCTCCAGCCTGGTGGGCCCAGGTTCCCGGTTGTTGACACCCCCATAGTTTCCTCCTCTTCTTCTGGAGCTTTTCCCCACAACTTTGGATGCCTCTGCAGGATCCCCCGGTCAGAGGAGCCCCGTGGGGCATGAGCAGGTAAAGGAGCTTGCCACAGAGCCCGCTCCCAGGAGGGGAACTAGGACCACCCATCCTGGGTGATAGGAGACTCACTTTTCATGCTGCCCTTTTTTGCCATAAACAAGTTCTGCCCAATCTTAAAATAAATAGAATTGTACAGACAGTTATCTAACAGAACCACAGATAGGTGTCTATAAAGATACGTAGTTTTTGTTTTTTGTTTTTTTTCTTTTTAAACAAAGCAAATTATAGAGAAGCAGAACCTGAGCTAGTAGATAAGGAATTGTCCATTCCCAGACCTGCTCTGATTGTTCACCTTGCACCTTGCCATTTGGATTACTTTCTCCTTCTTACGCTTTCCATGTAGAAATAATTATCCTTTCTCCCAGGGCTATGTGCTACTGTTGATCTGTTATCGTTTTCCCTTTGAGACTTGAGTTTGCTGTTTATTTTATACCATGTCTTTATGAATGGACTTCCGTGTGCTCATGTGTGTGTTTGGGTTGGAGTTAGGAGAAATAGGTGGTGATGGTGAAGGAAAAAGAGAACGAGAGAGAATGGGGAGAGGTCACTTGTCATCATAAAGGTTGTAGCAGGAGAATTCAGCCTGCAGGATTATCAGCACAGGTCTTAGGATGAGTGCAAGTTTAATGTGAAAGTTAGGGCCTCCAGAGCTCTGCTTTCCAATCACCCCTCAAAATCCTGTTGCTGTTACTATCACAGAAAGCTATATGTGCCCTCTGAATGGCAAAAGCCATGCTTGGGCTCCAAAAATTTGTAGCTGCCAAGAAAAAAATCTAAATCATGCCTCTCTTCTTAGAGAGTTGATTCTTGTTTTAAAATTATTCCAGTTTTTATTATTCGTTATTATTATTCATTACATTTATAGTTTGTAGATCATAATTTCATTGCATTCCAGCTAGTTGAAGCAGAAAGTGATGTATTGTGAGACATTAACTAACTGGCTGACAGAATTGCCAGGAGGGCTGAAGATAAGGGAGCTAGGTTTGGCCTTCCAAGGATGACTCTCAACTCAGCTCTGCAGAGCCCAGTCCCAGTGGAGCTGTGGCCTTCTACAGTCAGGGAATTCCCTCATAAAATGGGAAGCTACTTCTCCTGCCCCAACACCAGAACCATGACACCACTGCCACCCCTGGGAAGTTACCTCCGTCAGGAAATTGCTGCCACTGCTACAACCCACTGCCCTCTAGAATTCATACCACCAAGATGGCTGATCCATGCTTGCCTTTCAACATTATGCAGCTGGTGATCAGGGACAGGGAAACCAAATGGCTCCAGCCATGCTTGCCAGCAAAGAGAACAGGCACACGAGCTGTGTCCCCTGCTGTCTTCCACATCCCTCAGGGGTGAGGCTGAAGGCTGAGCCATGCTGACATCCAAACCCTCACTGCAAGGGTGTCTGGGATGAACAATTTTAAGTTTCCAACCTCTGCAATACAGAGAGCATTCTAAAAGGTGATTGGATTAAATGCTCTGCAAACAATTATGGATATGAAAATGCACTTGTCTTGAAAAGGCATATTTACAAACTGTATGCAAGAGCAAAAAATTGTTTCTTTTGGAACCCAAACAAATGTGCATTCAAAAATAGATAAATTAATAATGCAGGATTGTTCCAACAAGGGTTTATAGGTACTAAGATCAGCACAAAATAAAGGGAGATGAGAATTCAATATTTCATATATTTTCAACACAATTGTATCTATTTATGTGATGTCCAGAGCATGTTCATCCATATATCAATTAGGACATGGAGAAGAGCAAGACAGCCCATTTCACCCACTAATGGCCCAAAAGCTGAGGGACTGCCCTGCTCTGAAGAGTAGAACTGAGAAGGGAAACTCTCATATATCGTCCATGGACTGGGTCAGAGATGTGAGCAAAGTTATGAGGGGTGGTGCACGCCAGTAATCCCAGTGACTCGGGAAGCTAAGGCAGGGGGATTGCAAGTTTGAGGCCAGCCTCATCAACTTAGCAAGATCCTGTCTCAAACAATCAAACAAACAAGACTGAGGTTGTAGCTCAGTGGTAAAGTAGCCCTGGGTTCAATCCCCAGTATCTAAATAAATACATAAATAAAAGCTGGACATGGTGGCACACATGTAATCTCAGTGGCTTGGGAGGCTGAGAAAGGAGAATCACAAAATTTGATTCCAGCCTCAGCAACTTAGCAAGATACTAAGCAATTTAGTGAGACAGTGTCTTGTAATAATAATAATAGGAGCTGGGGATGCAACTCATTGCTAAAGTGTCTCTAGATTCAATTCCTACTTATAAGGGGACTAAAAACAAGAAAAGAAGGAAAGAAAGAAGGAAGGGAGGGAAAGAGGGAGGAAAGAAGGGAGGGCGGTGGATGTAGAGTGTTCATGGCCAGTTGGGAAAATTGGATCTGCATCCAGGAACAGATGGAACCAACATGCTTCTGAAAAAATATGAAGGCTTTCATCCAGGGAAGAAACACAAAAGGGAAACCAGAGCATCTTCTGCCTCTTCCATCATTTGAGAGGCCATCCTGGGACACCTGGATGTGAGGGCGAGCACATCCTTAGGACGCTGCTAAGACAGAGTAGGAATTGTTGACACTGGGGCAAAACTGTGTATGCACAGGAAAAGAAAAGCCTTAAAAAAGAATCTCTGGGAACTCAAAACATCAAATGACCCAAAAGACCATAAGGCACACTCCTCTGAGGCTTTCCAAAGCTGGAAGGCTGCTCATGGAGAACAGCATTCCTTCCTGGGCAAGCCTTCTTTGGGAGGCTGAGACAGGAGGATTGCAAGTTCAAGGCCAGCCTCAGCAACTTAGCAAGGCCCCAGGTAACTTAGCAAGACCCTGTCTCAAAATAAAAAATAAAGGACTGAAGATGTGGCTCAGTGGTTAAGTGCCCCTGAGTTTAATCCCCAGTACCCCAAAAAGAAAAAGAGAGAGAAAACAGGATTCCAGAAACCACAGATGGCAGAAGGGACAGAAGGTGCTCAGGAGCAGAAAGACAGCAGAGATGATGAAGAGGGACTCCTCACAAAGCCTCACACAACTGTGAAGAAGATTCTGAAGTCCACCTGAGAACCAAAACTTGAACCAGGAGCTCCTGCAGAGCTCCGTCCCTTTGTGCCTTGACGGGGAGCAGAGCTTCGAGTTGTCTATGACCTGTAGCACAGATGTTCACTGTTCTAATCTTTTTACTCACTTCTTATTAAGCATCTCCTACGTGTTAGGTAACACAATGACATAGCTCTGGTTCTTTAGGGGGTTATAGTTTTATGAAGGCCTCAGACAAGTGAAGAAGCAAATACATTGTAACAAGGGCAACGTAGAGGGTTATCCAGGACATCTGCCCAGAGTCAAGGTGGGGGGATCAAAGGCCAGGAGGAGGAAGGGAAGAGGAAAGCCATTATCATGACGTTTCTCCTTTTGCCAAGGGCTGCCTGTGAGATGAAGCCCAGAGTCCTTGGCCAGGTATCCAAGGCCTCCAAACCCAACCTCTCCAGTACCTTCCCATCTCTCTCCAAGATGTGCTGTCCATTCTGGTCAGTGTATTCTTCTACTCACCCTCCCCCAAAACTCTTTCCTGGACCTTCTATTGTCCCTGCCGTAACTACTCCATGACTTCCCTAAAGTTTCTTAGGCTTTCGTGAATTCATCCCAAACCCCTCTAGCTCCTATAATGAAATATCAATGGAGTGGTTTATACCACCTTTAAAACTTAGCTATATAGTAACTTGAACTTTAGTGACTTCAGTGATGAGGCCCTAGATCAGAAGCAGCAGACGCTTAGTGGGAATCTGGCAGCATCCCGTCCTTGGGGAGTTTCCAGTTTAATGCTGGAACCCGGTGGATCAACGCAAAGTCACAATGCAGACTTTTGTAGGCTACCCTGGGGCCAAGCATGTGATACCATCAGAGTCCGAAGGAGAGCACGGTGGCAGTGGCAGATTTAGATGGAATGGAGGACTTCCTGGGAAGGTGGCACCTGCAAGCTAATCAGTGCAGAGAGAACTCCATGATCAAAGATGCCAGGCGCGGAGACAGGAAGGAAGGTGGTGTCCCTGGGGAGCAGCTGTAGGCTGGTGGCCGATACACAGGAGCAAAGGCTGTGGTAACGAGTGTGGGCTGGCGGGCTGTGGCCATCTGCAGAAGGACCTTGTGTGCCACACTTGGAATTTGAACTGTATGAGAGGAAGCCAGCCAGAGAACATGCAGGGAGGGGTGAGGCCTCTCCTTTATGTTTGTACTTGGTGTTACTCAAGGTGGTATTCGGCCTTCAAACAGCAGCCAAATGCTAAACATCTTGCACCCACTTCTCCTATTTGGGTGTCTCAGCCCAATCCTGAAAGAGTCCGCTTTGAGATGGCACAGAGGTCCCGGTCCCAGGCAGCCCTGGGGTTTTCTCTCCTAACCACTCCCCAGGACATTGAAAGTGACCTCCCTATGTTGGCGCAGGGCAGCGTTAACATCTGCAAGGCTCCCTTCACTCCTGCTAACCAAAGCTCCATCTTCAACCTGGTCTCCACTTGGGGGTGCAGTAGGTGGGGAGGACTTCATCTTCCTTCGTCTTTCCAAAGTGTTTGTAGTCACCATCCACAGGAATCTGACTTAGCTTGGCACAGAGGTTTAGGTGATCCCTTTGAAATGATTGGTGCCTTCAGAGGCTAGCAATAATGGCAGTCCCCATCACAGGGTCACATCTCAACATGACTTGTGTGTTTTCTGGGTGATATTTGATAAACATTAGAAAGAGAAGGAGACTTCAGCATCCTGATGCCGTTTCTTTGCTAAATTATTGCTACGCTGTTGCCCCCTTCATAGCTCAGACAAAGTCAGTGCAGGGTGCCTATGGCTCAGAATGTTGCCCCATGTCTCTCTTCCTCTCATCTGCCAACCCAGCAGGACTCCCAGCACCCCAAAGTTCTGTAAGTCTCCATTATGAATACTCCATCAAGCACTAGTATGGTTTTTTTGGTGATAGTTCTCTTTTCCTGTCTTTGGAGATTGGCAGAAGGCTTCCCATTCAGAATAAAATGTGCAATTTTTATTATAAATTAAGGTGTTTCTAGGAGAGATCAGTGAACCATACCAAACCTTCAAACATCCCCCATTACCTTCAAACATCCCCCACTAAGTCTGTGGTCTGGCACACCTTTGCCTTTTAGTGACATAAGCCAATTGGTCTCTTGAGATGGTGGCACATTTCCCTGGTTTTCAAGATGAGGCTTGGCCTTGTCCCCTCCAACCTTATGGATTTTCACAGCACCTGCTCTTTTTTTTTTTTTTTAAAGAGAGAGAGAGAGAGAGAGAGAGAGAGAGAGAGAGAAAGAATGAATTTTAATATTTATTTTTTAGTTATCAGCAGACACAACATCTTTCTTTGTATGTGGTGCTGAGAATCGAACCCGTGCCGCACACATGCCAGGCGAGCGCGCTACCTCTTGAGCCACATCCCCAGCCCAGCACCTGCTCTTTTTTTATCTCAAGGCAACCCCTTCCAGGAGCTCCAGCCCTGGGTGAAGAGCTGGGGTATGCCACATGCTTAGGAACATGAGCTCTGAGGCGGGGGATTTGTAATCCCATTCTTCTTCCTCATTTTTCCACTTGGGGATCTTAGATCAGTTACATAATTTAATTTCTCTGAACCTCAGCTTCTCCATCTGTCAAATGTGGACAGTAGTAGTTATTCTACAGAGCTTGAGAGGGATCATGATGGAATGTAAGCAACACAACCATACCGAGTGCTCGCCGAGACCCCACTGCTGTTATTAGACCACATCCCAGGACTGGGAGTGGGGTTCCTCCAACTCCTGCTAGAACAGAGGACCACAGTCTGGGGACTTACGAAAAATGGAAATTTATTTCTCTGGAGGCTGAAGTCCAAGGTCAAGATGGCTTCAGGCTCATTGTCTAGCAAGGACCCACTTCCTAGTTCATAGACAATCAACATCATCGTCTTCTTTTTTTTCTTTTTTTAATTTTAATTTTTATTTACACATGACAGTATATTTATACATTTTTATTGGTGCACTATAGTTGGACATAATTATGGGATTTGTTGTTACATATTCATACATGCACACAATATAACAATATAATTTGGCTAATATCATTCCCCAGCACTTCCCGTCTCCCTCTCTTCTTCCCACACCCTGGTCCCTTTCCTCTACTGATCTCCCTTTGACTTTCATAAGATCCCTGCCACCCCTCCCCCCACTTTTCTTTTCTTTTTTCCTCTCTAACTTCCACATATGGGAGAAAACATATGGCCCTTAATCTTCTGAGTTTGGCTTATTTTGCTTAACATAATTCTCTGAAGTTCCATCCATTTTCACGCAATTAACATAATTTCATCTTTTCTGTATGATTGAATAAAACTCTGTTGTGTATACACACCACATAGAGTAGACCATATATCCATTCATCCATTGATGGGCCTGGAGGTTGGTTCTATAGTTTGGTTATTGTGCATTGTGCTGCTATAAACATGGGTATGCATGTGTCACTGTAGTATGATGACTTGAATTCTTCAGGATAAATACCAAGGAGTGGTGTAGCTGGATCATATGGGGATTCTGTGCCTAGTCTTTTGAGGAACTTCCATACTGATTTCTGTAGTGGAACAATCATCTTGCTGTGTCTACATATAGCATTTATGAGGGCTCCCCTCATGACCTAATCACATCCTGTTATGGTTTGGATGTGAGATGTCCCCCAAAAAAACTCATGTGTGAGACAATGCAAGAAGGTTTAGAGGAGAGATGATTGAGTTATGAGAGCCTTAACCCAACCAGGGGATTAACTGAGTGGTAACTGAATATGGGTAGAATGTGGCTGGAGGAGGTGGGTCATTAGGCAGCTTTGGGGTGTATATGTTGTATCTGGTGAGTGGAGTCTCTCTGTGCTTTCTGATCATCATGTGAGCCACTTCCCTCAACCACACTCTTCTGCCATGATGTTCAGCCTCACCTTGAGCTCCAAGGAATGGAGCTGGCTGGCTATGGACTGAGACCTCTGAAACCATGAGCCCCAAATAAACTTTTCCTCCTCTAAATTGTTCTGGTCAGGTCTTTTAATGACAGTGACAAAAAAAGCTGATTGAAATGCCTCCTGAAGACCCCATCTCCAAATTCTATCAACTTGAGGATTAGAATCTTAACATAATAGTTATTTAAGCAAACAAGCAGTCAGTCTATAGCACATTCACCTTCCTTCCCTTATTCTTAGATACGTAATTTCCCCCTCTGTCTCAAACTTTGATTCAGAGCAAAAATGGACAGAGCCTGTGTGCTCACCTCACTTTCTAGCCAGAGTAGCCCAAGTGACAGCTCAACCCTTCCCAGGTCATGGAGCCAGGTCACTGCTACTGCTACCATTGCAACATGGAGAAGTCCACTGGCCATGTTGTTCCTTCAGGTTCCGGCTGCTCCAGTGGCTGCAAAGAGACTGGATAGTGCAATTCACAGTGCAAGAAAGCTAACCACCATCAAGGGGCATACTCAGGCCAGAGGGAGATGAGGATGGGAGGGGATTCTTGGGTTCATTCTATTCCCTTTCTCTTCCTGGATAGACTCTTCCAAGACACAGTAGTTCACACATACTCTCTGAAGACATCCCACAAGATTGAGCAATTGGTGGCACCTGTTTCAAGCTGTGACTGGACCAATAACATACTCCCATAATTTATCTCCCTGCTTCTCTGCCTCCCTCCACTTTCCCCTCAAACTTCTGCCTCTCTGGGATTGCATGCTACTTGCAATCTTCTGCCTTGACACTGCCTTTTAGAAAGCTTGGGTCAAGACAGGAAGGCATTCTTTTCCCAGCAGACCTGGCAGGTTGGCATGAACTTGAAGCAAAGTCATATGACGACAGTGATGAGTAGAGCACAAGGAAGTCCCCATGCTGTGGCCAGCCTCTCCAACATGGCAGTGCAATTTGGGTTTGAGCACTCTTTTCTCTGTGAACTGATTTGCTTTCTTATACCTTGGTCATGGTTTTACTTGAGTTCACGACTCCTCGACAAATGGTGGTTTTCATGTTTTATCCAAAACTATGATCTTCCTCAACTTCTCCAAGTCAGACACAACTTTCTTCATTTTGAAAACAGAATTTCCACACCAGGCATGGTGGCACACACCTGTGATCCTAGTGACTCAGGGGGCTAAGGCAGGAAGATCACAAGTTTGAGATATTCCTCATCAACTTAGTGAAACCTTGTCTCAAAATTTTAAAAAATTTAAAAAGGGCCGGGTCCAAGCATGATAGCACACACCTGTAATCCCAGCAGATTGGGAGGCTGAGGCGGGAGGATTGTGAGTTAAAACCCAACCTTAGCAACTTAGTGAATCAATTTAGCAAGACCCTGTCTCTAATAAAATATTAAAAAGTGCTGGGGATGTGGCTCAGTGGTTAAGTGGCCCTGGACTCAATCCCTGGTTAAAAAAAAAAAAAAATGCTGGGGATGTATCTTAGTGGTTGGTAAAGCACCCAGGTTCAATACAATCCACAGACAAAAAAAAAAAAAAGCTGGAAGCCAATTTTCATTCAAAAACTTACAGATTAATTTTATAAAGCCCTTCCAAAGTTTCCTAATCCAGAAAACTGGTGGTACTATGGCATCATAAAAAGAAAATTAATGAGCTCTGGAGTCCCATGAAATTGGACTTGAAACCAAGCTCTGGTACCTGTTAACTTTGTGACACAAACAAGTGACAACTTTGGTGAGCTTGTTTTATCTAAACTGGAAATACTGATGTCTTCCCCACAAAATTATCGTGAGCATTAGATTGGATCATACAATAGTAGTGCTCAATAAGGTTGGCTTCTTCCCTTGACCCCTAATCACCAAGCCTGTGCTTCCTAGGGGCAGTTCCGAGACACAAAGAAAGTGCTCTGGACTGGACATGAACAGACATGGAGGCTATCCCTGGTTCCCTTTCTTCATCATAGCATGAGAGATATGAATTCTGTTCTCCATGGTCTTTTGGGCTAATGTGCACATAAAAGAGACAGTACTGGTGGAAGTCTCTTAAAAAGGAGTACCTGACCTTTAAAAAAAAATTTTATTTTTACTTAGCAGGTATTTGAGGCGCCTTTGCATTGTGTTTTAGTCAGCTTTTCGGCTACTGCAACAAAAAGCCTAACAAGAACAGTTTTAAGGAGAAAAGGTTTCTTTGGGGGCTCATAGTATCAGAGGTCTCAGTCCATGGACAGCCAGCTCTATTCCTCAGAGCTTGAGGTGAGGCTGAACAACATGGCGGATGAAGTGACTAAAAGAAGCAGCTGGGAGCACGGCACCGGGGAGCAGAGAGAAAGAGAAAAGTCTCCCCTCAGGGACAAAATATAAACCCTCAGGGCATTCCTCCTCTAGCCACACCCTACTTGCCTACAGTCACCACTCGGTTAATCCCTACCAAGGAATTAATGCACTGCCTAGGTGAAAGCTGTCCTATCCCCCTCATTTCACCTCTAAACCTTGCATTGTCTCACACAGGAGCTTTTGGGGGACACCTCATATCTAACCATAACACAGTGCATCAGGCTATGTGCTAGGCAGGGAGGATGCTGTAGGGTATAAACTAACAGCCACCCCTCTGCCACATCGTGTTTTGAGGAGGCTGGGGCCAGAGCCTCCATTTTTTCAGAGGGTGAGAGGTTCTTTGAAAACCTTCTCCTCATGGGCAGACCCAGCTAATTTTAGCTTGACTCCCTTCTGTTATAAGCTTTCTTCCAAGGCTACTTTCTGGACTATCTGGGATGAAGCCACCCAGCAGATGGTAAGAATTTTGTTCCTCTAGAGCCTCAAGAATGAGTACTAGCTCTTTAGTTGAGCAACCTTACCCAAATTCCTGAACTCCCCTGAGCCCATAGGAACATACAGTGGTAGTATTTCTTGTACCTGATACAACAACCATTTCATCTCTCCACCATTGTGGGGTGGCAACCTCACCATCTAAAGGACTAGGGAAGCTTCCAGAAGCCATCCTGGGGGTAATTCAGACACTGTGGACTACAAACAGCAAGACCGGATGAACCCAAATCCTTTAATAAAATGTTCATAATGATTCTTGGAGTTGTAATCTCTCTCCAAGAGAATGTGAGCTTCTCCTAGGTAAGGATATGGATAAGTGGCACATATCAGCTATGCAAGCAGCAGTCACATCAACAAATAGGAGTTTGTCCATCAATGAATGAAGAAAACAATATTCTAAGCAAAGTGCAATGGTATATATCCAAAAAATTGGTATAGCATGTTCAGGGACAATAAGAAATTCAAAAACAAAAGAACTGTATAGTGAGAATTTGCAAAGAAGAATAGTACTGCCCTGATGATGAGGATCTTTTGTGGTCATTTATCTATCTATCTATCTATCTATCTATCTATCTATCTATCTACCTACCTATCTATCTATCTATCTATCTATCTATCCGTGGAGCAATTTTAGACTTACAGAAAAACGGGGCAGAAAGTACCATGTTGCTACATAGACCCTCTCTTATTGCATCCCCTCCCCACATAGTTACCCCTGTTAAATCATGCTTTAGTGTGTTCATATGTGACAGGTGATGAACAAATGCTGATACACCATTAACAACTAAAGTCCATAGTTCACCTTAGAGTCCACCCTTTGTGTACTATGGTTCTGTGGGTTTTGTCAAATTCATAATGTTGTGTATCTACAATTACAGAGCACACAGAAAAGATTTGTTGCCTTAAATATCCCCTGTGCTCTGTCTTTTCATCTCTTGCCACCTCCCCTGGAATTCCTGATCTTTTCACTATCATTGTATTTTTGCCTATTCCAGAATGTCATATAGTTGAAATCACACAGTGTAGGCTCTTTCCAGACTGACTTCTTTTTTTTTAATATTTTACTTTTTTAGTTGTAGTTGGACACAATACCTTTATTTTATTTTTATGTGGTGCTGAGGATCGAACTCAGGGCCTCACACATGCTAGATGAGCACTCTACTGCTGAGCCACAACTGCAGCCCCCAGATTGACTTCTTTTACCTAGCAATATGCATTTACATTTCCTCTTTTTGTGGATTGAAAGCTCCCTGCTTTTTATTGCAGAATAATATTTCATTGTATGAATGTACTTCTGTTTATTTATACTTTCCTCTGTTGAAGGATATATTGGTTTTGGCAATTATTCATAATTTAGGTTTGTGTGGGCAAATTTTCAATTCGTTTGGGTAAAATACCAAGGGCTGGAACAGGATCATATTGTAAAACTATATTTAGCTTTGAAAGAAATTGCCAAACTGACCAGGTGTAGTGGCACACACCTGTAATCTCAGCAGCTCCAAAGGCTGAGTCCGGAGGATTGCAAGTTCAAAGCCAGCCTCAGCAACTTAGTGAGGCTCTAAGCAACTTAGCAAGACCCCATCTCAAAATAAAAAATAAAAATAGCTGGGGATGTGGCTCATTAGTTAAGTACCCCTAGGTTAAATCCCTGGTACAAAAAAAAAAAAAGAAGAAGAAGAAGAAGAAGAAGAAGAAGAAAGAAAGAAATTGCAAAACTGTCTTCCAAAGTGGCTGTGCCATTTTGCATTCCCACCAGCAATGAATAAGAGTTCTGTTGCTCCATATATTCACCAGCATTAGATACTGTTGGTGTTTTGGATTTCAGCCATTCTAATGCTAGTATAAGAGTACCTCATTGTTTTAATTTGTCACTCCTGCAGGACATGATGTTGAGCATCTTTTCATATACTTATTTGACATCTTTATGTCTTTGGTGAGGTTTCTATTAAGATATTTTATAAATTTTAATTTATTGTATTGGGGAATTAACACAGGTGTTCTACCCCTAAGCCTACATCCTAGTCCTTTTTTAATTTTTATTTTGAGGTAGGGTCTCACTCAGTTGGCAAGGCTGACCTTGAACTTGTGATCCTTCTGCCTCTGTCTCTGAAGTTGCTAATATTAGAGATATGGTCTTGCCAGATCTTTTGCCCGTTTTTAAATTAAGTTTTCTGTTTTCTTATTATTGAATTTTGAGGGTTCTTCAAGTATTTTGTACACAAACACCCTTTATCAGATAAGTGTTTTATAAATATTTTTTCACCAATCTAGACTTGTCTTTTTATTCTCTTAATAATGTCTTTGCAGAGCAGAAGTTTTTGTTTTGTTTTGTTTGAAGAGCGTACTTTTTTTTTATTTTAATAAAGTTCAGCTTAATAATTTTTTCTTTCACAGACTAAGCTTTTGTTATTGTATCTAAAAAACATCACTACTCAACACAAAGTCATCTCAATTTTCTCCTATGTTATCCTCTAGAAGTTGTATAGTTTTGCATTTTATATTTATATCTCTGAGTTTACTTTTATAAGGTTTATGTCTTGATTCATTTCTTTGTATGTGGATGTCCAGTTATTCCAACCCCATTTGTTGAAAAGACTGTCCTTTCTCCATTGAATGGCCTGCACTTTCTTGTCAAAGATCAGTTGACTGTATTTCATGAGTCTCTTACTGTGAATACATTGTGTTCCATTAATCTATTCTTCTGCCATTACCATGTGGTTTTGATTAATACAGCTTATGGTGAGTCTTAAAATGGGGTAACATCAGTCCTCTGACTTTGTTCTTCAGTATTGACTATTCTGGAACCTCTCTCTCTCTCTCTCTCTCTCTCTCTCTCTCTCTTTTTTCTATATAAACTTTCTAATCAGTTTGTTGATATTCCCAAAATACCTTGCTGGGATTTTTTGGGGACTGCATTAAGTCTATGGATTACGTTAAAAAGAACTCATTTTTTTTTTCATGGTGCTGGGGATTGAACCCAAGCTCTCACACAAGCCAGGCAAGCACTAAGCTACAGCTCTGCCCTTTCTATTCTTTTTATTTTGGGGGCAGGGTCTCCCTAAGTTGCCCAGGCTGGTCGCAAACTGCAATCCCCCTGCCTCAGCCTCCCATGTCAGGTCTCTGGAATTATAGGTGTGTGCCATCATACCTGGCAAGAACTGACATCTTGTTGGGCACAGTGGTGCACACCTGTTAATCCCAGAGGCTGAGGCAGAAGAGTCACAAGTTTGAGACCAGCCTCAGCAATTTAGCAAAGCCCTAATCAACCTAGCAAGATACCCTTTCAAAATCAAAATAAAAAATAAAAAAGGCTGGGGATGTAGCTCAGTGATAAAGTGCCCCTGATTCCAGTCCAAAAAAAAAAAAAAAAAAACACACAGAAACCCCTGACATCTTGATAGTGAATCTTCCTACCCATGAGTAAAGAACACATCTTCATTTATTAGCTCTTCTTTGACTGCTTTCATCAGAATATTTTTAGTTTTCTAATATCGATTTATTTTGCACATTTTATTAGATGAATACCTATATATTTTGTTTTTTATACTAATGCAAAGATGTTTAGCTTTATAAGTGATCATATGTTAGAGAAGTTGCTAAGCTGGAAACTAGTATAATACATTTGTTTTAAAGAAGAGTATTCTACTACCAATGTGAAAAATGTGCAAGATTTGGGTAGATAACCCATTAGATATTTTTTTTTAAATGTGTACAAGCAGAAGCAAAGGTCTACACTAAGGAAGTGGTGAAAGATATGGAAAAGAGTTAAGTCCAATTTTAGAAATAAAGCAATAATAAAGATTTTTTTTTCCTAAGAAGCCAAGCATTGACAGACTTCCCAACAGCCTTGAAGAGATTTCAACTACTCTAATCTTACATCCCATGGAGTGGGCATTTAATGACTAATGTCCATGTCAACTAGCTGACCCATCCGTTTATCCTTGCCCCTTCTTCCAACCCATCATAACCCCGATTTTGTACAGGTGTCCTCCTTTCCCTCCTGGCCAAGTATTATAGGGGAAGCTAACTCCAGCCGTGGCCCAGCTGGTCTTCGGGAAACCCCAGCCTCCAGCTAGGACTAGCTCAGGAACAGGTATATGAGCCAATTCTCATCAATGAGACCAAAGGGATAGGATGGAGACATGACCTAGAATTTTGTTTCTCTGTCAAAATGGAAAAAGGCACAGGAAGAAATGGTCTCCTGCCTTGTTCTGAAGTTGTCCTGTATCTTTGTGACTCCTACAACTGCTGTAGCCATATTCCTATCATCCCATGAATGAAGCCAACTGTAAAGATGGTTTAGCATGGGGATGGTGTTGTTGAGTTACTGAATCAAAAAATCCAAGTGTTTTGGTTATTCTAGGTGGATTTCTTTTATTTCTTCATTTTTTTTTGTCTTTTGTCACTGGGGCTTGAACCCAGGACCATGTGTGTGCTAGACAAGTGCTCTACACTGAACTACATCTCCAGATCCTTTTATTTTGAGACAGTTCCAAGTTGCCCAGGCTTGCCTCAAATTTGCAATCCTCCTGCCTCAGTCTCCCATGTAGCTGGAATTATAGGCAGGGAGTTTCCACTCTAAGCTTGAGGGGGATTTCTAAAACTTAAATCTGAAAGTACCCTAACTGTTATACTTGCTCTTACCTAGTAGCTGAACTATAGGGAGCTTGCCTGCTATCCACCCTCCCCTCTGGGGTTGCTAAATTCTTTCTTAGTATCTCGTTACATCATACCCCTAAGGTAGGACTTTGCCTTCTTCACTGCTCTATCACCTTGCCTAGAATCTGACATTTAGTAGGCACTTAATAAATAGCTAGTGAATCAATCAATAAATGAAAAACCCAAGGGCTAAAATTTGAATAACAAACAGTCTAGCTATTTTTCTACCCTCTTCTTTTTTTCCTCTTATTAAGATTTACCACTAATGGGGCTGGGGATATAGCTCAGTTATTAGAGTGCTTGCCTTGCATGCATAAGACCCTGGGTTCAATCCCCAGCACCACCAAAAAAAAAAAAAAAAAATTAGCACTAGTGAGTTTTGATTGATGTATGCCCTTGACAAATGCAAAAATTATAGCAAGAAATAAGTGTATCAGAATAGCGTGTGCATTTGCTATATACAAAGATTAGTAAAGCATATGATGTTTTTAAGGTTCCCTATACAAAGTCTCCTAAAAGAAACTTAATGGGGGACCTACCTCTTTTAAAGAATTGTCCTGCTTCTTTCTAGTGGGCTGTAAGGACCATCTAATTTGATAACCTTTTTTTGCCCTGGCTGCCAGGAAGCTCAGGTCCTGATCTGATTCGAGCTCCCAGTAACTCTATTACACTTCAGAATCAATGCTTGCTTCTTCTTCCTTTCCATGGCTTTGCTTTTCTAATTTTAGTTGAATGACCTTATTGTGTTTGGCTTTATTGTAAGTTGCTTCAAATCCTTTTCAGAAAGAGGTGCATATAAAAAAAATTAACAGCTCAATTCTAAAAAGCCACACAGAGCCCGATCTGGCACCACTTGCTCTTTGTAATAGCCTGGGAGGGCCCCGAAGTAGCCTGGTGCTTTATCTTTACAAACACATGTCAGCCAGTGCAGCAGCGCTCACCAGAGATCTCAGGAGACAAGGGCAAAAATCACCCGTCATTTTCTACTGAATGGGTGTCTGGAGGACCATTCAGGCTCCTAGTGGCTGGATTTGGGGGGAGGATTAACGTGGAGAGCCCTTGGAAAATCAGTATCGCCCCTGCCTGTACCGGCTATTGTTCAGAGGTGAGTGTTCCTTCTAGTTTTGGAGGTAGACTCTCTCTCCTGCCTGGCCCCTGGCCCCACGGGCTTTGTGTGTAGGATCCTGTGCCCTTTCCCCAGACTCTGGGCCACAGGCCTCTCCAGCCAGCCCTCTGTGCCAACTGGCAGAGGGTGCTCTTGTATAGCAGATCTGACTCCCTCCCCACACCAGCTCCTGATGCCTCTCTGCTCCAGCCAGCGACCTGGACCTGCTGGGGCTCTGGAAACTTCTGTGCATGGGGGATGGTGGGGGGACGGTGGGCATATTGCTGTCCCCCCACCCAAAGCCTGGCCTAAGGCCTCCCCCAAACCACTGCTGAGCTGGCTTCACTCAGCTTCAAGCTGGTACACCCGTCTGCACTCAAATTTCCCTGAGTTAAACAGAAGAGGCTCTATATGTGCTGGGGACTTACAGGTTTGGTTTGCTGCTATCATATGGTACATGTGTGTTCACAGACAGTTAGGGGGAGGCAGAGAGAGGAAAACAGGGGTGGAAAGAGAAAGAAAGGACAGACATTGCTTTCTCAGAGCTCTGCAATAATAGATTTCATGATTTAATTGGAAATTTAGTAAATCTGCTAAAACATTTAGTGGTTTAAATTTTTCCTGTTCTGCAAAGAAACAAAGCCTTCTGGTTTACCCTGTGTCTTTCAACAACTTTAATTTCATTTGTAGATTACGGATGGAAGTAGCATTTCCACTCGATTGCATACTGGGCATTAAGAAGACAAAAACCTTCATTGTTTGCAGCCCTTGGAATTTTTTTTCAGACATTAAGCTGTAGGTGGCATTCTTTATACCTGACATCAGAGCACTTTTGTCAGGCATTTAGTTGACAGGATTTACTGCAAGCCCATCCTAGGTGTGTGAAGCGGGGACAACAAGAACATATTTGGTTCAGGTGGGCACCGAGAGGAGAGCACGGGCCGACCAGCCCGATCGGGTAACCGCTGCTTTTCAAACTGTGTAATTAAAGATCTTTGGAGTTCTTCGAAGGGAATTAATTAGTAGAGAAAGGCTGTTTTGTTTACAGTCTTTATCATCAACATAATCAAAAGCAAGCCTTGATATTGGTGCAAATTGGACTGAATTCTCCTGAAGCCAAGATTGCTTCATGCAGAGCTTTTCTTGTTTTCTGAGGTTTTTCTACCTGTGCATTAACCATTAACTTGCCATCTGATGGAGGTGGGGGACAGTGAGGGAGCCATGTTTCAAGGGTGGGGTAAGGGAAAAGGCACCCTCAGTTGTCAAAACACCCTGGGGCCCCTGCTGGGTTCCCACCTGCGTGTAATACATTGGCACAGTGGGTGTGTGCACAGGTTCACCTGTCTCAATGGTTTGTCCATGTTAGACTGTGTTTTCAGTTCTGGACCGCAGCACCCATAATGTCCTAAAGAAATCACCTGGCAGTGGGTCACAGCCGATGTCATTGTACCAGCCTGGTGGCATCAGAAATATCTGGATGCTTCATAATAAATGCACCCAGGCCAGAACCTCCTGGGATCAGACTCTAGAATCTGTGTTAACTCTGCTCAGATGCTTCTGATATGCAGCCACACTTGGGAACCACTGGTCCTACAGTTTGTTGACCTTTTAGTGAGAGAACATGAGCATAAATTGGAAAGGGAAGGGCGTCCGGGGAGATACAAAAAGTCCAGTCGCACCATATGAGACCTACGGCCTCTGACTACAGACTAAAGCTGCTGGAGGCAGAGCCACTCTGTCCAGCAAACCCTCACTTGAAGGACAATGCCACACACCTAGTCTGAGCAATAAGGGCCATTCTCCAGGCCAAGAGAGGCTGCAGGGCAGCTGCAAGCCCCACAGCTCCTCTTCCCCCAGGGATTCCATTCATGGTGCTGGGAAATGTTCCAAAGGACCAGCCAACTCAGGGCAGTGTCCTAGTTATGGTATCATTATCCAAATTGTGAGAACTAGGTCTTGGTAGGGTTTGCGTGTAATAAACCCAAATCCATTTTCTTTCTTTTTTTTTTTTTTTTTGTACCAGGGATTGGACCCCAGAGAGCCACATCCCCAGCCCTTTTTTACATTTTATTTATAGACAAGGTTTCACTGAATTACTTATGGCTTCACTAAGTTGCTGAGGCTGGCTTTGAACTCACAATCCTCCTGCTTCAGCCTCCCAACTGCTGGGGTTATAGGTATACACCACTGCACCAGGCCCCATTGGATTATCTCTTTTTTTAAAATGTTTTTTCCCCCACCCAAACTGGAGATTGAACCAGGGGTACTCTACCATTGAGCTACATTCCCAGCCCTTTTTATTTTGCTTTGAGATAGAGTCACTAAATTTCTGAGGCTGGCTTCAAATTTGCAATCCTCAACTCGACATGGTGGCTCAATCTCAGCAGCTCAGGAAGCTGAGACAGGAGGATCACAAGTTCAAAGCCAGCCTCAGCAAAAGTGAGGTGCTGAGCAACTCAGTGAGACCCTGTCTCTAAATAAAATACAAAATAAGGCTGGGGATGTGGCTCAGTGGTCAAGTACCCCAGAGTTCAATTCCTGGTACCAAAAACAAAAAATTTGTGATCCTCCTGCCTCAGCCTCCTGAGTGGCTGAGATTACAGGTGTGCACAACTGTGCCCCACTCATCTGATTATCTTGGGGCTAATAATTTGGCTCCTGTCTTGTCTTGGTCATGACAAGAGCTCAGAGAATTCTGCCTCAGTTGCCCCGCATTGTGCAATCCTGTGCAATCCTCACCCACCATTTTTTTATGCATCTTATAGGAAACCTAGTCCTAGCACTTTGATTTTCTTTGCCATGGAAAGCTTTTATTAGAAAAGTTACATAAGTATGCTTTTTTAAAAAAGATTTTTTAAACAAATAGAGGTGTAGTTGGGCCTGGTGGCATAGCAACTCAGGAGACTGAGACAGGAGGATTGCAAATTCCTGGCTAGCCTAGGCAATTTAGCGAGATCCAGCCCTCCAAAAATGAAAAGGGCTGGGGGTGTATCTCAGTTGTAGAGTACCCCTGGGTTCAGTCTCCAGCACCACACATACACACACACACACACACACACACACACACACATACAAATAGATGTGTTTAAAGTGGGGAATGAAGTTCTCCCTATAATCTTGGCCTTCAGAGATAATCCCTGTTAATGGTGTCAACTACCTCAATTTGAAAGATGTGGATGCAAGGGTTGAGAGAGGTGAGCTCAAATAGTGACTCTGTGACAGAACAAGGGCAGGGATTTCTGACCCCTTTTATCAGGCCTGGTTCTATACTCTCCTCTTTGCAAGTGACCTCTCCCAGAAGCCCAGGAACTTTTTGTTGCATCATCAAATTAATGACAAATCCATCTGTCAGGCATCAGCAAAGGTGATCAGCACACTGCCCTGGGAACAGGAAGCCACACCTCAAAACCAGATTCTTCCAGATTATAGGCAACACACCCTGTGACAGATTCCTCCTCCAAGCCTCTGGCCTTTATACCCATCCATTTCCCTTCACTTTTCTGAACCAAGTCCCCAAAGGTTACAGATTCTCAATGAAGAATACTCCCTAACTGCTGGGGCCCACAAGCAGAGCAATGGCAGCCATCTTGGAAACTGCCCGCGGAAGAGCCTAGAGGCTAAGGCAGGCCCAGGTGCAGCCCCGGCGGAGCCCACTGTGCTATTCTGAGCCATCTTCTAGAAGCCTTTGCATTTTTCCCCCCAACATTCCTGGAGAACTTGTGCCTACCCACGATGGTCCTATCTTTTTAGATCTTACAATCTGATGAATGTGTTGGGAGTGGGTATAGAGTTATAAAATTAAATATCCTGATTCCCAAGCAATGGAGGGGGATCCAGGAGCAGTTTGGTCACAGTGGCGATGGGGGTGGGGAGCTTCCCACAGCACTGCCAATGACGGTGGTTTGAAGTTTCGGGTGGTGATTCATTTTGTACAACTGACCAGTCAGAGTCACACTCAGCCCTGTTCTCCACCCTTAAGGAATCTAACAATAATAATCACCATGATATCAACTATCTCATTTATGCCTCACATAAATGACTAAATCTACTTTAGCACAGTGTGTTATCATCCTCCCCCATTTTATAGATGAAAAATGAGACTCTCAGGAGTCACCCAAGGTCACAGGGCTAGCTACAAACAATCAAACTTCCAATCCAGGTTGATTTAGTTGCAAGGGCTGAGAGTTTACAAATGTAAGTACAGACCTGGTGTCAAATCAGAGACCATATTCTCCATATGTAAAGGCAAAGCTTACAGCACAAGGCAAGATCAGCTAAAGTAAAGTAAGACAGGTTTCCTACTGTGCCTGCCAGCAAGTGGATGCCCAGCAAGGCTGTCCACCTGTTGTGTTGGGCAGAACTTTGGGGGAACACCATGTTAACTGAGCACATGACAACACAGTCTCAGCTGGGTGTAAGAATCTGCTATTCTGCCTTGGTGATTTATTTATTTTGAGTTTAATCCCCATTGCCCCTTGGAAAAATAATCACAATTCTTTTAAAACTCTTTGCCAATAGTTCTGTTGACTGCAGTAATGTATACTGACCACAGCAATTGATAAAGAAATAAAGGCTTCTGTCAGATCTCAGGATGGAGGGAAGCCAAAGGGGCACCAACCATCCGGAGAGAACTCACCAGCTCAAAAGTGATTTTCAGGACAGCCAAGAGCCCAGATGATTTCTTTTCTTTTCCTTTCCTTCCCCCAATCCTGTTTCTTCCCCGCCACCCACCCCTTCTCTCTCATTCTTTCACTGTTTCAAAATTCATATCAATAAAACTAAGTTTCTCAAGTGTCCCTTCTGAGAAATCTATTGCTTTTGAAGCTTACTCTGATCTTCTCTCTGCTTGTGCCATTGTTGGAAGAGACCTTAGTTTTCATTCTTTTCTCTTCTGTGGTTCCTCCCATATCCCTAAATGTTTTAGCATCTGTTAATCCCAGTTGGAAACCTCAGCAGATAAAGTCTTGTTCCATGTAGATTGCTTCAAGAACAAATAGAGGGTTGCAGATAATTCAGCATTTGGTTTCAGGAGGGTTTAGGGTTGGGGCTGCAGAGGACAGCACCTCTTCCTCCTAAGCAGCCAGTTAGAGCAAAAGCAGAGTAATTCCCAAGCTGGGGTGGAATGCATGTAGATCAGGTTCATTTCCAGAACGGCGGCCGCCTGCATTTGGGTGATTTTAGAAGCCACCATGACAGCAAAGTAGTTTTATGCATAGCGGCTTAGCAAACACTTTGAGAACTAGTTTTGCGAAGCTATCAGGTTGAAAAATACCAAGTCACAAAGTTTTAATGAAAGTAAGTGTGGATCAACGTATCATAAAGAGCATCCAGGACGACTTAAAAGATCCTTGGGTGGAAATTAGAATGGATCTTCGGGATTTATGTGGCAAAGCCTGTCTATTTTGACCTTTTTTCCGTTTCATATTAAGGGTACTGAAAGTGTGTTTTGTTTGGGGGCGGCTGTGGGAGGACAGCAGCTATTGGTGCTGTTACAGTGATGCCGCTACTGAAGTTGAGCTGCATTAATTGACTGATAAGGGCCTGGGCATCAAATAGCAGAGAGAAAGGCCATCAGAGATTTTCTTGCTTTATTTCTCTCTGCACTTCATTTACATCTTAAGCCATATTGGTGATCCAGATTTGAATAAAGCCACAGCTTAAGCAGTGATTAGATCTCAATAGCTTGGATTTTCTATGAAATTGCTGCATTTTTACTACATGTATTTAGAAATACTGGTGAAAACTGACACCTTGGGTAACTTTATCATTTAAAATGGAGCTTCGTGTGGATAAAAACCCCAGCTAAAATGGGGGTATTAGTTGCCAGGCCTTTGACTCAGGCAGTGTCAGGGGTTAGAATTAGACAAAAGCCAAGCTCAGCACGACTTGGGCCAGAAAGAATGCAGATAAGTCAACCCACCACCTTCCTCTAAGCCTGCTCCCCCCGACCCAAAAAAAAAATGTTAATCAAAGCAATGATCCCATAACCTGAAGAAAAATAAGGAAGCCAAAAGGAATATATAATGCAACAGGGAGCTTTTTTTTATTTTGAGTTTTTTATTTTAATCATAAAGCAATATTTTTAACTCTAAGGTTAACCTGCTAATCCTTAAGCTGGTGACATGACAGTGTCAAATGTGATGGGATTTTGTGATTCTCATTATTGTTATGTATTGTTCTTTCTCTGGCATTCCATATTAATATTTATAAATGCCCTTTTTATAGAACCAAGAGGACCAAAACCCATTATTAAATTTTTAAAATGGACAAACCACGCATCCAATATAGTTGATTACAATTTAGAACAAAAAGGATTTCAGTAGTAATCCACTTCTTGTTTCTCGTTGTTGTTGATTTGTGTAGACAGCAGAGCTCCTGATGTTATATTTTTTTTAACTACTGTTTGCACAAAGTAACATCCAAATGACAGAATAACAGAATATTGATTGTACTCCCCAAGAAGGAGGTAAAAATACCATATGCAGGTGAGAGGGCATAATGGAGAAAAGGTGTGCATTTAAAATGTTAAGTCAGCCACCAAGAGCAATGGCAAAATGAAAGAATCAACTAAATTTTTTTAAAGAGGGAAGTTGTTCATTAGGTTGTTTTCAAGCACCTTGGAAGGGCTCACATGTGCAAAAGAGGACTCTCCATAAGAAAGAGAGGTGAATCAGTTATGCCATATCTAACCAGAGAGGAGAGTCCAACTCACCTTAATCTACTCAGCCCCTCTCCGTTCAGTGCCCTGGGATGTGATCAAACATCCTTTGGAGGCAAAAAAGAAAAAGAGGAACGTGCTCTCTTCCCAGCTCAGGGACCTTGCTATGTCCTTAGCTGTGGGTAGCTAAGAGTAGTCTTCAGCCTCAGAGAAGAACATTTGTGGAAGATGTGTTATGGCTGCCCGGTTCCACCAGTTCCTCAACCTCCACAAGGGCGATTTTCAGGAGTGTATAGGAATAGTTAGCCCTGGCTTCTGGTTTTATAATTAAATAGCCAATGAGGGGAAAGAGTAATGTCTTTGCTCATGAAGCCAAGAACTGAAGTAGTTTTGACGAATTATTAGGAACACCATAACTCTTATACTTTGGGAGTAAAGGTATTGGTTTTCATGGGCGCCATTTTTAGTCCTTCTTATAAATACCCTCCCCCCCGCCCCATTCAATACCCCAAATCTGGACTTCAGATTCTTAGTCCTGGCTCTTCTCCTTCACACTAAGTGATCTTGAGCTAGTTATTTGACCAAGTTTCCTTGGTTATAAAATGAGAAAACTAACACCTAGTTCATGCTGTTGTGAAGAGTAAATGCATCTTGTATAGGGCCTGGCATAAAGTAAGCCTGCAAGAACTTGTATCTCTAATTAGTAACATACCTCTGATTTTGGAGGTTTGGAACTCTGTTTTTTTTTTTTTTTAATTTGTGGATAGTTTTCTCTATATCATCCTCTTCTGGTTTGGGAATTGCCACCCACGTATGTGTGTTTTTGTAACTATAAATTTGTACATTCAAAAACTAAACCAAGTCAGGTATCTGGGGACCCAGGTTGCTTGAAGAATTCCAGATCTGCTGGGATAAAGCACATGGGCATTTTGTTTTAAAGACATCTAAGTTATTTTCCAACACCAACAAGGAAAGAGGAGTCCAAATTGATGCCTAGTGGTTCTGACAGTTATTCTATTATAGTGCAGAGTTACGGCCCCAGAGGTGGCGACTGAGCTCTGGTTGAGGAGTATTGTGTGATCAAAGCAGCAATGGTGTAACTCAACTCCAATGAAACCCAAGTTTGGTGGAGCAATGAGAAGGCTATTTATTCATTGTGACCAGTCTGTATAGAAACTGGCCTCGCCTTCTGGGGAAACAAGTCTTATGTTTCAAACATGTGTAGTGGCCTTGCTTGGCAGTAGGGCATATGCTAAGGATGCTGGTTTCGCAGACCTCCCTGAAGCTTATCAGCTTCCCCCTCCTTGAAGCCCTGGATGCCCTCTCTAAGCAACCTCCATTGAGCTCCTCCTGGAGGGGGTCCTCCTAAGCGGAACTGGCACTGTCTTCCTCCTTCCCGTGGAGGATCCCCTGCCTCTTTTCAGGCTCTCCTCAGGCAGTGCACAGGTGGGTCCCTCCTCTCTCTCACTACTTGCTGCTCCCAAACTAATGTATCAGAATTGACCTGTCCTCTGGTCCATTCCTCAGGAAGACCCTGAACAGGAGCACTCTGGGAGGAAGCTGGGTCAGCATGGAATATATACACTCAATGAAGGGCACAAGCCTAATGTCACGGTGACTTACTCTCCCTCAGAGCACTTTTCCTTTGCACTAGACCCTGTGGTGTGTGTGTGTGTGTGTGTGTGTGTGTGTGTCACAGAGAGAGAGAGAGAGAGAGAGAGAGGTACAGGGGATTTAACCCAATGGCATTCTACCACTAAGCTACATCCCCAGCCCTGTCCATTTTTTATTGTGAGACAGGGTCTTGCTAATTTACCCAGGTGACCTGGAACTTTCGATCCTCCTGCTTCAGCTCCCCAAGTTGCTGGAATTAGAGGCATGGGCCACCATGCCTGGCTATTTTTCTTTTTCTTTTCTTTTTTTTTCTTTGAGGCAGTTCTTACTAACTTACTCAGCACACAGTAGATACTCAAGAGGTGTAGTTTTGATAAAGGGATGAGTAAATAAGGTGAGTCCAAGCAAACCACAGCAGCGCTCATATCAGATTATCATAGCTTACTATTTACTTAAGCCCCCCTTAGCACCCCAAATAACACAAACATAATACAACATAAAAGTAATAAAAAGTAATAAAACGTAATACAACAGCTGGGCATGGTGGCTCATGCCTGTAATTCCAGCAACTCAGGAGGCCAAAGCAGAAGTGTCATGAGTTTGAAGCCAGTTGCAGCAATTTAACAAGGCCCTGAGCAATTTAGCGAGACCCGGTTTCAAAATTTAAAAAGCCAACAGGGGGCTGGGGATGTGGCTCAAGCGGTAGCGCGCTCGCCTGGCATGCGTGCGGCCCGGGTTCGATCCTCAGCACCACATACAAACAAAGATGTTGTGTCTGCCGAAAACTAAAAAATAAACACTAAAAATTTCTCTCTCTCTCTCTCTCTCTCTCACTCTTTCTTTAAAAAAAATTAAAAATTAAAAAAAAAAAAAAAAAAAAAAAAAA
>NW_026000229.1:51264278-51270810 GCF_001458135.2 Marmota marmota marmota
A
The DNA here is from genome assembly GCF_001458135.2 of Marmota marmota marmota. Classification (NCBI taxonomy): domain Eukaryota; kingdom Metazoa; phylum Chordata; class Mammalia; order Rodentia; family Sciuridae; genus Marmota; species Marmota marmota. The sequence goes on from NW_026000229.1 coordinate 51,264,280, forward strand.
AAATTAAAAATTTAAAAAAAAAAAAAAAAAAAGCCAACAGGGCTTTTGCTTCGGCTACTGAGTAGTTGCTCCCATCTTGGACATATTCTTCTGTTTCCCAGGTATATTAGTCCATTGTTCATTACCATAACAAAATACCTGAGGCAGACTACTAAAGAAAAAAGGTAAGCCGCAATGGTGGTACACACCTGAAATCCCAACAATTTGAGAGACTAAAGGAGGAGGATTATTAAAAATTCAAGGCCAGCTTGGACAACTTGTCTCAGAATAAAAAATAAAATGGTTTGGGAACCCCGGGATTTGATCCCCAGTACCAGGAGTAAAAAAGGAAAGGAAGAAGGGAGGAAGAAAGGAAAGAAGAAGTATTTAACTTTCAGCTCTAGAGGTCCAAGGGCCCGCATCTGGTGATGACCTCCTTGCTGGCAGAGGGAGTTACATGGTAAGATTGGGAGCACATGTACATGTCCTGGTTGTCCCTTTTCTCATAAATCCACCAATATTCAACCAGGCCCCACCCTGATGACCTTTTCTAATCCTTATCACTTCCTAAAGTCCTGCTTCTAAACATTATAGTTAGATTGTTTTCACCCTCTTAAAACCTTATAATGGAGATTAAATTTCAACATACGAATCCTTGTTCATATGCTGAAATTCAACATATGAACCATATCCAAACTATAGCACCAGGTGACCCATTAGCTCTGATTCAGACATGCATAGACTTTCAGAGATTCCTGTAGAGAAGAAGAAAGGGAGCCTTATATCAAGGCAATCAGGTTTTTTTCTAAAAGGAAGATTTAGGGCCTCTCATACCTGGAGTGGAAAGGTCAATAGTCCCCATATTTACCCTGGCTCCTCATAGGAGACCAAGTCATTTTGAGGAAGTGGCACCAAAAAGAGACGTATCTTTAAAAAGGGGCTCAGGGTCTATAATCCTAACTACTCAGGAGGTCGAGGCAGGAAGATTACAAATTCAAGGCCAGCCTCAGCAACTTAGTGAGACCCTGTCTCCAGATAAAAAGGGTTGGGGATGTAGCTCAGAGGTAAACTTCCCTGGGTTCAGTTCCCAATACCACAGTTAAAAAAAAAAAAAGCTGGAGGAAAGAGGGTGTCCTGGGTCCTAGTCTGCCAACGAATTCTGTTTGGGTTTGTTCACCCTCTTTTCTGAAATAGCTCATGCAACTGTGATGATTTTTTTTTTTTTTTTTTTTGCAGCCTGATGCTGAGACAAGCGGGCAGCAGAGGCAGGATCTCTAAGGCAGAATGTAGCTTCTGGGACTGAGCACCCACCCCTGTGGAGCCCAGAAGGAGTCACACCTTTGTGGGATGTGGATTCTTTCATTGGCTTCAGTGCAGTTAATTATTGCAAAGCATTTGGAACAACTGCAAGATTTGGACATCATTTTTAGTTTCCCACTTAATCAGATGAAAAAATTAAGCTTTTAGCAACATCTCTGGCTCAAGAGTAAAATTTGCAGTGTGAAGTTTTAATTTTTTTTGCAAAAGCCGTTATTTCTTAAGATGACTTTTTTTTTCCTTGTTATGGTACTGGAGATATAACGCAGGGGCACTCTACCACTGAGCTATACCCCCAGCAACCCTTCTTTATTTTTATGTTGAGGCAGGCTTTTGCTAAGTTCCTGTAACTGGCCTTGAACTTGGGATCCTCCTGCCTCAGCCTCCTAAGTTGCTGGGATTACAGTTATGTGCTACCTTACCTGGTAAGATGATTATTTTTGTTTTATTTTTGGTGCTGGGAATTGAACCCAGAACCTCACACGTGCTAAGCACAAACTCTACTGCTGAACCACACCCTCAGCCCAAGCAGGATTGAACAATGAGTAAATTTATTATTTCATATAACAGGGACAAAAGATACAAAGCGAGTTCTAGGGTGAGTTGATTCAATAGCTCAAAGATGTCATCAAGGACCCAAATATTCTCTCCACTCTGCCCTCTTGCCTGTTTGCCTGACACTAGGGCCAGAGGTGAGAAGGTATCAGCAGTCTCAGCCCCACACCAGATCCAAAATCCAGAGGAAAAAGAGAAATAACCTCCTCTTGTGGTTTCTTTTAGGACAAAAGAAAATTTTCTCAAAAGCCCCATCAGCTGGGCATGGTGGTGCACTCCTGTAATCCCAGTGGCTTGGGAGGCTGAGGCAGGGGGATTACAAATTTAAAGCCAGCCTCAACAATTTAGCAAGGCCTAAGCAACTCAGTGAGGCCCTATCTCTAAGTAAAATATAAAAAAGGAGGACTGGGGCTGTAGCTCAGTGACAGAGCACCTACATGCCTAGCCTGTGTTGCAGCACTGTGTTCAATTCTTAGCACCACATAAAAACGAAACAAATAAAATAAAGGCATGCTTTCCATCTTCAACTACGAAAAAAAAATTAATACACACACACACACACACACACAGACATATATATATATATATATAAAAGGCTGGGGATATTGCTCAGTGGTTAAGCACCCCCAGGTTCAATCCCTGGTACAAAAAATAAAAAAAGCCCCCATCAGACTTAAACTCATGTTCTCATGTTCATCTAGAATGGGGTTAATAATTTAAACTAAATTATTCTCTAGTAAGAAATAATCCCCAGATTTCAGTGAATTGGCACAGCAAAGGTCTACTTCTTGCTCCATACAAAGTTGTCGTGGATCCAGAGACTTCCAGGGCAGCTATCGTGAGTTGGCCATGATGCCTCGGGAGCACTGGCATCTTCAATCATTGTCGCAGGACCACTGTAGCAGAGGGCCTGATGCCACAGTCAGTACTGAATCCTCAGCTGACAGTGGTCACTCTCACATGACCTCATCCGACTGCAATTTAGATGGGGAAGGATGATTTTCCCACGTCCTAAGGAAGGACCACTGAGCTGGGTACGGAAGGCACTGGGAAGTCTCACTGTGGTGCACAGCCCTGACCCGTCACTTGAGGAGGTGGTGGAAGGGCAATGGGGTGAGCCTAACTTTATCTTCCAATGTGAGATCAAGTTGGGGGTGAACCATGAATCCATCCAGGTAGTTAAACAATTAAGAAGACAACAAATGAAGGTTGTGTGTGGTGGCACAAGCCTGTAATGCCAGCGACGGGAGGCTGAGGTAGAAGGCTCGAAACCAGCCTCAGCCACTTAATGAGACCCTGTCTCAAAATAAAAAATAAAAAGGGCTGGGGATGAAGTTCAGTGGTGAAGAGCCCCTGGGTTCAATCCCTGGTACAAAATAGATCAATCAATCAATAAACTTATTAGATATTGAAAAACGACACAGAAATCAAACAGAAGTTCGTGCTGTATTACTCATGTACCCATTACCTAATCTTTGATCATCAGCAAAAAAGGGGGAGGATGATAAATTGATACCTGTGCTAGACACCACTACCTGAGAAGTCCCTCCTGCCTAAACAATTTGAACTTGGAGATACAGCTATTTTGTACATCAGGGTGCATTTGCCGATAGTCTATCTGAATATTTGGGGGTTCATAAAATGCTTTTGACACTACACAGCAATCTATTAAATTAAAACCACAATAAATGTCTTTTGGAGGGAAGTACTGGGGATTGAACACAGGGTTACTTTACTACTGAGCTACATCCCCAGCTTTACTTTTTTTATTTTGAGACAGTGTCTCTCTCTAAGATGCCCAGGCTGTCCTTATATTTGCAATTCTCCTGCCTCAGCCTCCTGAGTTGCTGGGATTACAGGTGTGTGCCACCACATCCAGCAATAAAATGTCATTAAACCTCTAGCAACCATATTCCTCATATTTAGTCCTAAATATGAGGAAAAAATTAAGGGGGCAACTTTTGAAAACATTTTTCCTAAAAAAAAAAAAAAAAAAGAACACCATACAAAATTTTCCTTTTCTTTTTTCCAGTACTGGGGTTTGAACCCAGGGATGCTTACCAATGAGCTACACATCCAGCCCTTTTCATTTTTTTTTTTAATTTTTTATTTTGAGACAGGGCCTCACTAAATTGCCTAGGCTGGGCTCAAACTTACAGTCCTCCTGCCTCAGCCTCCTGCGTTGCTGGAATTACAAGCTTACTCCACTTTACCCAGTGTGTCCTCCCAATTTCTCAAAATGGAACCTAGTTTCTTCTTGAAAAGGTAACCTCTGTGACATTTTTAAATACTTTTTTTAGTCTTCTTGCTCAACCAGTGACCAACTGTATCAAAATCCCTGGAGAATTTCAACCCTGCCTTCCTGTCACACCCCCCACAAACACACACACACACACACTCCAATTGATGAAGACACATAGAAGAAGCTCAAGCCTGGAGACTGTGCTTAAGTGACTCAAGTATGTGGCTAAGAATCTGTAGGTTTTAAAGGCCCTCTGGGAGTCCTGATGTGCTGCCTGTTTCCCATCCCAGCTGTCAGCAGCTAAAGGGCCTCCTCACCTGATGGTTAGTTTATTTAAGAAGTAGTGGTTCTTATTAGGCTGTTAGGGCAACAAAGTCATCTTTATTGAGACTAATAGAATGATAAAGCCAAGTTGTAGTCACTTTCTTGTGTCTGAGGAATTGTGTTTCTTGGTACTTTCCTAATGAGCCACATAGAAATGGTTCTAAAGGAAGCACAGATCCTTCTTTCTCATTTGACTCTTCAGAGAATGGATTTTATTTTCTTGTTTGCAATACGAGAGATCAAACCCAAGGGTGTGTGCATGCTAGGCAAGTGTGCAGGTGCTGAGCTCTGCTCCCCGCCCCACAGAGAATGAACTTTCATATAACTGAGCCCACATTGAGTATAGCTTTTTCTTATTAAAAGTAGAAGTGGTTGCTTACCTCTTATATTAACTGGGTAATTAAAAAAAAAAACTTGTTTCAATACTGAGTTTACTCATCTGTAGAGAACAATAGCTTCAATCTTAAAAGGGTGATAATTAAATGAGACAGCATGGAGCTGGGCACAATGGCACACACCTGTAATCCCAGTGGCTCAGCAGGCTGAGGCAGGAGAACCACAAGTTCAAAGCCAGCCTCAGCCTCCCAAGCAGCTGGGATTACAGATGTGTGTCACTGTGCCTGATTGATTGATTGATTGATTTAGAAACACAGTCTTGCTAAATTGCCCAGGCTGGACTTGAATTTGTGATCCTTTTGCCACAGACTCCCAAATTCCTGGGATCACAGACAAGCACCATAGCTCCCAGCCCACCTGAATTTTCATAAAGTGTGAATGAAATTCAGGAAAAAGAAAAGGATTTTTTTAAACAAATATTACTGGAGCCAAATCAAAAATAAACATCTAGATTCAAGTCACATTTCTTATTCAAAAATCAATCAAAATGGGTCACAGACATAAACAGAAGGTGGAAAACTGTAAAACTTCTAGAATTAAACATAATAGAAAAAAATTAAGTTTTAATTTTTATGTTTTTTTTTTTTTTGAGACAGGGTGTTTCTAAAGTGTCACACATCTGTAATCACAGCAATTGGGGGAAGGGATGCTGATGAAGGAGGATCAAATGTTGGAGGCCAGCCTCAGCAATTTAGGGAGAGCCTGTCTCAAAATTTAAAAAATGAAAAGGCTGGGGATGTGGCTCAGTAGTAAAGTGTGCTGGGTTCAATCCCCAGTACCACATAATAATAATAATAATAATAACAACAACAACAACATGATGATGATGATATGCCGCAGCCCGGCTGGCTGGGCAAAATAACCGGGGGGTGACGAATAACTTGTGTACGTTGATACAGCAGGAGTGGAAGCCGTTTATTGCAGGACAGGAGCAGTATTTATACATTCCACACAGCTTATCTAATTAGCATAAACTAGATACATCAGTCAACCAATCAGGAATCTCTACACCTAATGGCTCTGTTTTGTTACTTCTCAAACCACTCCCTCTGACATTTTGCCAGGCACCATCCAGACTTGTTTACGAACTTTAACATTCCCCTGGCAAAATGCCAGGTGTTATTTTGACTTGTTTACAGACTCTAACATTTCCCCCTTTTGTTTAATTTAAATAACGACCATAGTGGTTTTTACAGAAACACCATAAATAACCTGCTACAAACAGAAAGGGAGGATACAAAATGCCACAATACCAAGCCACTTGATGGCTCCATGCAAGAAGCCCTTGGAAAAATTATACCAGCAATGACACTGTTAGCAAAGATACCGAGTTACAATTTGTTATAGATTACAGTTTGTTGTCTCAGTCCAGGTAAAGCAGTGTCTCAATAGATTAACTCACAGTCCAGGTAAATCACAGTCCAGGTAAGTTCTGAAGGCAGCTAGCTTAAATCACAGTCCAGATAAGTTCTGCAGGCAGCTAGCTTGATCCGAAGTCTCGTCCGTTTCTCAGCCAAAGTCTTGTCCAGTTTTCAGCAACACTGGAAATTCTTCCACCTTCGTCTTTACCGGCACTGGGACGAAGGCAGGAACTCCGGATGGCTAAAGAAAATCCTGTAGCATTCTACTAAGAAAACAACCTTCTGAACAATTTAGTACATTATCTCAAGGTTTTTTACATTTGAAATAAGCCTTAATAGTGCTCATTACTCATTAGC
>NW_026000229.1:51271557-51277143 GCF_001458135.2 Marmota marmota marmota
CCCTTCCATATTTTCATCACAAAGACAATGCAATACACTGAGACAAAACAAGACACAAACATACTGTATCAATCTTCTCCATTTTCTCGAAATGACCATTTTTCCTCTCGCCCTATCTGCCTAGGGACGAGCAGATTGCTCCCGTCCTACCTATGGACGGGCAGCTTTTTTTCGTCACTTACCCCCGAGTGTCCCGGGGCTCCCGGTACGGGCCACCATCTGCCGCAGCCCGGCTGGCTGGGCAAAATAAGCGGAGGGTGACGAATAACTTGTGTACTTGATACAGCAGGAGTGGAAGCCGTTTATTGCAGGACAGGAGCAGTATTTATACATTCCACACAGCTTATCTAATTAGCATAAACTAGATACATCAGTCAACCAATCAGGAATCTCTACACCTAATGGCTCTGTTTTGTTACTTCTCAAACCACTCCCTCTGACATTTTGCCAGGCACCATCCAGACTTGTTTACGAACTTTAACATTCCCCTGGCAAAATGCCAGGTGTTATTTTGACTTGTTTACAGACTCTAACAATGATAAAATTCTGTACATGACAATACCCAATTCTGGTGAAGATGTGGAGAAACTAGATGGCTCATACCTTCCTGATGGGAATGCAAAACAATTTGATGACTGCTCAAGGAAACAAACATGCAACTATCTTACAACTCAATCATTACATTCATGGACATTTACCTTAGAGAAACAAAGAATAATGTTCACATACAAACCTGTGTACAAATATTTACAGACACTTTATTTGTAATGGCCCAAAACTGGAAACAACCCAGATGTCCTTCAGCAGGTAAATGGTTTAAAAAACTGTGGAACATCCATGGCATGGAGTACTACTCAGCAATAAAGAGGAATTAAATGTTGTCACTACAACAACCTTGATAAATCCCAGATAGTTATGCTGAATGGGGATAAAGAAGATCACAAAACATTTCATGCTGCCTAATTCCATTTAAACAACATCCTTAAAGTAACCAATTTATAGAAATGGAGACCAAATTAGAGGTTGTCAAAGTTCAGAAGTTGGGCTGAGAAATAGGTGTGGCCATAAAAAGACAATATGAGGGACCCTGTGGTGATGGAAATATAGTGTATCTTGACTGTGTCTGGTTCCAACATTTCTCTATAATTGTGCAAGATGTCCTTTGAGGGGCTGGGGCTAGGGCTCAGTGGTAGAGTGCTCGCCTAGCATGTGCGAGGCTCTGGGTTTGATCCTCAGCACTACATATAAATAAAGGTATTGTGTGCAACTACAACTAAAATAAATAAATAAATAAATATTTTGAAACCAGGTCAACGATACACAGGATCTCTCTTCCTTCTTTAAAAAAAATAATATATATATATATATATATTTTTTTTTTTAGTTGTACACAATACCTTTACTTTGTTTATTTGTTTTTATGTGGGCCTTGCACGTGCTAGGCGAGTGCTCTACCGCTGAGCCACAACCCCAGTCCTCTCCCTTCCTTCTTTATTTCTTTTTTCCCCTGGCTGTATTGGAGATCAAGCCCTGGGCCTTGCACATGCTAGGTAGGCACTTTACCACTAAGCTACCCCCCTACCTCAGGATCTTTCTTCTTTTTGTTTCCTACAGTTGCATGTGAATCTACAGTTATCTCAAACTAAAAACGTTTAATTTAAAAATTAAAGGAGACAATATTCAAGGCAGATGCACTTGATTGCACTTTCTGGCATTCACTTAATGTAACTCCTGTTTGTCCCTGTCCCTTCTAAAATACTGTGAGGCAAAGTGGTCCAGAGGGGAGGCTCTACCTAGGAGTCAAACTCAAGTTCTAACCAGAATTCGGACACTTTCGAATCAGTGAAGTGACACTGGGCAAGATAAAGTCTTTCTCAAGCCATATTTTCTTTGAGTAAAATGAGAATAATAGTTCCCCTTTGTCCCCATCACATGGCTTTTGGGGTTGTTTGTTTGTTCGCTTGCGAGTCAAATAAATGATGTACAGGGAAAAGGAAAGCATTGAAAACTAAATGCTATAGAAACACTAACACATCCAACATGCATTTATTAAATACCTCTTACTCATCTACTACCGCTCTTACTAATAAATATGACCATTTACTCGCTGGAAACCCATGCTGGAATTTGGCATGCAAATTTCCTGAGTGTTGCTCATTTGCATTGGAAAAAGAAAAAGAGGTGGGAGGCCTTTTGAAGCCTTTTGAAAACTGAGCTCAGGGGGATGAATTCTTATCACTGGGCCCAAGGTATAATTGATTTTCTACACAATGGCTCACAGGTGCTACATTTAACACCCTGAGTTATTGGGTGGAAATGTATCCCAAGGTGCGGCTATTACTTAAAATATCTACCTAGTCAGCCCCTTCACTCGGGGAAGGTGGAGGGGGTGTGCACTCCACCCGGCTGTCGGAATGTGTTGGCAGATGCACCTGCTCCTTGCTTATCCCACTCAGAGAATTGGGCCTTATTTTCAGTGGCCGGAAGCCAAAAGCACCTCTTTTCAGACCTGGATCACAAGGTGAGGGAAGAACACAGGGCAAACCCGCCATGAAATACATATTAATATTATAACAACCCTTTCAGAATCCACTGTTGCTATGTCAACAAAGCAGCTGGGGAAATTGGGTCTTTGGGAAATTGGAAAATGAGGTCGGCTTTGGCAACATGGTACATGTTTCCTTCTCTCAGAACAATTGGTCTGTGACACTAGTCGGCCTTTTTCTACCTACCCTTTCTTTTGCTTATTTGTATGAAAAGTGAGACACAAAGCAATAGCCATTGAGGGGTTAGGAGTTTCTGCATCTAAGAAGAAACAGAAACAAAATGATTCCCCCTCCCTAGTCCCTCTTCACCTGTTTATGTCAATCCTCAGTCACTCTGCCCAGCTGAAAACGAATGCTGTGTGACCATCCCCCTACCTCCCTTTCATCTACTCCCCTGGTTCTGGCAATTGAACCCAGGGATGTTCTACTACTGAGCTACCCCCCCAGCCTTTTAGGTTTTTTTTTTTTTTTAATTTTGAGACAGTGTCTCTCTAAATTGCTGAGGCTGGCCTCCAACTTGCCATCCTCCATCCTCAGCCTCCCAAGTCACTGGTATTACAGGCAGGTGTCTGGCCCACCACTGTGATTATAAATGAACTACCAATTTTATCTCAATATCAATGGCGTCCTATTATAAAATATGTATGCACAGGACCAAACATAATTAGTGGGACCCAGTACGAGAAGAAAGGGCAGGGTCCCTTCTTCAAAGATTACAAATTTCAAGACAACAGCAGGGCCTTAAGCCTGATGCAGGACTCTTATAAACATGGGGCCATTTGTGAGTTTGTAGGTGGCTGGGTGTGAAACTGGGCCTGTCAGGACTCTGGGTTTACATTGGAGCAAGCCCAGTCTCACTTGTTCTGCACACGGGTACTTTACTGAATGGTGTCTGAGGCGTGTGGCAGCCGAGGCTTGCCGAGCAGTGAGTGGTTTGGCCTGTTCATCAGAGCCACTGGGAGGAGGCACTCAGAGCCCCCCTCTCTGCTCTGTCTCAGCTCTCCTCCAGCTGCAGACCCACCCTGATGACAGGACAGCCCAAGCCACTCTGCCCCACAGCTACAGTCCCCGAGTGACTCATGGCCATGCCCTGGGTGTCGTCCATGCAAAACACTTGGAAAGGGCTTCCCTCCAGACTGGGTCAGGTGCCATGCCAGACCCATCAGCTGCAGGAGGGCCCCGGGGGAATTCGGTAGTAGTGATGGGCCAGGGGTGAGGCAAGACAGGCAGATGATCCCACAGGTGTCCGGCTGCTATAAGAACAGGGAGAGCAGATTCCGTCTCACCACAGCCACAGTTCTACTGGTGGCAGTTGCATAGGGCATACTGTGGAGAGGGGCGGCCACCCAGCTGGCTGCCTAGAGAAGGCAAGGCCCAGGTGCCGGCTTTACCATCTTGGACCAGCTTCTGTGAGCTCAGCGCTTCCTTCCAAAGTTCGAAGTCTCTGCGTATTTGCTGTCTGTGTTCATGCCCCCCTACCAAACCCACTTTCAGGAAGCCTTCACATGTAGGGATAATTCATTCCATTCAAGAGATGGGGAAATGTGATGAAATCTTTTAAAAATACATGAATTTATTTTAAACACACAAGAGAAATGCTTTAGCTTCACCAATCCTGAAGCAAATCCACTTGTAAAGCAGACTTCTCTTTAAATTGAATAACCATTTAGCTCCTCCACAAATATGCATTTTGGGGTAGAGTGTTTTGCTTGAGTGAGATAGACTGAGGGGCAACTTGGAAAGCACCCACTGCAGAACAAGGTGACAGGTCCACAGTTTAAAGAAAAATGTGTCACTAGCCTTGATCTAGCCCACCACCATCATGGTAGCGGCAGGGGTGGCGGCGGGAGGGGGTGGTAGGGGGTGTTTCCTTCATTGGTACATCCTCTGGTGGCTTCTCCCCTTCAGGGATGCCTGTTTCTTTTCATATGAATCCACTTGTGGAGGAACTGTTCATTTTGGTGGTGATGAAAGGGGGTGCAGGCAAATCACAGTCACAGGGTTTTAGATTTATGCCATCCAACACGTGGCTGTTGAATAGCTGCCATGTGGCTGGTCTGAATCAAAACACACCATAGGTGGAAAAGACATCCTGGATTTTGAAGAGTATATGAAAAAAAGGAACATAAACTATCTCAATGATTTTATTGGCTGGGAGTATAGCTCCGTGGTCGAGCATGTGCTCAGAAGGCATGAGGCGCTGGGTTCAGTCCTCAGAGCCACCTAGATAATGATGATGATAATTTTATTATTTATTCATCACACATTGAAATTTTTTCATGCTTTGGGTCAAACAAAAATATGAATTTCACCATCTTTTTTTGTGATTCATGGTTGGCACCAACAGCTGGCAGGTCCATGGGTGCCCCCTCTCGACTTGTGTAGTCTCCAGGCTTCTCTGTACGTTCTCTCCAGATAAGGGGTGCAGCTTCTTCCATGGTGGCTCAAGGGTCCAGTGGAAGGAAGCAGAATGGCAGAGCGGCCCCAGGGCCTGCCCAGACTCAGGGAGCTGTGTGTCCTCTGCCTTGGGTCTTTTGTAGGGTGTGGTGAGCCGTTCTAATTGGACCGTGGCCGCCATTAGAAGATGGTGCCGGCTTCCACTGTGGCCTGTGATAAACAACTCCTAATATGGAGAATTGGCACGCAATCCCTTACCACCCTATGAGAAAGGTCCACGTGGCAGCTTAAGATTGGTATGCTGGAGGCTTTATTAGGCTGTGCTTGGGCGCTCGGCGACGGGTCGCTAGAAGATGATACTTGAATCAAGGCCTGAATAAACTGCTGAAAGAAGAATCCTGTGTCGTGTTTTCCCTTGCCGGCGAGGGGTCGCGACAATTGGTGGCCCGGACGTGGAACATATTCCTCGAACCCAGGATCCAGAACTTTCAGCAGTCAGGGTGGTGCACCAGTAAGTTCCCAGGTAAGTGGGAATCCGCAAGCAAATAGCGGGGCGCTCTCTCTGTAAATAAAGAGAGAGCGGAAAAAAGGACGCTCCCCTGTAAATAAGGAGAGAGTGGGGATTTGTACTTTTACTTTCATT
>NW_026000229.1:51281108-51342928 GCF_001458135.2 Marmota marmota marmota
GGGGGGGGGGGGGAGCAGATGAGGCCCTGGACGGTCCCTGTCATTTTTGAGGTGCGTTACCTATGTAGCAAGGAGGTCTGGGGGACCAGAACAGCTAAGTGACACCTTTGGTCCCTGGAACAGTATTTGAAAATGACGTCATACCCAATCCCCAATTAAAATGCACACCTTTTAACCTCCACAATCATCTGCGATTCATATCATTAAGTTGGATTTCAGGAAGATGGCTTGATAGTCTAAATTATTTGTCAGCCGGGCACAGCAAATAAACATTTGTGAAATTCATTTCAAAAGATGTTAACACTGGTGAAACCCACGTGCCCCCAGAGGGATTATACAAATTTCCATGTCAAATATTTGAGGCAAAGCACTTGTAGAGAAACAGTGTTTTTTTTGTGTTTTGATGCCTTTCATTTCCATAAACTAGATTACTTTCTGAAATTACTTTCACACAGAGAACAGTTTCTATTGAATTCCAGTCAGTGAACTCCTCCGAGTGTGAGGTGAATGAAATATCTCGGGGCTGTGGGGCTTCCTTGATGCGTACACAACCGTGCTGTGTAAGGAGGGCAAACCGAGTTGAGATGTTATCTTCAGAGAGCTCATGGACCCAGATCTGCTGTCTTAGCAGTAATTGCTAAACAACCAATTCATTTAGAGCCCAACAAGGAAGCTCTGAGCTGTCTCTCCCCGCATCTCTCCCACCTGGCTAACAATGACTCCAGCTCCGTTGTTAACTGGAGATTTGCTGGCAGGCAGCGGCTTGCAGCATCGAGGTTCTCCGACAGTCAAGTTTTATCTGCTTCTTGCAAACACTGATTCTGCCAAAAACATTTGCACAAAAAAATTTTGATCCCAGCAAACATTGTCCTATTGTCCCAGTTCTGTCAAGTCCAAAAAATTTAAATGGACTTAGTTTTCTTAAAAGAGAGAAGAAAAAAAAAAAGAAGAAGAAGAAGAAGAAGAAGAAGAAGAAGAAAGAAAAAGTAGTTGAAGAGCCCAGGAAAAGAAAACCACCAGGTTAAATGTTACTTAAAGCTGACAGGCATTTCCTATAGGTGTGGGCTCTCAGATGCTATCTGGAGACAGAAGAGTGATTCTCATATAGGTGGGGACAACCAGGACAATCTCTCCTTAGATAAAGTCACCTGAAGTTCTTATCTTGCAGGGCTAGCTGGGACCTCAGAAATAACATTTCTTAGCAAATCTAACCTTGACCAACTTCAAAATTGCTAACTGATTAACGTGTGGAGATAGTTCCAGCTGCACCAGGGCGCGGCCTGAACATCAGAGAGAAAAGCAAATAGAGGGTCTGAAGAAAGAAGGGTATGATCTTTGTTTATTTGGGTTTTCCACCAGACAGGGAGCAGAGTTTCAAACTTGACTCCTCTGAGTCAGTGGGGGAGCTGCTGGAGGGAGTGGGATGATCTGAGTGACTTATTTACGGGATCAGTCTGGCTGCTGAGTTAAGAGTAGATCAATGAAAGAAAGGGTTAGAAAGCTACAAATATGTCTTCATATTGAAATGCCCCAGGACCAAAGCTTTAGAGATGATGGTAGCTGGAACCAGGGTGGCAATTGAAGGAGGGATGAGAAATGGCTGAATTCTGCCAGGCATGGTGGAACACTGCTATAATCCCAGTGATTCCGGAGGCTGAGGCAGGAGGATCACAAGTTCAAGGCCAGCCTCAGCAAATTAGGGAGAACTTGTCTCAAAAAGTAAGAAGGGCTGGGGATGTAGCTTAGTGGTAAAGTGCTCCCAGGTTCAGTCTCCAGTACACATACTCCCCTCCCCATAAAAAGAGAGAGAGTGGCTGGAAATGTGGCTCAAGCTGTAGCGTGCTCGCCTGGCATGCGTGGGGCACTGGGTTCGATCCTCAACACCACATAAAAGTAAAACAAAGATATTGTGTCCACTTAAAACTAAAAAGTAAATATTAAAGAGAGAGAGAGAGAGGAATGATTGAATTCTGGATTTATTTGACAGTGAGCCAATCCTCTTTTGTATGAGAATAAAGGAGGAGTAGATCACCCCAAGTTGGGAGTCTTGAGCAGTCAGAAAAATGAAGCTGCATTTACTTACAGGAAGTCAGATGGAAACCAGGATTGGCACAGGCAACATTCATTTTGAGATGGATATTAGACTCCCTAGTAAAAAACTCAGATGGGGTGGTCCACAATGGAATATAAATTTGAGAGTCATCTACTTAGAGATGATGTATATAAAGCCTTGAAACTGGATGAGGGCTGGGCATGGCGGCACACACCTGTAATGCCAGCTACTCAGGAGACAAGTTTGAGGCTAGCCCGGTCAATTAAAGGCTGGAGATGTAGCTCCAGGATAGAGCACCCATGGGTTCACTCCCCTGTGTAAAAAACAAACAAATACCTGGATGAAAGCACCAAAGAGAGAAGTAAAGATAAGAAAAAGTCCTGAGGCACTTCAACATTAAGACATTTGCAATCTATCAAAATGCAAATATAATGCAAAACCAAATAATTTTATATAGAAAAAATAGGGCCTGGGGGATTGAAATACAGAAGGTGTGTCTACTACAGGAGACAAGGCAAGGTCACAAGGAAACAGCTGGCATCTAAAGGATGGGAGAGAAAGGAGATGGTGAACTGTGATCTTCAGAGCAGGGTCACTCCTGGAAGCACAGAATGTAGCAATAGGCAGGGATGCAGATGAGGGAGAGAGGGAATGCTGGGAAGTCCCTGGTATTGGGACAACACAAAGAGAGGATAGCCAGGCACAGTGGCACACACCTGTAATCCCAGGGACTGAGAAGGCCGAGGCAGGAGGATAATAAATTTGAGGTCAGCCTGAGCAATCTAGTGAGAACCTGTCTCAAAATGAAAACATTTTTATAAGAATTAGGGACAAACTCGTAAAGTCAAGGATCGTATATTTTCTCTCCTATGTGAAAGCTAGAGAGGAAAAAGGAAAAGAAAGGTAGGGGGAGTCTTGTGGAAAATGAAGGAAATTCAGTAAATTAGAGGAAAGGGGTGGGGGAGGAAAAAGGGGAGGGAAGGGGGAAATACTGGAGAATGCCACTGGCCAAATTACTGTTATATCATGTGCATGTAAGAATATCTAGCCAGGCACAGTTGCCCATGCCTGTAATCCCAGGGGCTCAAGAGACTGAGGCAGAAGGATCTTAAGTTCAAATCCAGCCTCAGCAACTTAGCAAGGTTCTGTCTCAAGAAAAAAAAGGGCGGGGGGATGAGGGGCTGGGGATAAGGCTCATTGGTTAAGCACCCTAGCGTTCAATCCCTGGTATACACCCACAAAAAAATCTAACAATGAACCCCTTAATCATAATGCACCAGTAAAAATAAGCAAAAAAAAAAAAAAAAAAAAAAAACAGCAAAAACATCCAAAATACTAAAAAATAAAAATAGCAGGGTACCTCAGTGGTAAAGGGCTCCTGGTTCAGTCCTAGCATAGGGATGGGAGGTGGACAGAGCCACGTCCAAGAAAAAGACCAACACCTGCTTTGAAAATTTGACTTGGTCTCCTTGTTCCTCTTTTTTTGTTGTTGTTGTTGTTACTAGGGATTGAACTCAGGGGCTCTGAGCCCCATCCCCAGTTGTATTTTGTATTTTATTTAGAGTCAGGGTCACACTGAGTTTCAGGCATGCGCCACCATGCCCGGCTCCTTGTTCCTCTTCATTCTGTTTCACAGACTCACTCCCAAGCCCCAGGCAGCGCGTGTGGGCTCCCATGCATCCCTCCCTCTCATGCTGGAAAGAGATTGGTGACCTGCTGCATCTGCTGGAGAGATGCTTAAGGCTGAGTGGGCAGATGCTCAGGAGCCATAGCTGCCCCAACCCTTCCCTCTCCATCCCTCACCCAGCCTTATTTTATTTATTTCCTCTCCACTACCCAACACTTCACCAATATATTGGTCTATTGCCTTTTTAACCACTAGATGAAGAACTCTGTGAGACCAGAGACTTAGTTTTTAGACACCATTGTATCCTTAGTCTCTGGAACAGTGCTTCGTATATAAGTGCTCAATAAAATTATGAATCACAGTTCACGGATGATGTGCTAAAAGGCAGTGAGGGTTCGAAATGCCAATGCATTGTGACTTGTAAATTGCCTCATCATCCCTCCTAGCCTCAGTCATTTGAACTAGGAAATGGAAATCGTATCTAACTGGGTCTTGAGAATTAAAATTTTAATGGAATTGTTTTTATAGAACAAAGCTTTTTCCTTTCATTACTGGTCCTCCACTTTGCTCCTAAGAGTTCAGTCCTTTAGCCATATGTAGCAATAGTCAGGGATGCAGATGAGGGAGAGAGGGAATGCTGAGAAGTCCCTGGTATTGGAAGACAACCTGGGAAAAGAGTCATGTAACATTTTCTAAATGACAACTTTGTTTGAATGTGATAGACTTTCAACAATATTCAATGAGTAAAGAAACAAGGAAAAAAATTAAAATGTAGCCTGAAAGCTTGCCCTTGATTATTGCCAAATTCTATTTTTGTCAGAGCAAACTACATGGTATTTTCAAGAGCTTTAGTTTGGTCAGCAGGCTTTCCTTTAAGCAAACGCTAAAATGCAAATTATATATTCTGCCTTGAAAACAATTATATTTGATCATAAAACTCTTCAACTTTTCCAGAAAAAAAAATGTTAACATATAAATAAGTATGCATGAAATATAAACACCTCAAACATTCCTCACTCTCCTCTCTTTTTTTCTGGTGCTTTCTCTAGTATACAGAAAATTTTTCTGTCCACCAGCAAAATTCCCACTGGTGCCCAGGGAAGGTTTTCTGGGCACAGAATAACTAAGAGGAAAAATTGCCAAGAGTAAGGTCATGGTATTTGTCATCAATAAGAGGTGACAGTGTGCAGGGCTTGGGCTGTGGCAGAAGCCCCTTTGGGCTCAGTCCCAGAAGGAAGGGTGGAAGACATTTGGAGAATCTGCTGCTGGGGCCAGAACTCATGCCAGAAGATTTGGTGGTGGGGAGGGGAAGGTCTACTTTGAGATGACTTTCCTCTGTTAAAACTAACTGAATGACTGTAACTCAGAATCTAACAGACTTGGAGTGTGGTTTAGTGGTCGGTAGAGTGCTTGCTTAGTGAGCATGAGCGGGGCCCTGGATTTGATCCCCAGCACTGACAAAAAAAAGAAAGAGGGGCTGGGGATGTGGCTCAAGCGGTAGCGCGCTTGTCTGGCATGCGTGCGGCCCGGGTTCGATCCTCAGCACCACATACCAACAAAGATGTTGTGTCTGCCGATAACTAAAAAAATAAATAAATATTAAAAAAAAAAAAAAGAAAGAAGGAAGGAAGGAAGGAAAGAAAGAAAGAAAGAAGAAGAAAGAAAGAAAAGTAAAAAGTAAATAAATAATCTCCTCTTGACTTGAGACATCCCGTGTAAGATTTCTGTCGCAGCAGCAACTGTTCATGGCAAAGGCGGGAGACAGTGAGCATGTGCCATGCCGTGGACAATGGCAGCCTATGGAACCGTGACACAGAGGCAGCTTCACTGGGGAGTGGGCTGGGCCAGGGCCCATCCAGAGAGAGTGCCCAGCCTGACTGTCCTTGTTCCAGCCCCACCACCCTCCATCTGTCCCAGTCACACTCCTGCCCTTGCCTTTACCAGTTTGCTCTGCACCAGGCCAGGCTTCCCTCAAAGGCAGTTGCCTGTTCTTCCAGAGAGTCTCTTCCACAGCCCTGCCTCCCACATCTCAGGAGAACTGAAAGGCCTGGAAACTGGAGCGTTCAAGTGGGACCGGCTGGGAGGGATGGCAGTAGAACAATAACGATATGGTCTTGGAGGAGCACCCGGGGGTTGACAGACGGCAGGTTTGATTCTCTTTTCGGCCTCAGGCACCCTGGAGAGCTCAGGATGGAGATGGAGACTTTCGGTGGCAGAACAGATCTGCCCATCTCTCTGGGAATGAAGCAGCGCTTGAAGAACACCTTGCCAGGGTCATTCAGAACTGGCAAAGTTCTGGTGGCCACGATTTGAGGGCCACAGAGTGCTAATAGCTTTATCTGAAGAGTCAATCTGTACCACCAGTCTCTGAGGCAAGAATTATCTTTTATGTTGATAAGGAGGCCAAAGGCATGAGGACTTTGTTCCAAATCAAATTGTTAGTAAATAGCAGACAATTCTGGATTCAAAATGTGATGTGCAGTTGAGGCTCCTCACCTGTCTTCTGGCGCATAAGAAGAGTCTTCTCTCCCCACCCAGCAGCTGAAAAAATAAAATCGTAAGGTTTTCAAACACAAAAAGGCTTGCCAGGTATTCAGGTAGTGCCTGCACGATCGCTCCTGCCCTGGCCATGTCAAGTCCAATTCCAACATGAGTGACATCCTCACCAAAATCAACCTGAAGAAGGTGTGTGTCACCATCTTACCACAGAAACCTGAATGCACTCAATGTCACGATGTGGCTATGATTTAGAATTAACCCCGGTGGAGTCAGACAAGGACCTGCGAGGGACACAATTCCATATCTTCAGGTCATCTGTCTCTTGCTGCTTTTAAGGGAAAACAAGGCTGTCTGAGCTTTTCTCCACAATGGACCTCAATGAGAGGTCATTTGGCAGCCAGGGATGTTGATCTCACGTTAGTGGTCAGGACTATTTTTCTCATTTCCCATGTGGGAAATAATGGATGCTTCTAGCTGCTCTTTTTCAATCTATAACCATCTACTGGAAGACAGGCCATTGTGTTCAGCAAACAGTCTTTTTCTGGTTAATACTGGAAGCTGGGAATTCTTACCCCTTTGGACCATTATTTTTGTGGTCCTGTGGAAGACTTTTTTGACATAGAGCAGCAATGGTGGCCCCAGTTTCCAGAGTAAGCAGGTCACCCCATAAGAACAAATTAAATCAGAGCTGGATTTTACTGCCTCAAATTGTCTTCAAAAATGCCAGTTCACAGCCCAATTACACCCATGCCTCTTCTCAAAAGTAGAGGTCCAATTTTTAGCTCAGTGTTCAGATGGAGATCATTAAAAATAGTTAAAGTAGCAACCTGAGGCCTAGCTTAGAGTCATGGACAAGGACTAAGAGACAGATCTAGCTGCCAACCTGGGTTTGTGCAGTCCTCAATTCTCCATCTTTCTCCCTGGGTGGGATTGTGCCTGCCTGATTCCTGCCCTTCCCTGGGGACAGTTTGGAAGGGCCGTCTCCCCTCAGTTTTCCCTGCTGTTCTCCCTTCCGCTCTGTGCCAGCACGCACCAGCCCTGACACCCCTCTTTGCCCCTGCCCTTCCTGCCCTCCCCTGCCTTATGTCAGCACACACCACCGGGACTGGTACCCCTGCCTTCCCTCCTCACTCCAGGCCACAGGGATGCCGCCACTGGCTCTTCTTGGCAGAGGAAGTATTAGGATTGTCTTAGAATAAAAACATTTGAAAACCAGTGCTCAAATAACTTGCAAAGACTTTTCAGCCAATGTGAAAAGGAGCAAGTGAGCTTTGCTGCATCCTGGACTCTTACTTCCCATAGACACTCTCCCAGGAACTCACTGGCATGGGATTCTTAGCCCTGAAGACCCACTCAGCCCACCAGTTAATGAAGCTGGCTGTCAAAGAACTGTTTCCCCAATCCTGTATTCAAGCAAAACTCTCTTCTCCTGGGCCTCATAGGAAGTGGCAACTTGGAAGAGAACAGGGGAGTTGCAATTGCTCCCTGACCCTTGGGGAGTGTGGTTGCCCACCCCACCTGCCCTTGAAGAGTTAAACTTTACTCCTCACAGTCACATAATGGCTGCTGCTTCCCAGGTAGCACAAAGCTGTCTTTCCCACACTGTGTCATATCTGGAAGCTTTTGTCTATGTTTTTCAGGTAATTAATTCGTTGTGAAAACAAATATCAAGAGAAAGCAAACTTTTCTCAGGGATGCAAATAACCATGATGCTCTGGGTTTTGTGAGGACGGCTGAACACTGCTGGGTTCATGAATGGCTTTATTACATGTGTGAGCCATCAGACATTTAGCTCCCTCCCCGCCAATGTGAATGATTTGTAATCACAAACTTTGTGACAGAAAGACAAATGCGGAAATCTCAGGACCAAATTAGGCATAATTAGTATCCATACAGGAAACCCGCCAGTAACCTGGCAATTTGCAGCCCAGGGAGGACACATGCAGCATTGTCTTAACAACAGCTCATCAAACGTGTAATTAGCCACCGGCCACCAGCCACCTTAGCAAACCCAACCCGAGCTGCTGCCAGTCACAGACCAACCTGCAGACACCTCTTGGCTGGAAACAATTCTGAGCAGAGGGTTAGGTGGATGTGCAAATTTGATGCACACTGATGGGGGCAAACAGCTATGCCTCTCTGGCTTTTTATCTGATGGAGTCACAATATTTTCCCTCATTTTAATGAACTTGGATGTCAGGGGTCAGTTTCAGTCATGTTACTTTTTGAAGTTAAAAGCCCAGGGCATCTCCGTATGTCAGTTTATTGACAGCTATGAAGACACTTGTCCTATAGAGCATGACCTTGATTCAGATGATTAGATTTCCCATTATAAGGAGTTGATTTCAAGAACAATAGTTCCCCCTTATCTATGAGGGATAATGTTCCAAGCCCCCCAGTGAATTCCTGAAACTGAGACTAGTACCAAACACCATATATGTATTTTCCTGTACATATATACCTATGATAAAGTTTACTTTAGGCACAATAGGAGATTAACAAAAATAACTAATGCTAAAAGATAGTAAACATAACAATTATAACAAAAGTTATGTGAAAATGGCTGGGTGAAATAATACCCTTCTGAAATCCCAGCAGCTTGGAAGGCTGAGGCAGGAGGATCTTGAGTTCAAAGCCAGCCTCAGCAAAAGTGAGGTGCTAAACAACTCAATGAGACTCTCTCTCTAAATAAAATACAAAATAGACCTGGAGACATGGCTCAGTGGTTGAGTGCTCCTGAGTTCAATCCCCAGTACCCCCCCCAAAAAAAATTTATGTGAATATGGTCTTTCTCTCAAAATATCTTATTGTACCATAGTTACCCTTTCCTTGTGATAATGTTAGATGATTCTTCAAGGAAGCACTTTCAGGCTTCACTTTGGCATATCTAAACTGCCAGCATCACTTCTAATGTATTTTGTGGTTGTTATTAAGTAAAATAAGAATTATGTGAACAGAAGCACTGTGATACCACCACAATCAATCTGATTTCTAGTCGGTTACTAAGTGACTGTCAGGTGATAGCATATACTGCATGGATACTCTGGATAAAGAGATGATTCACACCTTGGGCAGGATAGAGCAAGATGGCTGAAGAGTCCCTCATGCTGCTCAGAATAGTAGGCAATTTAAAATATATGAATTGTTTATTCTTGAAATTTTCCATTTAATATATTCAGACCACAAATGACCACAGATGATTGAAACCACAGAAAACAAAACTGCAGATAAGTGGGGGTACTACAGTACTTTCAATATGGGGAAATATTCAGAACTCTGATATTCATAGCTGTATACACCCAGTACAGGAAGGAAGGCCTCAGATTTCTCACCTTCTGATTCCAGTGTTACAGAAAGAATTAACTGAAAAATATTGTCTCTGCAAATAAAAAATAATAGTACATTCAATTGAGCATGACCAATAAAGATTAAAGTCAGTGGCTTTTTTTTTTTTTTCTGGACATATCTGTCAATTCACTGTAGGACCAATATAGACTATTTCTCTCAGGAGGTAAGATTACAAAGGAAGAAAAACGTTCTCAGAGCTCAGTTGGTAATTAATCTTTGCATATGACTTCCTCATAGTTCCCATTAATTATCAATATTCAATCATGCATTAAAATGGATTTTTCTTTGACAGAGTTTAGCTGTTTATAAGACTTACTATATCAAACCAACTCCTAATATAATCACAGAACTTAGTCTTGCAAACTTTCAGCTACATTTTTAACAAATCTTTTAGTGGAAAGTTGCATATAAATAAATTAATAATAGCCATTCAGCAAAATCAACATACAAAAAAAAAAAATCAAAAGCAAACAAGTATATGCAGTTATAAAACTTATGAGATGCTTGGAACTTAAGAATTTATTGGACATTTAGTATAAAATGCTTATTAATTTTTAGGTGTTTTGTTGCATTGTTTACATATTTTATGAATGAGATATCTAAAATGCACTTCAAAATAATATGGGAGGGAGTAAGTGAGAATATAAATAAAATATTGGCCATTAATCCGTACATGTACATCAGGATTTTTATGTCTCCTTAACTAGATGTTATAGGTTCAAAAAAATCTAAAACAAGCTCATAAAGTCAACACAACCATTGTCTATTTAAAATTATTTGTCAGGCAGCAATTGCCTAATACAAATGAAAGCTGATTCTTTTTTACTAATCAAAACTCTAAACCAGAGGTATCAAACCAGAGACCTGCTGATTGAATCTGGCATGCATTGTTTTTTGTTAGGTTTGCATAGTGTTTTATCAAAAATCTGAATTTGTTACTAACAATCAAAGCAAGACTGTTTGCCAGACTCCTGGCTTCTCTTGTAAAGTGTAAGATTTGGCAACCCACAGTCCTATGGAGTGGCTGTGAGTGGGTGCTGAGTGGAGGTTGTCCCCTGTGGCTGGGGAAAGAAGCCTAGTGGCCAGTCCCCATCCACCCACTTAATATAACAACTTGGACACTGCTCTTAGGGCAGGGCCTTCCAGGGTTATTCAGGGACCCCCTGCCTGAAGACAAAGGGCTTCAAATCAGCTTTCCAGCAATTGTCATGTGTTACAAGGAGCCACCCATGTTATCAAACCAAGTGACTTTGATCAAAAAGGACAGATTCTCTTATCAGAGTCTAGAGGGAACCTTGAAGGTCATCTTGCCCAATGGTCTACCTCCCAGCCACACAATAGAAATCACCATGGGAATTAAAAAACTTGCCATGCTCAAACTTCAACAGAGCCCTGCGAATCATACTCTTTGGAGGTGACATATAAATTCATCTGACCCTACCCCAGCTTAGCTATAAGCTTTCCACCTTTGGCTACAGGGGTCCTACCTTCCTGGCGAGCAACTGCATGTGAGCCTAATCTCCCATGCCCTTCAGAAATGTCCCCACCTGCTGCAGTCCTTTCAAGACTTCAAATGCCACCTCCAGTGTGATGCCTTCCCAAACCCACCTCCAAGCAAGATACCTGTCTTTCTTCTGCTCCCCACCCCCAGCAACACATTCAGAGCTTTCTCCTAAGGTTTCTTGCCTCCTGGTGTGGTTATTTCATGCACTTACCTGTGTCCTTGAGGCCAGGGGAGTGTCTCCATTATTTTATCCCTCCAGTATGACGCTTTGGAAGCAAGAATAACAAGATGTCAGTGGAATAACTTTGAATTGTATTATGTGGTTGTGACCTTGCTAGTTTTAAGTTTGTTTTGTTGATTTACTAAGGGGGACAAGCAAGCCAAGTATTAATTTCATTTTAGAGATGCAACTGTTAGAGTAACGAGTGTTCTGCTTATAGTTTTTTTGGAGTTGAGGGCAGAAAAGGAACTAGAAGCCCAGCTTGCCACTCTCATACCAGCATTTCCTCTTCTTGCTGCCCTACTAGGCGCAGAGCTATCAGCCTTGGATGGGGTCATCCCAATCAGGAGGTCCTGAGCATCCGACATCTAAGCTGCCTGGAGACTTCTTATGCTCAGCAGTTATTGGCCACTCTGTTCTTATTACCAGCAAGACAGGAATGAGACCTCTAAAAGAAAAGCCACTGCTACTATTGTTCTGTTGTATACTTTAAGGTCTGGTATAAGATTGCTTTGGCTATTTTGGGTCTCTTGTTTTTCTAGATGAATTTTTTTTTTTTTAAAGAGTGAGAGAGAGAGGGAGAGAGAGAGAGAATTTTAATACTTATTTTTTAGTATTTGGCGGACACAACATCTTTGTATGTGGTGCTGAGGATCGAACCCGGGCCGCACGCATGCCAGGCGAGCGCGCTACCGCTTGAGCCACATCCCCAGCCCCACTCTAGATGAATTTTGTGACTGCTTTTTCTATTTCTGTGAGGAATGTCATTGGGATTTTGATTGGGATTGCATTAAGTCTGTATAGTGCTTTTGGTAGTATGGTCATTTTGACAATATTAATTCTGCGTATCCAAGAACAAGGGAGATCTTTCCATCTTCTAAGGTCTTCTTTAATTTCTTTCTTTAGCTTTGTGCAGTTTTCATTGTAAAGGTCTTTCACCTCTTTCATTAAGTTGATTCCCAAGTTTTTGTTTTGTTTTGTTTTGTTTTTGAGGCTATTGTAAATGGAGTAGTTTTCCTAGTTTCTCTTTCAGAGGATTTGTCACTGATGTACAGAAATGCCTTTGATTTATGGGTGTTGATTTTATATCCTGCTACTTTGCTGAATTCATTTATTAGTTCTAAAAGTTTCCTGTGGAATTTTTTGGATCTTCTAGGTATAAAATCATATCGTTGGCAAATAGTGATAGTTTGACTTTCTTTTCCTATCCGTATCCCTTTAATTTCTTTCATTTGTCTATACTACAGAGCAATAGTAACAAAAATGGCATGGTATTGGCACAAAATAGACTTATAGACCAATGGTATAGAATAGAGGACACAGAGACAAACCCACATAAATACAATTATCTCATATTAGACAAAGGCACCAAAAACATATACTGGATAAAAGATAGGCTCTTCAACAAATGGTGCTGGAAACAACAAAATGAAGTTAAGCCATTATCTCTCACCATACACAAAACTCAACTCAAAGTGGATCAAGGACCTAGGAATTAAAGCAGAGATTCTGTGCCTAATAGAAGAAAAAGTAGGCCCAAATATTCATTATGTCATATTAGGCCCAACTTCCTTAACAAGAAATAAAATCAAGAATCAATAAATGGGATGGATTCATACTAAAAAGCTTATTCTCAGTAAAAGATTCAGTGACGTGAATAGAGAGCCTGTAGAATGGGAGCATGCACATCAGATAGAGCACTAATCTCTAGGTTATATAAAGAACTCAAAAATCTTAACACCAAAAAAACAAATAACCCAATCAATAAATGGGCCAAGGAACTGAACGGACACTTCTCGGAAGATGATATACAATCAATCAACAAATATATGAAAAAACGTTCAACATCTCTAGCAATTAGAGAAATACAAATCAAAACTTCTCTAAGATTTCATCTCACTCCAGTCAGAAAGTCAGCTATTAAGAATACAGACAACAGTAAGTGTTGGCGAGGATGTGGGAAGAAAGACACATTCATACATTGCTGGTGGGACTGACTGCAAATTGGTGCAACCAATCTGGAAAGCAGTATGGAAATTCCTTGCAAAACCTGGAATGGAACTACCATTTGACCCAGCTATCCCATTTCTTGATATATATCCAAAGGACTTAAAACAGCATACTACAGGGACATAGCCATATTAATGCTTATAGCAGCACAATTCACAATAGCCAAAAATTGTGGAACCAATATAGATGTCCTTTGGTAGAACTAATAAATGAATTCAGCAAAGTAGCAGGATATGAAATCAACTTCCGTAAATCAAAGGCATTTCTGTACATCAGTGACAAATCCTCTGAAAGAGAAACTAGGAAAACTACCCCATTTACAATAGCCTCCTTCAGTAGATGAATGGAAAAATAAACTGTATTATATATACACAATGGAATATTACTCAGCATTAAAAGAGAATAGAATCATGGCATTTGCAGGTAAATAGATAGAGTTGGAGAATATTATGCTAAGTGAAGTAAGCTAATCCCCCAAAACCAAAGGCTAAATGTTTCGTCTGATATGAGGATGCTGATTCATAATGGGGATGGTGGGAGGAACATGGGAAGAATGAAGAAAATTTAGATAGGGCAAAGGGAAGGGAAGGGAAGGGAGAGGCAGGGGAGTAGGAAAGATGGTGGAATCAGATGGACATCATTACCCTAAGTGCATGTATGGAGACACAAATGGTATGACTCTGATGTGATTTCTAGTTTATGTACAACCAGAAATAAGAAAAATTGGGTTCTATATGTGTATTATGAATTAAAATGCATTCTGCTGTCATGTATAACAAATTAGAATGAATGAATGAATAAATAA
Source organism: Marmota marmota marmota (assembly GCF_001458135.2). Lineage (NCBI taxonomy): Eukaryota > Metazoa > Chordata > Mammalia > Rodentia > Sciuridae > Marmota > Marmota marmota. The sequence continues at coordinate 51,295,175 of NW_026000229.1, forward strand.
ATACATAAATAAATAAGAAAAGTAAAGAAAAGCCACTGTACTTTCTAATGGTTCCAAGTGCCCACAGAAATGCACATAACAGGTTCTCCTCAATAAATGGCAGTTGTTGCTATATTATTGCTACTCAAGCATCTGGCCAAGTCGAAGTACAGGATGAACTGCATGAACAAAAAGGCCAAAGTAAATCAGTCACTGGTTCTTGGGCAAAGTCCAGGACAGTAGAATATTGTTTAAATCAGTGAGCCTTTTCAGAAACAAAAGAGAACTGAGAACCCCTTCCTCAAAAAGGTACACATACATACAGTGTTTGCAAGCCATCTCTGGGACATCATGGCCTTGCCAGAGCTCATAATTCATAACTCAGGCAAAGGACCTGCCCTCAGTAGAGTGACCTTGCCCACTGGGCTTGAGGTGTGACCCAGTGCCAACCTCTTAATGAACACCAACCTCTTATTGGCTACGTGGCTTTGGACAAATTACATTCCTCTTTTCTTCTCATTGCTCTTAGATGTGAAATGGGGATACTACCCACTTACCCAGAGGATTTTGGGACCCTCATTAAGGGTTATTTCCATTTCCCCAAGCAGGAAGAACTGGGATTCTAGCTAACTGATTCTTAGGCCAAGAGAACATGAACAGTCAACATATTTGACTTGTCTCTTTAGTGAGTCAGAAGTCTAATCAAATAAGAGGACTTGTACCACAACCTGAAGGTCAAGCCCTCATAGTTTGCCTGGGGGTTGGTGGGGGGGGGGAATGATCTGTTTTCAGGAGCTGACTTTTCTTTTAGTGCAGGACAGAGATGATCTGGCACATTTGAATTGCAATCAAAGGTAAACAGAGCACTGGAGAGTCACGGGAGAATATCCCAGCGCCTGGTAGATGTGCGAATCCTGTTTTTACATTACACTGCGGGTCCCCGATCTCCAATACCACACTCCAAACAAGGAAATTAAATTAAGCATTGTTTAAAATGCCTCAGACAATAATATAAATTTGTATTAAATGAATTTAGTGTCATTTTCTTGTTTGGAGTGGAAGGTGGGAAAACACTGGTGGGGTGGAAAGAGTAAATAGCTAACTCGATTAATCCTATTGAAGGAGAGGATGGAGCCACACGAGCGACTTTTGTGTGTGTTTGGTTAATATTTTCCTGAAAATTGCTATTAGTTCTAGCTGATCCGAATCAAAACCCACTGTGTAATGTAGCCAACAACTTAATAGCTGAAGTCTGGGATGGGAGGCCTGATGCCATATTGCACTACTCAGGGAAATGGAAAGAAAGGGGGTGGGCGAGGCTCGAGCTTGAGATTTAAGATCCAACAGAGAGAAGCTTCCAGCCCAGTAGGGAGGTGGGCTGGATGGGCGTGGGGAAGGTGGGCACAGGAGGGGGAGGCCATGAGGGGGCCTGTTCTACTGAAAGTCTGTTTTCTGTAATTCAAGAAGAAGGACAGGAGAGTGTTTGGAAATAAAAAAATGTCAAATCCCAGTGTCACCCCTTGAGCGGCAGTCATCTTCCCTAGCACCTAGGAAGGCTGCAGAGAGAGAGGGGAGGATCCCCATGCCGCCCTCAGCCTCCAGTAATTTTTATTTATTTATTTAGGTCTGGGAGGAGTTTTACCTTTAACCTGAAGACAGAGGGTTATTTCATTTTCTTTCCTAGAGGTGTGAAGGGAGGCTGAGAGTGGTGTCCGGTGGAGTGGAGCATGTTCGCCTGTGGGGAACCCTTGCTTCAAATTCCGGCTCACTCTATCCTTTCTTAGGCAATAGGCCCAGTGAGGCAGAGTCACCAAGGACAAGGGAAGAAAATGCAATGGAAGGCCGGCTGGACCCAGACCTGGAACTCCCTCTCCCCGAGACAGCGAGGCCAGGAAAATGAGTGACTTCTGTCCACTTCATGGGCTCATCCGAAAGTACACAGGCTTGGAATCCTGACTTTATCTATTGGCTCTGAGCATAAAATTCTTTGTGGGAAATTTAGGGTTACTGTGGAAGACTGAAGATGAGTTGGTTTAAGCAATCTTCTCTCCAGTACCAGGAATAAACCTTCCCTTTGCTATTAGTATTACTTCCAGAGATTCCCAAATTCCCATTCAAAAAGCAAAATATTTTCTATTTCATTATCTCAACAACAGCTTTCCTCCCCACAAAGCCATGATTTGCCTACATGCATTATGATTCATGGTGTATAGGGGTGGCGGAGCAGTTCTCTTTGAATATTTAAAGCCATAGTAGAAAGCGTGGTGTTGCTCAATGTACCATATGCAAGAAACCACATAGTTCCAGGCGTGGTGGTGCAGACCAATAGGCCCAGCACTCTGGATCCTGAGGTGGAAGGCTCACTTGAAAACATGGGCCTAGATAAGAACTGATCACATTTACCAATCCAGACTACACCTCGTATATTCCAGAAAGAATTTGAGGTTGACTTAAAAAGTGGAAAATAATATCAAATGGAGCCATTATAGATAGAACTTAGAGAAGAGACCATCTGGGGCAGCAGAGGAAGTTGGTCTTCCAGGAACTGAGAGGAGTTAATTAGTGTTGCTGAGCATTGATTTTGGCTTAAAAATCTCTAGGTAACTAAGGCAAGGAGGGAAGTATGTTGGGTTTCATGGTGCACACACACACACACACACACACAACTAAAGAGAAATTCTTTTCTGAAAAGTGATTGATTTCCAGGAGAAATTTCTTTCTTTCCTTCCTTCCTCCTTTCCTTTATTTTATTTATTTATTTGGAGACAGAATCTCACTGTGTTATCCAGGCTGGTCTTGAACTCCTGAGCTCAAGTGAGCCTCTCACCTCAGGCTCCAGAGGCTAGGCCTACTAGTGTGTACCACCACACCTGGAACTATATGGTTTCTTGCATATGGTACATTGAGCAACACCATGCTTTCTACTGTGGCTTTAAATATTCGAAGAGGACTGTTCACCACCCCTATACACTATGAATCATGATGCATGCAGCTAAATCATGGCTTCATGGAGGAGGGAAGCAGTAGTTGAGGTAATGTAATAGTCAATATTTTGCTTTCTCCTGATTTGACTTGTTAAAATGAGGGGACATGAATGATCTAGGAGAATGGACAATGAACATGTCCTTTAGCTGTCCCTCAAAAATCCTCTGCATGATGCTGAATTCCTGTTACACTCATGATAGAAATCTCCAGGAAGTACTTACAGTGACAGTATTTGATGCTGTAGTTGAAGTGAGAGCTATTTGCTTTAATCATCAGATGTGAGAGCAGTAAGAAAAACAAACAAAACAAAACAAAAATCCTAGCCAGCACGGTGGTGTACACCTGTAATCTCAGCAGCTGGGGAGGCTGAGGCAGGAAGATCGCAAGTTCATGGAGCAACTTCTGGAGGCCCTAAGCAACTTAGTGAGACCTGTCTCAAAATAAAACACAAGGGCTGGGGATGTGGCTCAGGCGGTAGCGCGCTCGCCTGGCATGCGTGCGACCCGGGTTTGAGCCTCAGCACCACATACAAACAAGGATGCTGTGTCCGTTGAAAATGAATGAATATTGAGAAAATGATGAATATTGAGAAAATGATGAATACTGAGAAAAAAAAACAACACACGCAAAAAGGATTGGGGATGTGGATCAGTGGTTAAGTGCCCCTGGGTTCCATCCCTGATCCAAAAAAAAAAATTCTGCAGACCCAGCCATACCCTACATAAAGCAGAAGATACTCCTGATATTCCTGATGTTAGCACATCAATACAAGGCAGGTAAGGGAAAACAAACGACTTATCATGAATCAGTAACCACTCCTTATAAAACTGAAAAGCAAACAATGAGAGGGGATCTACCAAATAATATAATAATAGCTGCTAAGATAACATATAAATCAGTAAAAGTTATCCATAGAGCTATTTCAGTTAAACATCACAATAATTTTGACATGCAGGCCTGGATTCTAATCTTCTGGACAAATCTAGAAGTTTTTGATAAGAAAGTAATTTTCACTTTCATTGACATCTCATTTGTTGACATCTGTGCCCTTGGGGTATCTCAGGGAACAAAACAAAGATTTCTGCCCTGGAGCAGCTTACATTCTCAAAGACAAGGACAACACACTTAAATAAGTACAGTACAGAGTGTTAGCAGGTGATACATGTTGTGGGGGTAAAAACAGGAAGAAAGTGACATGGGGATGGACACAAGGAGGGGATGGGACAAGGCCCAGTGCTAGGTATGGAACCCAGAGCCTTATGCTTGCCCAGCACACACTTTGCTATGTCTCCACCCCCAAGGTTCAGTGTTAAACAGTGTGAGCAGGGACACCTTGTTGAGAAGGTCACATCTGAGTGAGGAAAGACTTGAATCTCAGGGAGGTGTCAAGTAAGGGCTAACAGATGAGTTTGGGTTTCACAACAGGTCTGAACTCAAATTCAACAAGTCCAAATCTCACCCCCAATCGTCCTGCCCACTGCTCTCTGTCACTGCTTCCAGCCCAGTGAACAGTGTCACCATTCATCTGTGCAGCCATTTGGAAAGGAAGTCACCTGAGAGCAATGAACTGAATGGACTCCCTGGTCTGGACCAGCTCCCAGTTCTGCCAGGTACTGGTCTGTACCTCTGTCTTCTCATTTATAAACTGGAGGAGATAATTCACTACCGAAATGCACTATCATGTGCATTGAATGAATCACTATCTGAAGCACTTGGACTAGTGTCAGGAATACAAAATCTTCACTACAGTCTGGTTCTTCCCAACCCCCCATAAAATAATCACTGAGTCCTATTACGTTTACCTGCTAGTTAGCCATCAGATCCACCCACTCCAACCTACCACCTTCTCCCTCACTTAAATCCTCTAATAGTTCCCCTTGCTTCCCCCACCCCCCAGCTCAAGGGACTGAACCCAGGGGCACTCTCCCACTGAGCTACATCCCCAGCCCTTTTTAATTTTTTAGAATTATAAGATAGGGTCTCACTAAGTTGTCAAGGCTGGCCTTGAACTTGGGATCCTCCTGCCTCAGCCTCCCCAGTGGCTGGGACTAGTTACAGGCGTGTCCCACCATGTCGGACTCCTTTGCTCTCTCTTTTTTTTTTTTTTTCTAAGAAAGAGTGAGAGAGAGAGTGAGAAAGAGAGAGAATTTTAATATTTATTTTTTAGTATTTGGCGGACACAACATCTTTGTCTGTATGTGGTGCTGAGGATCGAACCCAGGCCGTATGCATGCCAGGCGAGCGCTCTACCGCTTGAGCCACATCCCCAGCCCCCTCCTTTGCTCTCTTGTTAAACATAATTTCTATATGGTGAACAACGTCCCACAGGGTCATGCCAACTGCTGCAACCTTGGCTCATGCTGTATTCTTAGTCAGCCCCTGATGCTCAGGCTCCTCACACCCAGCTTGTCCCTCTAGCTCCACAGCCTCAGCTGCTGACCCTCCCCACCTTTGTCACCTGGGCTGCCCTGCTCATCCTCAGGTCTTAGCTGCAGCATGGCTTCCTCCAGGAAACCTTCCCCAGCCTCCTTGACTGAGTCAGACCGTCCTTGTACTGTGCTCCCTCCTTCATGTGTGTGCCCAGAGACTGGCTGCCTGCTTCCCTCCCACTTGGCTGGAAGCTTCCTGGGCACCACGTTTTACCCCACGCTTGGAACAGCCTGGTCCCTGGAGTAGATGGCCCATAAACACTCACTGAACAACTGAGTCCCCACATAATTGTCACCAAGGAGGTTCAAATGGTCTCCTAGAGCACAGTCCTCAAATAGGCACCATGAAGGTCTCCTGTGAAGAAAAAAGACACAGTCTCTCCCTTTTAAAAATATTATTAATTTTGATACCAGGGATGGAACCCAGGGGTACTTAACTACTGAGCCACATCCCCAGGCCCTTTTATGTTTTATTTTGAGACCAGGTCTCACTAAGTTGCTGAGGCTGGCTTTGAATTTGCAATCCTCCTGCCCCAGCCTCCTGAGTCACTGGGATTATAGCCATGTGCCACTGCATTCAGCACAATCTTTGCTTTTAAGGTTCTTGAGTCTAGTTAGCAGGGAAACAGCCAAATAGTGAAAAATGACTTGTTACAGGACAAATCAAGCAATACAAAAAGACAATTAAGGGAATAGTAATTGCAAAACAATTGTATAAATAAGGTCAGATAAAGTTTTTTTTTTTTTTTTTTAATAAGGTTGGAAAATTTTAAGACGGTTTTAAAGGAAGCAGCAGGGCTGAAAAGGAGGAAGGGCACATTCTTATTCAGTATTCTAATTCAATATTGTTCTTATTCAGTGTGATTCAATCTAGGGTACTATCTGGGGTGGCATGTTGCTGAATTCAAACCTGTGTGATCTTCAACAAATTACTTTGCCTGTGTCTCAGTTTCCTCATTCATAAAATAAAGGGAATAACAGTACCTGACTCAAAGGGATACTGTGATGATTAAACAAGTTCATACATGTAAAGTGCCTGGAATGGTTCCCAACATGAGACAGGCCCAGTGGTCCACACCTGTAATCTCAGCCACTCAGGAGGCTGAGACCAGATGATCCCAAGTTCAAGGCCAACCTGGACAAACTAGTGAGGCCCTGTCTCAAATGAAAGAGAAAGAATACCTGACATGAAATAACACTGCACATATGTTGGCACTATTTTTGTTGGTTATTTTTGTTGCTTTTATAAGTAGGAAAATAGGTATTTGTTAAATGTTGCAGATGGAATTTTCCATGTCCTGTTAAATATAACAGGTTTTGCTGGGAAGACGAACCTGCAGGAGAAAAAAGCATTCAGTTATTCAGTCAACATTAATCTCCCCCAGCACAGCGCCTGGCACAGGGTGTCCTTAACAAATACCTGTGGAACAAATGATGTTTTTGCCATTTATTGATACCATGCACAATATTCTCATCACTGAACACAGTACTCTACATGCAGGACTATGTTTAATCTTCACAATAAACCAGGGAGGTAAGTACTGTTACAGTATCACCTTCGCTTTTCCAAGGAGGTTTAGGAAAGTTAATTTACACAAGGGCACACGGCCAGTATCTGGCAGATCTAAATGTAAACACAAACAGCCTGATCCCAGAGCTCTTCCAGAATGAAGAAATGGATACATGAATGAATGAATGATCCGTCAGTTAACAAAGGTTTGAGCATTATCAACAGCAAGGGATCAGAAATAACTTTGGACATGAAATGCAAAGGTATTACCTCACTTAAAAAAAAAAAAAAAAAGGTTCTTAAAGAGCAAGATAGTGGAGACAAAGAACTTACTTAGAAGGAAATATGGAATATAGGTACCAGGTGATAAGGGGCCTCAAAGTAAGATAAAATAAGGTCTCACTGCCCAGAAGTCCACACCTAGATTTCTCAAGTGCTCCTTTGCCTGAAGGGGCGGGTGCTAAACAAACATGCTGTTTAAATTTGAGGAAATTGTTGTGAGAATCTGATGAAAATGAGGTTGTTCTTTAGAAACAACACATGAGCCTGCACATACAAGCATTAACAGTTTGGGAGGTTCCAAGGCCTCCTGAAGTCCACCACAGACCTAGGTTAAAAGCCGTTCTGATCCAAACCCAGTCTGCAAATTTGAAGCTGGCTTCTAATTTGAGATCCTCCTGCTTCGGCCTCCTGAGTCACCAGGATAAACACCACTCCTGGTGACATCTAATGATCTTTAAAGTCAGGACCGAGAGAAGTGAATGAGGAGATTTTTCTTAGCTTATTGATGATATCTTTTAATATAATAATAGAGAAAGTTTAGAACAACCCTCCCAAAATAGGACAGGATAAGGTTGCCCCAGAATTCCCTAGGGATCTATATAGAGAACTCAGTAAAAACTTCTGGGTGAAAAAAAGTATAATTTGTTTTACATAGTTTATATAGTTTTATATTGTTTGTTTTATTACTATCAGAAATTACCCACACTAAATATTTCACACACCCAACCATTGTGTGGTTCAACTTATATGAAAGAAGATAAATGAGCTGGCTGCAGTGATGCATGCCTATAACCTCAGCAGGTGGGGAGGCTGAGGCAGGAGGATCTCAAATTTGAGGTCAGCCTCAGCAAAATGCTTAATCAAAATAAAATAAAATAAATTTAAGCCACAATGTTTTCAAACATGTATTCACCTAATGCTGAACATCACCTTTTTTTATAGCCAGTTGTTCCAAGGCATTTAGAATCTTCTTTAAAATGTAAACCAAATCATCACTCATTAAGAATAAAGCATTCAGGCTGGGGTTGTGGCTCAGAGGTAGAGTGCTTGCCTAGTATGTGTGAGGCATTGGGTTCGATTCTCAGCACCACATATAAATAAATAAATAAATAAAGATATTGGGTCCTCCTATAACTAAAAAACAAATATTAAAAAAAGAATAAAGCATTCATGTGGGATTTTTGTTGGTGTTATTGTTGTTGTTGTTGTTCACCAATGTGATTCCTTCCTATAGACTGAAGAGAAACAAAGAATATTGCCACAGGGAAAGCAGAAAATCTGCAGCTGAGGAAAAAGTTTTTCTTTTACAAAATTAAATTTTATTTTTAAAAACTAAAAGAGCTTTTAGTTTTGTTTTTTTTTTTTTCTTGGTTTTGTTTTTGTTTTTAACATTCCATCGTAACCAGTTGAATGGTGGAAATGGAAAATGTAGGCAATTAAGGGGTCAGGTGTTCTCCATGACCCCCAGATCTGCACTGATGGTTCTTCCACTGGGATGACTGGTTAGTCCACCTTGTCAGAATGCTGACACTCCATGGAAACCAGTGCAGCCCTGGCTGTAACAGCAAGACTCTCGGAGGCCCCTCTCTAGGGAATGCTGTGCCACTCCACTATCTTCCTCTCATCTTTGTGTTGAGTTTGAACAGCTGAGGGGAGTTAGCCCCAAATCTTCCTAGGATTCCTGGCATCCTTTGTCAGCTACAGTTCCCAAAGTGGAAAGAGAGTGATCCCTAGGAAATTCTAAGGTTGAAGGTGAACTGGAAAGATGGATGCCACAGGGAGAGCCTGCGGCTCCAAACCACACGTCCCCCACTGTGAGGGAGAAATAGAAGGTGCCTGGCCATCAGCTCAGAACCCATGCTCCTCTGAATGGTTGGCAATTCCTAAAGTAAGTGTTATTTTCTTTCTAGAAAACAGTGGCTTTTAGTGGACACCCGTTCCCAAGTGAACTTTTGGTCCCTAGACAATGACCCTAAAAAGACTCAGCCTTGAAAATGTGATCCCTGGGTGACCAGTGTCCAGGAATCTGGGTAGCAACAGGAACACCATTTCAGAAAGCCTGAGGCAGAGAGGGGACCATTTATCTCTGCGCACTTCAATGGAAATTGTCATGCTTTATATTGCCATGAAATAACAATCAGAAGCTGGGAGAAGGCACACAATTTCCCCTGCCCAGTTGTCCCAAATGGCAGCCCTGCAGAAACCAATTATGCTAATAATATTTTCATACTAAAAAGGAAACATGCCACTGCTGGTTATTTTGTTTTGAACAGATGTCATTTTTTTTTTTCTATTGGGGAAAAATTTAAATGCAATTTTGTTGTTTCCCTTCTCTCAAAAATGGATCTCAAATGGCAATAAGCCCCAGTTACAAGAATCTTCTAGTGAATTTTAAGGACTAAAGTGTAGGAGCCTCTAGCGGGTTAGCTGGAGGGCCGGGGGCCAGCGGCCTGCACACCTGCTGTGCCCTTATCAACTCAGTCTGTGTCCAAACTTGCAGACTCAAAGCAATGGCCTGGCATCCCCTCTCACACTCCCATGGAACCGCGCTGGTCCTGGTTCACATGTGGCCAAGGAAGAAGCCTTCTCTCCTCCAGGCCACAACACTTTAAAATTAAAACAAACCACCCAAGCCCAACACAAAAGCATCTCTGCCCTCTCCCCACTTTCGCCCCACTCCCACCGCCCAGGGGTAAGGCCGTCCAAAGCCCTTCCTTCTACAGAGTGATTTCTAGTAACCTCCAGAGCCGTTTTTCTAATTAAATAAACCTCATCTTGTCTAGCTTCCTGGTCAGCATTTTGAACCCCCTACAGATGGGTCTGAAGGATTAACAGCAAATCCTCCTCGACCTAGCTCTGGCAGATGGGCGGCATGTGTCTGATAAATACTCGGACCGGGCTTGCTTCCTCCTGTTTCTAACAGATAGACAGAACACCCAGCAAATTAATTTTAAAATGGTGCCCCTTGCAGCCCTTCGAATGGCAAAGGAGGCCAAACACAAATGATATGAATTTCATATGTGGAACACATTATCACCTCCCAATAACTGAGAAAGATAACCTGTTGGGTAAACAGGACCTCGAGGAAGGCTCGGTCAGCAAGTTCACCTTCAACTCCTAGAGCAGGTCACAGAGGCTCAGTCTCACCTTCTTTTGCCATGTCCATTTGCATGTGGCCCTTGGCTGTGAAACAGCCTTTCTGCTTTTGCATTTACTTTGTGGCCATCCAGGTGCCTTTGGAGTTTGAAATAGACCAGAAGATGGAACTTGTGTGGTTTTCAGTTAAAAAAACAAACAAGCAAACAAAATAGCCGTGGTGCATGCCTATCATCCCAGTGATTCAGGAGGCTGAGGCAGGAGGATCGCAAATACAAGGCCAGCCTGTGCAATTTATTGAGACTGTCTCAAATTATAAAACTTCAACTCAATTCAATTCAATTCAATTCAATTCAATTCAATTCAATTCAATTAAAAAAGCCAGGGGATGTAGCTCAGTGATAGAGCACCCCTGGGTTGGATCTCTAGTGCTGAAAAAAGAAAGAGGCAGACAGCAGACATAACACACTAAAACACCTTCCCCAATTGTTAAGGATTTTTGCATTTAAAGATTGGTGAGCTGTCTGTTCCAACCTGGAAAGGGAAAGGCGACCCTCAGCCCTGGGGGGAAGGGACTAGTTACACAGGACTTCATTTGTGAGATGCTCTTCACTCAAGAAAACATCCTTCCAACTGCACCTCTTTTGGAAGCTCTTCAAAATAGGCCACAGAGCTCAGCACTGCCAACCAGAGGTGTGTCCCTCCTGTCCATTAGCTACATAACCCCTGGCCTCTGTGACTTCATTTTGTAAGATGCAAGGGATACCATTTTAATTTTCCTCCTGCTAAAAAGACTGAGCCCAGTTGAATATTTTTTTTCTTTCATGGTACTGGGGATTGAACCCAGGTTTTATTTTTTTATTTTGCAATGGGTTCTCGCTAAGTTGCTGAGGTTGACCTCAAACTTGTGATCCTCCTACCTCAGCCTCCCGAGTCATTGGAATCGTAGGCATGCGCCACCTTGCCCAGTTTCCAGTCAAATATTTTCTTGAGGAAATCATTAAGTACTCCTCAAACACCCACAGGTGATACAGGTGGTAGCTTGCCGATAACTACTTCCTGGTTGGAGAAAACTGGCCCGCAAATACTGAAGTAGCTGCCCAAAGGGAACATGGGAATTCCAACTATTGATTAAGAGTACAGGTCTCTTGGCTCTTGTTTCTCTGTCACCGTCCTCTTTATGATCTTATTGCCTTTATTTTTCCTCATATCTATGTTAAACAGATGTTCACTTGTGCTATGGACAGTCCTCAGTTACAGCTGTTGTCCCAGAGTAATTATCAATAACTCCTTCCTTCACACTCAAAAGGAAGGTGATTTGAAGAGTAAAAATTACATGATAAATCACCACCTGACCTATTTTCCTTTTATTATTTATTGCCTTCACTGTAATGTGAACTCTATGACAGCAGATTCTGTGATTTGTTCAGTGCTGTTTCCTTAGTACTTTGAATGGTGCTGACACATAGTAGGGGTTCAATAAATATTTGTTGAATTACTTCATGTACTTTATTCATTTGTATATTTGCTATTTGGTGGTGGGGATCAAACCCAGGACCTCAAAACTCCACAGCATTCACACTACTACGAGGAACACACCCAGCCCAGTTCATATATTTTATTAATGATATTTATGACCTCAGAATAGCATAAAGGAGCTACATGATGAAACGGGCTTTTGCTTGAGCTCTCTTTGTGTCTCCTGTCCCCTGGACAAGTTCCCTAATCTCCCAGAGCTTCAGGTTCCTCTTGGATAGAAGGGAGCTAATAGCAATGCCGGCTCTGCCACCAAGGGTAGAAGCAAATGTGCTAATGTACAGTCACATCTATGAAAATGCCTTAGAAGCTCTAAGTACTCTCCAAATTGCAATTTGATTTTACTTGACCATGTTAGAACAGTGTGGTTTTGTTGTTGTTGTTGTTTTCAAATAGATGGCAAGTACTGATGAAAATGGTGGTGACAAAGCTCATACTCAGATATTTTTGAAGGATTGAACTTACAACTTTCTAATTACTCGTGCTCACATGGGCTTTTTGTTTGTTGTTTTGTTTCACTCCGTTTTAACCAGGGGTTGAACCCAGTGGCACTTAACCCCTAAGCCACATCCCCAGCGCTTTTTGTATGTTATTTAGAGACAGGGTCTCACTGAGTTGCTTAGGGCCTTGCTACATTGTTGAGGCTGGCCTTGAACTTGAGATCCTCCTGCCTCAGCCTCCCTACTGGCTGGGATTACATGCATGCACCACCACACCTGGCCCCTAACACAGGCTTTGTGAAAGAATATTTTACAGGACTGTATTTAAAAGACAACTTTTTACAGATTCCTTAAGAGGAATATGGCATGCTGTGCCTAGATTTATTGTTCCCAAACCCAGCCAGCTCCCTACCTTCACCTCTCGGTGTCCCAGGGCAGCTCTGGATCTTGGACCAGCTCTGTGGGCCCCTTTCTCAAGGGGCCATCCATCCTGAGCACACATTAGAAGCCAAACCACTGCTGGTGGAGGGCTTTCAACCCCCTCCCAGGGAGTTCCCAGAGCAATTAACAAAACAGAAGGCCTAATTAGGAGCACTTGGGATTTACTACAGACTTTAAAGTGATCCTGAGACCCTTTTGAAGGAAAGTGAGGTCTTTTCCCAGAATCCTACAAGCAGGAATTTGTCAAAAATTTTTCTAAGGTGGCAGTCTGGGAACTAATTCTCAGGCCTTTCCCCACGGAACCTCTACTCTTTGAAGGGTTTTTCCCTATCTAGAAAAATCTAAGTAGCAAGGCCAAGAAACATAATTTTGATAACGGGAGGCTTCACCTTTTGCGAATGACTTTGCTGTTAATATTCATATTTCCTTCCATCTAGATCGAGTTTCGTTTTTCTTTTTCTCTTTTTAAAGACGTGACAATTCAGAACATGTCAGCATGCCTGTCACTCCCTCCACGATCCTTATCGCAATGTGAGATGGATGATTTCTATGTGTTTTGCTTTGCAAGAGACACCAAGAAGAGTGACATCAATGTCAACAGTCTTGTCAGCCTCAGCATCATTCATGGGAAGAGAAATGTAAGTTAAAACTATACTGAGAAACTATGTTCACCTGTTAGGCTCGCACGGACCAGAAAGCTCCTGGTGCTGTGGACAGAGTGTGGAAATGGGTAACGCCATACAGTGCCATGTCAGTGTGGTCTCTGGGGAAAGGATATGGGCTTAGCTATCACTTCCATTTTGAGTCAGCAATTCTATTTCCAGAGACTTTCCTACAGAAACACTAGTTTGTGTGTGAAAATGCTTTCTATCTATCAATAGGACTAGCTAAATAAATGATTAGTATGGCCATAAAAAGTGAGAAAGTTTTAAGTCGGGCACGTGGAGCATGCCTGTAATCCCTGTGACTCAGGAGGATGAGGCAAGAGGATCGTAAGTTTGAGGCCAGCCTCAGCAACTTTAGTAAGGCCCAAGCAACTTAGTGAGACCCTGTCTGAAAATAAAAAAAAAAAATAAAGAGGACTGAGGATGTGGCTCAGTGGTACAGTACTCCTGGTACCAAAAAGAACAAGAAGAAGGAGAAGGAGAAGAAGAAAGTAGAAAGTTTTATATGGAATGATCTGCTAAATATATCATTCCTTTAGGAAAACAAAGGAGAATGTATGCAGTCTGCTACCATGGTTTTTTAAATGTGGGATGAAAGATTGCAGAAAAACATGCAAATAAGTTTAAATATACATAAAGCATCTCTGAAGTGGTAACAACCAACCCTGTTGGCCCTTAGTGAGGTGAACTAGCAGTCCGGGAAAAAGGGTAGAAAGGAGGCTTGTTTCTCTACCCCTTCTGTTATCTTTTGAGCTCTGCATGCTCAATAAGCAAGTAAGTAAAATGTCTTAAACAGTCATTGGTGCATTCTAGATGCTTCCACTCCATGCACCAAGATTTGCTTGGTCTACTTGCTATAATGGGCTATTCTGAATTTCTATGATTTTAGTGCAAAGAGATACTGTATTGCATTTATGAAGTGGTTTCAGTTACAGAATTCATGTAGAAGTTTAATATTGACTTAATAACACCTGTCAATGAAACAACATTCTAATTTTTTTTTTTTTTTTGAGACAGGGTCTCACTATGTTGTACAGGCTGGTCTGAAACTTGTGAGCCCAGTTGATCTACCTGTCTCAGCTTCCCGAGTAGCTAAGACTACAGGTACCTGCCAAATGCACCCAGCTTAATTACTTAATTTTGTAAGAACAATAAAAATAAGATGGACTTAAAGATAAACTTAAGGAGCCTGGAATCAGAAATCCACCTCTAAAACCAAACACTAATAGTTGATCCGATAGACGGTAACCATACAATAAAGTGTCACATATTTAAAACAGAAATTGTTGACTTTCACAACATTTCTCCTTTAAAACCATTTCATGACTCACTCTCTCCATCCTCCCATCTGACTTTTAGTTTATACTTATTAGATAGCCTCAAAATGTTTATTCCCTGTGTCTAATCTAAATAATATGAGCCTTAGAGTCAGATTACATTCAGATTCCAGAACTGCATATACTTGCTCTGTGACATTAAGCAGGTCACTTAATCTCTCTGATTCTTGGTCCCTCATTCATGAAATGAAATAGTCCCGTGGGGATGAAATGAGATCATTCGTGCAGAAGGCATAGCGTGGTGGCTGGTATTAGAGTGAATTTGCCATAAAGGGATACCCATCTCTGTCATTGTTTTAGCTCCTTGGTCTATCTTCTTATTTTTGTTTCTTCTGTGGTACTGGGGATTGAACCCAGGCCTTACACATGCCTGACAAGCACTGTACCCCTGGAGCTACATCTCCACCATTTTTTAAATTTTTATTTTTTGAGGTAGGGTCTTCTTATTTTGGTTTGACTTGTCTTGAACTTGCAATTCTGCCTCAGCTTCCCAAGTAGCTGGGGTTACAGGCATGTGCCATGTACCTGGCTTCTCCTTAACTTAATCATAAGTGACATCAGGGCAGCCTCTTTTATAACCAGATCTTTAATCACAGCATTAGTGGTGTACAAATGGTGAGCACTAAATAAAGGCTGACTAGCTCACAGATCTTAGACACAGGGACCTCAAAAGATCTCTTAATTTAAGTCAAGCACCTGTGCCGATAAGACCTTAGCCCCATTTTATAAAATGTAGAATTGGCTCATGATCAGATTAAATAACTTAGTTTTTTACCTTCTCCTTTTCAAAAACAATTCTTTTGTTCCTAGAAAAGTAAAAAAGTGCGAGCGAGGTATGGAGCGAGATATGGTGGCATACACCTACAATCCCAGCAACTCAGGAAGTCAAGCCAGGAGGATTGCAAATTTAAGGCTAGCCTCAGTAATTTAGCAAGACCCAGGCTCAAAATTAAAAAAATAAAATAAAAAGGGCTGGGGATGTGGCTCAGTGGTAGAGCACCTCTAGATTCAATCCCTAATACAAAAAAGAAAAGTACAAAAGTTAATTGAGAGGTGAGAGGGTAGTGGATGCCTGTTTTCCCAGTTATTCTGGAGACTGAGACAGGAGGATCGAAAGTTGGAGGTCAGTCTGGGCAACTTAGTAAGACCCTGTCTCAAAATAAACATTTTTACAAATAATATAAGGTAATTGAACATATTTATTCTTTCACATGACATTCAAATCCATCCATTACATTTCTTGTTTTATCTTGAATTAGATTTTCTCCCTTTTCATGTTCATTTCTGAGACACAATAAAAAAAAATCCTCATTGTTTTTATGAACTGTGATCAGAAGGAGGTTCTCAGAGTTGCTGGGGATAGGGAGCATTATCTTTATCTTCCTCTTTGGGCCCCAGATCTCCCCTGAAGCAAGGAGAACAGGATTTCCTGTCTATGGTTTGGGCAGTCAACAACTTTTGAGAGGTATTCTGGACTGATGCCAATTTGCTGGGCCACAGGTGGGAATAAGAATGTTCCATGTCTTAAGAAGCCTAGTGTGTTGGCCAGCTTTCCATTGCTATGACAAAATACCTAAGATAAAAAACTAAAAAGAAGAAATGTTCATTTGGGTTCACAATTCCAGTCATTCTAGTCAATGGTCATCAGGCTCCATTGTTTTGGGGATTGTGGTAAGGCAGAACATGATGACTGGAAACATGTGGTGGAACAAAACTACTCTTTTCATGGTGGCTGGGAAGCAGAGAGAGAGATGAAAGGTTGATACCCTTCAAGAGCATGACCCAATAACCTATTTCCTCCATCTAAGTCTCACTTCCTAAGATTTCCACCACTTTCCAAGAATGCCATCAGAGGAGGACCAAGTTTTCAACATAGAAGTTTTCAAGGGACATTTAAGATTTGAATCATAACACCTGGGATAAAAATTAGTTATAAGGTTACTACAATGGATGCAAACTAGTTAGTACTGCCATGGTTATCATCATTGTCATGATTATATCACTTTGCTGAAATTTATTGAAGTCCAATAAGCTATATTTTACTTCATTTACATCAAGTTACTCTTTCCTATATTAATGAAGAGAATCTGAAAATTTGAATTTTTTTTTTTTAAATCAATTCAGCTGCTTCAGATTGTATTCAATCCAGGCATAGGAGCACAGGCCTATAATCCCAGCTACTTTGGAGGCTGATGCAGAATGATCACAATTTCAAGGCCAACCTGGGCAACTTAGCAAAAAGCTGTCAAAATAAAAAGTAAAAAGGATTGGGGGCTGGGGGTCTAGCTCAGTTGGTAGAGTGCTTGCCTTGCATGCACAGGCCCAGGGTTCTATCCCCAGCACCAAAAAAAAACAGCTAGGGGCTGGGGTGGGGTGGGGACATAGCTCAGTGGCAGAGCCTTTGCCTAGCATGTATGAGGCCCTAAGTTCAATTCCTAGTATTGAAAAGGTGTGTGTGTGTGTGTGGGGGGGGGGGGTGATCCAAAACCAAATATTACTACTTCCCCATCCTTCACTAACAGGTTAATTTTCAAGTGCTCACAGGAGAAAAGGACACTTCACAGCTGGGTCCCTGCTACTTCTGCAGTATTATCTATCTTCACCCTTACACACTTCAGCCATCCCAAGCACACTGATCCATGTCAATCACCCAAAGCATCATCATAAGAATACAGTAGTTTATGTGGTGTGTCAGAACTAGAACACCTGCACTTGAATTTTAGATCCTCCAATTATGGCTCAAGGACCTTGGGCAAGTTTCTTAAACTCTTATAGCTTTCTATGAGTTGTAGAAATGTTTCTTTGTTATAGACATTTATAAAATAAGAATACTGACAGTACGTGCTTCATGGAGTTTGGGGTGGGGAGTGTGTTTATATGTACTTAGAAGAGTGCCATGCACTCAGAATATATTAGCTGTCATGTAAAGTATAGAATTTTAGCAATCCGGGTCTGGTGGCACATGCCTGTAATCCCAGCAACTCAGGAGGCTGAGGCAGGAGGATCAGAAATTCAAGGATAGCCTTGGCAATTTAGCAAGGCCCTAAGCAACTTAGTGAGACCCTGTCTCAAAAACACAAAATAAAAAGGACTGGGGAGGTAGCTCAGTGGTAAAGAACTCTTGGATTTAGTCCTCAGTACCAAAATGATCATCATCATCAGCAGCAGCAGCAGCATCATCATCATCACCCTGAATTTTACCTTCACTGTTCTAATCCTAGAACACTATCACTTTCCATACGTGCCCCTTTGCCTTTTACTCATTCCTTGGATTTCAGTTTAGAAGCTAATTTCCTCCAGTAAGCTTTCTCTGAACAACCTACTTAGACAAGCCAAGACAAGGTGCCCTTCCTTAGGGCTTCTCTAGTCCCTTGCTAAGTATTATGCAATGCATGTTTATAAATGTAAGTATCTGTTTGCCTGTCTGGCTTCCCCATTATACAAGTTTCACAAGGACAGCAATTTAGTGAGTTCATCATTACATCTGTAGTACCTAGTCAAGTGCTTGGCACAGAATAGGCTATCAATAAATATTTGCTTAAGATAGAATGCATAAAATCTTCTCCCTTGAAGCTGTACTCAGCAAAAGTCTTTGAAAAGAGCTTCCTATTGGAAAGTCTCTTGAGCCCATTGGAGATGAACAGCTAGGATAGACCTTGAAATGGATTTAAAATTTGAAAAAATATGAATGTAGATTGTACAGATAAACCACTATCAAAATACCCTGGGTAGAAAAGTACTTAGTCCTCTGTGTATTTTGGATCCTACCAGTTGTTATTTTGACAGATATTAGCTAATTCCCATCCACAAAGGTGAATAAATACATTCACGGAAGTGAAAGGGGGCGGTGGCATTGGAACCTGATCCTCTGGGTTTCCTCCACAGTGAACCTGCTGTCCTAACCTTTTCGAAATCCTTGACTGTCCTGTAGTCCTTGCTCTTATCAGGAAGAGTGTGACCTCAGGAAGAGAGGCTTGGCATGAGCACCCATTGGATCCAGCCAAGAGTTTCCTTGTTGTTGTAAGAACTCAAGCTCCTTGACCTAACATTTAAAATCATTGACAAATGGCCTCTTATTTGGTAATAACAAAGCAATATGGTTTTCTGTCCCCAAACTTAAAAATACGATTATACCTATGTGTATATATAGATATATATGTACATATATATGGTACCATTATACACATATTGGTACCGGGAATTGAACCCAGGGGTGCTTAACCACTAAGCCACATCTCCAGCCTTTTTTATTTTTCATTTTGACACAAAATCTCACTAAGTTGCTGAGGCTTGTCTCAAACTTTCGATCCTTCTGCCTCAGCCTTCCAAGTTGCTGAGATTACAGATATGCTTTATTTTATATTTTGAGACAATATATTTTGAGACAAGGTCTGGCTAAATTGCCCAGGCTGGCTTGGGAATGCGTGATCCTTCTACCTCTGTCTCCCAAGTAGCTGGCCTGTTTTACTTCTTGTTTTTCAAACTGACATGAACTGAGAAAGTGAGAGGCCAAGGTGCCCTGTTGCTTTGTGCACCAGCCTCTCCCTGACTCTGTCTCACTTTCTACTGGTCCTAACTTCACTCACTTGCTGTTCATCCATTTTGCTTAAATAAAAACCAACTGAAACTTTGGGATTCCACTAGTTTCCCTCTTGCTCTGATCTCTAAAGTAAGAAACAGACACCTCTGTAAGCACCCCATCAATGGGAACTGAGTAATCCATGGGGCTGGGTTGGTGGGGAAGATAGGTGGGCCCCCAAGGGAGCTGACCACTGAGCAGTAGGGGTGCTTCACCAGCCCTATTCCATGATACCCTCAATGACCCTGCCTCCAAAGTGAGGACACAAAGCTTACTGTTTTCTTTGGGGACCTAATGCCACATTTTCCTCTTACTGAGCTTTGAAAATTAACCACCAGAGTCTGGTCATTACAACTTCATTAACTATTCCTTGTAATTGCACTGGTCATAATTAATTCAGTTGTTATTCACATGGGTGATATACGGACCCTTTAATAGATTTTCCTCATGGAATTTCACATATTAAATGATATTGATGGTGCTTTTAGAGAAGATTCAAAGCGGAACCATGATACGAGCTAATTTTGTGTAAGTAGCTCTGAGTTATAATAAAAATGAAGCTAATTTTTAAAAATCCCTCAAACTTTTGTATGAGAACCAGAAAACAAATAAACTATACCTTTTCCCTCCACATATATATTTCTGCTCTGTAATCTAGAGTCCCAAAATAAAATAATTCTGATAAATATAGATGGTATATTTACAAATGCATACCAGAATATTTAAATAAGTAATACTTGAATTAATTTCAGGTTAAAACCTTTCTTTTAAGCCTTCCTTATTTTTTTTTCCCAGAAATCATCGGTATTTTAACGTCTTACTGCACAGCTGCATTCCTCATGTTTAATTTATATTGAAGTTCTTTTGTGACAAGACCAACTTCTTTTTTAAATGAAATCAGTTCATTCTCAGAAAAACATTAGTGACCCAAATATCACACACACTCTCAAATTATGCATAATCCGTCCCTGGCCCCTGGGCCCAACACACACACACATCCCTGCAACTGCACCCCCATCCCTTTTTGAAGGACTGAATAAGGATCCCACACTGCTGAATATTTAACCAAATACTTTTTTTTTTTAAACCAAATACTTTAATCATTGGTTATCTGATGGAAACATCCAGCCTACACTGACAGACACACAATTAAGTGGCGGAACTGAGGTAATTATCTATATAAATTCAGGTTAGAAACTAAATAACCAAGTTATGTCTGAAATACCCCAATCATGGGGGAAAAAAATAAAAGTGTCACTTTGGTTAGTGTTATTCCTATGATTGCCTTAATTCCCACTTGACTCTATAAGTAGAATCACAGACACAGAAATTAAGTCTCTTAGCGATTATCTAATCCACCCTCCTTATTTTTCAGATGAGAAGGCTGAGACCCCACAGAGGTTAAGTGCCCTGCCCAGGTCATTATGGTGGTGGCAGAGTCCAGTTCCGGGATCGCATCTCCCAGCTCAGCACACATCCAACTGATGCCATCTTGTCCTGGCTCCACTGGCCCTAGAAACCCAAAGTATGGCACCAGCCTGTAGCCAGCATCATAAACTAAACAAAGACAGCCAAATGCCACCCAAACCCAAAGCAGCAATTTGCGTTGGCTGAATATCAAATAATCCTTTCTGTACCTATTCTACCAACACTATAGTACCAGGAAAATAGACATCTTTTAAAAATATTTAGGAGTGGGGCCAGGTGGGGTGGCACACACCTGTTATCCCAGCAACCGAGAAGGTTAAGGCAAGAGGATTGCAAGTTCCAGGCCAACCTTAGCAACTTAGTGAGGTCCTAAGCAACTTAGCAAGACCCTTTCTTAAATAAAAAATTTTAAAAGGCTAAGGAGGGGCTGGGGCTGTAGTTATAGCTCAGTTGGTAGAGTGCTTCCCTAGCACGCACGTGTGAGGCACTGAGTTCGAACCTCAGCACCACGTAAAAATAAAATAAAGGTATTGATTGTGTCCATCTACAACTATAAAACATTTTTTTTTTTTTAAATGAAGAAGGCTGGAGGGCTGGGGTTGTGGCTCAGTGGTAGAGCACTTGTCTAGCACTAGTGAGGCACTGGGTTCCTTGCCCAGCACCACAGTAAATAAATCAACAAATAAACAAGAGTCTTCACAAAAGAAACACAAATATTTCCACCATCCCTAATAGATGCCCCATAATAGATAAACCTAAAAACAAAATCAACAAGAACAAAAACTTTTAAGAGCTATAGAAAAACTTAGGTTCAAGACCTTGCATGAGTTTATATCTGGCTGGAAGTCAAAACACACAGAGGTAGATTCTGTTTAAGGATCTGCACGTAAAACAGACATTGCGTTTGGAAGGAGTCCACACTTGGGTTCCAAGAGATCCCAACCTGTTTAATGGGGTTTTCCAACTCCCAGGGCATTGACTTTGACAAGCGCATATCCTTTGTTTTGGAAACAAGCAAGTTTTTGTACTTCTGCCAAGAGTGCTTTCTGTTGTAAAGACAGCCCGGGACACCAGCTGTGTGGTTCACCTGACTTCTCTACCTTGACGGTCAGCACACCGATGTTTTTGTTTGTTTTTAGCATTTCTATGTAAGGATTCCTCCCATTTTCAGAGCCTTGGAGCTTATCGAGAGGGTGGGTGGTTAGTGCAAACTACCCTGGGGGGAGATTGCTTGTGGTCTTGCATTTTAGTGGCTAGGACAGAGGACCCAGACTGAGGTCAAAATTATTATGTGGAGATTAAACCGTAGAATTTAATTATGTGTTCTGTTGCTCCTGGTACATTTATTAATTTAGCAGTACAAACTGACTGGAGCTAAACAAGCAGGACTGATTAATTTGCAAAGACATCTAGGTAACAGATGTGATCAAAGTGGAGACCTGATCCTGTTAGATTGAAATGTGTTGTTTTGTGCTGCATGAAAGACATGGAGCAGCATGGTTTATCTTTATCAATGCTCTCCTCTGAAGGAGGGGAACAGGCTTGCAGATACTAATCAGGGCTGAGGCCCTGCCACTCAATAATTACCCACTGTCTCATCATAATCCCGGAACTAAGCCCCTGCCCAATCCATCTGGGACCCTTTTCCATCTATTGCACAGCTCAAGAATATGTGTGTAAGCTATTACCTCTGGTTGTGCTATCTGTCCCCTGAGTATAGATTCATGGCAGTGACCAATTAGGTTGCTGTGTTCTCTTTCCCCGCTTGCTTCCGAAGCATCCTGTACTTCTCAGCACTAGTAATGAAGCACAGATGCATCAGGGTGCAGAAAGCCACTCACCTATAAAAGCTGTCTCGCCACAGTCGCTGATAAGCATCATGTGATTCTTAATATTGTGGGGGGTTTTGAAAAGAGGAGGTGGTGAGACCATACCTCTGCATCTTCAGTCTTCTCTAAGTCACTCTCAACCTGCTGCTGCCTTCTGCCAAGAACAAATCACACACCGAGGAAAATGTTCCTGACCCTAATCCAGAAACCAAACAGCTGAGAAGTGAAGAGGGGCCGGGGTGGGGATAATTGAATCCTGGATTCCTGAAAGAGGATCCAGTACTGGGCCTTGCTTAAAAACATGGGACTCTGAAGTTCAAGATTCTGTTCAGGTTCTGCTGTTAACCAGCCAGTCACAGCCTCTTCGAAATTTCATTTACCCTTGATAGAAGAGTGTCTGACTCATAAAGTTGCTTTCAGAGTTACCTGAGCTACTACATATAGCACTCAACTTTATAGATGATAGAACCTCTATCAAAGGTAGTTTGTCTTATTGCTTTCTGAATTCGTGTCATATTCATGCCTGACTTTGTAATTGATATTTGTAGCCAACATCCCCCCACCAATCTAGTTATTTTTTATTTTATTTTTGGGGGTTACTGGGAATTGAACATAGGGGTGTTTAACCACTGAGCCACATCCCCAGCCCTTTTTTAAAAATATATTTTATTTAGAGACAGGGTCTTGCTGAGTTGCCTCACTAAGTTGCTGAGACTGGCCTTGAACTCCTTGCCTCAGATTCCTGAGCTGCTGGGATTACAGGTGTGCACCATCATGCCCAGCGCCAAATCTCAAACTGCAAGTCATCCATTAATTATTTGGGATGTGTGCTTTTATCTTCCAAATTAAAGTATACATTCCTGAAGGGTAAAATCCACGTCTTTAAAAAAAAAATGTGTATATCTCAATGGTGACAGTTAATGCATACTAATTCTTATACTGAAGAAAGCCTCAAAAAATCTTCAGAGATAGATAATGTTGAGGGAGAGAGGGACAAGCAGTCTGTTATAATTTTCTTTCTTTTTTTTATAAAGAGAGAATTTTTTAATATTTATTTTTTAGTTTTCGGTGGACACAACATCTTTATTTTATTTTTATGTGGTGCTGAGGATCGAACCCAGCGCCCCGTGCATGCCAGGCGAGCGCACTACCGCTTGAGCCACATCCCCAGCCCCATAATTTTCAAATAAGGAAACGGAGACAGTGATGTCCATTGGGTCACCTAGCAGAGCTGCTGTTATCAGTGGTAGAAATTCACTGTTATCGGAGGTAGAATTTCAACTCATTGCTGGTGAAAGAATCTGCAGAGCCACTTTCGAGCAGCACCCACTCCATCTTAAGCCTTAGGGGCTGTTTTCAGTGGACACTGGGTTGAGGCGCAGGCCCAACTCCTCATTTGCCAAGACCCTGTTTCAGATCTATGCTGATACCGACAGGATTTTAATTAGTTAAATCTACCACTTGGCTCTTCTTGGTCTTCCCTGGCAGAGTGGAAAATACATGAAAATATGAATGTTTCACATTTACACTTCCAAAACACTCCTTCCCTGATGAACCACCTTTTGGAATTTATACCGGCAGCTCTGACAGCTGTTTTCTATTTATTTCCATGATTGGCCCATTTCAATTTGGGGCTTTTATTCATTATATTAGCAAATATTTGTGAAAGGATCAGGCATGGGATGAGGTATGTTTGTCAGGATTGTAATTAAGGTGCTATGTGTACCAGGGTTAGACAGGGATGGGCTAGATCCTCAACCCACACAAGCTGTGTTACTTTAAAAGACGTACAGACCTCTCTGGGCCACATCTGGCCCACAGGTATGTCGTGTATGTGTTGTTTTGTTTGCACTGATCCAAAAGGTAGATAAGAAAGAATTTGGATAAAAATTTAAAGAATCTAATACATTAGCTTTTGGTAAATTCCTTGCCTACAGCATATCCTAAAATCCATTTATTTTTTAGACTGATCTTTTTGAAGTGTAATTTTAAGAAATTATAATTTTAAGAAATTATAATTTTAAGAAATTATATCATTTAAGAAATTATATCATTAAAGAAATTATATCATTTAAGAAATTATAATTTCATGGAATTTCTCAAAAGTTTTTATTTATTCACATGGTAGGCCTGGATCTGGTGAAAAGAATATATTGAAATTCCTTCTTTCTCTTTCAGAGCTTTCTCAAATAGAGAGCTCTCTGGAGGTCTCAGCACCCTTTGCCATTTTCATATTTTTTATGTCTTTCTTTTTTCTCCTTTTTAGTATTGAGGAATGAACCCAGGCTCTTGCACATAACAGGCACGCACTCTACAACTGAGCAACATCCCCAGTCCTTTTATTTTTTATTTTGAGACAGGGTCATGCTAAGTTGCTGACGCTGTCCTCAAACTTACAATCCTCCTGCCTCAGGCTCCCATATTGCTGGGATTACAGGCATTGGCCACCATGCCTGACTTTGTATTTAATTTTAAAGGCAGTGTACTGCAAGGAGGCTGGATGCAAGATACATCCTACACTAAACTGCACTGTTATTTAAGATGTAATAAAGTAGCATAACATTTTTAAAGTTTGGGTTTCTAAGGTGTTAATTATTTCTAATACATCCCATATTTGAGCCTTTACCAGCCATGGTTATCCATGAGTACTTTGCAGAAGACAGATTTATGTCCCTGAAGCTATGAGACTATACAACTGGCCCTGAACTTGCCCACTGAGGAAGATGAGCCTCTGAAGTGTGACCCTCAGATCTCATTCCCTTCTGAGCATCCCCATGTCTCCCAGCACCACTGTGAACATTCAAATTCTTGCAAAATGAGGATGCAGAGCATATTCAAACATGCAATATAGACTCATTTATAATTCAACTCCCTTGTTCCATTTAGTGCCTTACATCTAGGAATCTGGGCACATGCCTTAGTTCAGACACCTCTCTGGCTCACAACCAGGATGTGGGATGTGTTGAGGATGTGTCCTTGCTAGGGTGGATCAACAGAGGCCGAAAGGCTTCTAACTGATGAATTCAGAATGGCTGATTAATAGCCAAGCCCACTCAATAGAGACCACCAGGTGCCTTTTTTTCCGTCCTCCTCTTTCTCACTCATTGTGTGGCTAGTGAGGCCCCGACTGCTCTCTATGTCAAACACACTTTTGGTTTCTGCAGTATGATCTTCCCAAGGTCTTTCTCTCCTAGACCTCTGACTATGTGTGTTCCTTAATCCTCCATCTGTTTCTTTCTAAATTTAAACCCTCTACTGCTTATTTATTCTTGTGTCCTTAATATTGTCCATATCTAGAACTTGGGAGTCTCCTTCTGTAATCCTGACCACCTCCTGGCTCTGATTCTGGATTATCAGCAATTTCCAGATGTCTGAGTCTGGAAAAAGCTTCATCTCCTTGAGTTCATCATGTCCCCAAATGAGTCCACTAATGACCCCCAAGTCCCCTCCCAGGAAACAACAGCATTTGCTTCCAGCAGTGGAGCCACACAATTTGACACTTGCCTTTTCTCTAATTGCTTACTTTGTGAGTCTGTTTTGCCTCCTGACTAGATGGCAATATCTTTGAGGGAGGAGGCTTCGTGGAGTGGGAGGCCCCTGGAGAGCAACTAATAGGTGCCAAATGCAAAAAGGTTGAAGTCACCAGTTGAGAAAATCCGCACAAAATACACTGGAGCTTTTGGTCTGTATAAAATCAGCATGCTGTTTTCTCCTGGGAGAGGTTCACAGCATATAATTTTTAGTTCCTATTCTCCCCAAAGCTCAAGTTACTCCAGGAAGCAATTTGGGGTGAGAGAAAGGCACAGGCCCCGCTGAATTTATGGAAACAAAAATATTCTAAAATATCTTCTGTGAGAAAACTTAATTCTACCTTGATGGAATATTCTGGTGATCTAGGAAACTTCTCACCATCTATTTGCAACGTATAAATCCCTTGCTGAGGGAATACAGAATGGGATAGTGGACAGACATGGGTTCAAACCCAACCTGAGCTGCTTACTCCCTGTGTGTTCTTGAGAAACTCGTGTAACCTCTCTGAGCTTCAATTTCCTCACTCTGAAAATGTAAATAAGAACATTTCAGCTGGACCCAGTGGCACGCGCCCATAATCCCTGTGACTTAGGAGGCTTCAGGAGGATCGCTAGTAAGAGACCAGCGTCAGAAACTTAGCAAGACCCTGTCCTGAAATAAAAAAAAATAAAAATAAAAAGGACTAGGGATGTAGTCCAGTGGTTAAGCACCCCTGGGTTCAATCCCTAGTACCAAAAGACTATTTCATAGGATTTATATAAGGATCATCACTAATAATAATGTGGTGAGGTTCTAATAGAGTGCATGGCACAGATGGGTTCTTAGTGAACAGTGATTTCTAGTTAAGAGGAGGAGGAGGGCTTTGGGGACAATGTCCAAGACAAACTGACACTGAGAGATCCACATATCTGTATGGCATACTGTGCGCCTGTTCAGGTCACCATGGCTAGAGACCTGAGGGTCACCACCACAGACAGTGGCCTGTATGTCCGAGATAGCGCTGCCTTCTGTCCTGGCCAGACACTCTTTCACACAGTGTTCCCACTTCAAAAGAGCTACAGAGTTTCTGAGTTTCCATTACAAGTGAAAACCATGATTCTCAGCTGTGAGGTTTTTTGTTGTTGTTGTTTTGTTTTTGCTTTTGTGTTTCATTGTGAAGTTTTTCTTCTCTGGGCAGAAACATCCCCTGAAAGAGGATGTCTTTAGAAGGGCTGAGTGTGCTTGGAGATAGGAGGTCTCTGGAGTGATTGTCTCAGAGTCAGATTTTTATAATGTCTGTGGTGCTTTCGGTCAGCTCAAGAATTCCTAAAAATTCTTTTAATTCACTTTAATTAAGAAAGATTAAACTCTGGAGCTGGGGGTATAGCTCCAAAGGAGAATGTTTGCCTTGTCCCTGGGTTTGATCCCCAGCATCACAAAAAGAAAAAAAAAGAAAGAAAGAAAAAGAAACTCCAAATGGCAAAAAGTTTTTATGTTTCTACAAACCTCTGTAATCACTGGCTCCCCATCAGCAGATTGGCATATGAGTAAACAAGGGCCAGGCACAGTGGCACATACCTATAATCACAGCGGCTTGGAAGGCTAAGGCAGGAGGATCACAGGTCTGAGGCTAGCCTCAACAACTTAGCAAGACCCTGTCTAAAAATTTAAAAATGAAAGGACTGAGAATATAGTTTGGTGATAGAGCAACCATGTGTTCAATCCCCAGTACCACACACAAAAAAGAGTAAGCAAGAGTGGAATATGAAATCATAACCTAATCAGCAAGTTTCTAGTCTTGTTTTATTCTTTCTCCCAGTTGATAGGCAAACTCAGTACTGTGAATGCTCAAGATCATTGGCCCCCACAGAAACACTCCCCGGAGTTAATGTAACAACTAGGGATGCCCTTGACCTGATGCAGATGGGCCCCCTCAGACTCACAGTGCATATTATACAGTCTGGTTATAAAAAAACAAGCTTGGGATTCCACCAGCAGCTCTTGGGTGTGCTGGCTTGTTCACTACCCTTATATTGTCCTATCCATTCACCTACTATATTTACCTTTAAGAAGTCATCTGGCTGGGTGTGGTGGCACAATTCTGTATTCTCAGCAACTCAGGAGGCTGAGGCAGGAGGATCTCAAGTTCAATGCCAGTGACTTAACAAGACCCTGAGAAATTTAGCAAGACCCTGCTCAAGATAAAAAATAAAAAGGGTTGGGGGTATAGCTCAGTGGTAAAGCACCCCTGGGTTAAATCCCCAGTACAAAGAAAACAAAAGTGACCTGTTTGTATCCAGTCTTCTCTCTCTTTGTAACAAAAGAGCAAGGGCCAGCCATTGCCATCCAGTTCTTGGACGGTTGCCATCCTAATATGTAGCTATTGTCATCTTTCACCCATTTATCCATCCATTCATCTAGCTAGCTCTCTGTTAATTGGGCCAATCTAGGGAAAACCCAGTCCTGAAGGAAGAGAGAAGTCTCCCCCAGGCCACACCACTCTGAAAAAAATCAATGTCATCAAATTGCCTGGCTAAATGTTTTTTAGGAAGAGATTCCAAAGTTTACCTTAATCCCACACAGTTTCACAGGCTTCAGTCTATATAAGTTGAAGTCATATCCTCTCATCTCTAGGGGTAAAATATCCCTTAACTTAACAGACCATGAAGTGACTCTTGAAGGACAGATGAGAGGTGTTTGATGTAACCATTGAGCCTTGTGGTTGAGGGATATTCTAAAATGGTTTATGATGATTTTGTCAGCCCACTTGAGTTAATGTTGAATTTTCTGTTTTCCTGGAACTGCCAATTTGCCATCTGTTGTATTTGAATAATATACCAAATGCCCAATCTGATTTGTAAGCCCTTCACTACCTTAATCAATGTACAGTAGACACTGCACACCTTGGTCTAGAGACGGAGATGTGCAGGGTTTGGGCTGGTCATTCATTATCTTCATCTCTTTCCCCACCTGGTGATTCTCTTCCTGGTTTCAGATTATGTTCTTCAACTTTGATGGAGGAGTATGCTTATTTGTGGCCAGCCTGGTGCCCAGTCTGGATCATTGGTTAAACTTTCAGGTCCAATGCTTTAAATTCATATCTGAGACGCTCTGTGGGGTAGGACCCACCACAGATATCTGAAGTCCAGGTTCTTGGGTGGGGTATAGCCTCATTTTAATTGCTGCCAAAATATCATCAAACCCCAAGAATCTATGTAGGAAGGGAAGTCACCTAGATGGTGGGACAAGCAGGAGGGAAGATGGTCCTCATCTTCGATGTTCCCAATATTTTTTTGTGTGATTCCTGATATTCCTTTTGCACTGGATCATGCCTTTTTTCCCCTCCAACCACCAGGGATTGAGCCCAGGAGTGCTCTACCACTGAGCTATATCCCCATCCCTCTTTATCTTTTATTTTGAGCCAGGGTCTCATTGAGTTGCTAAGGCTGGTTTTGAACTTGCAAATCTCCTGCCTCAGCCTCCTGGGTCACTGGATCATGTCTTATATTCTCCAGTAGAGAGCCAACTTTTATTAGTTAGGACAACACTGGCTTCTGAACAAATAAGGACCACATTTCCTTCTTTCTTCTACAAGACTCCAGGTGTTAGGTGAGAGGCAGCACTGTTCTACATGGCCATTTAGGACCCGAGGCTGACAATACATTACTTCCAAAGCATTCTCTCCAAGCCAGTCATCCAGAATGGGGGGAAGCCATGGAGAAGCATGACTGTTACCCTGAGCACTCCCATGGTGCAGCTCATTATGAGCCAAGTCATTTACTTTGTCTATCTATAACTCAGATCTTGGTCACATATGAATGCAAGGGGAACTGGGGAAATTAGACCAGCTGCTTATCCAGGAAGAAGAGAAAACAGATCCTTGGTGAAGAGTTGGCAGGATCTGCCTCACAGTTTATGAGACAGATTCCTGGCACAAGTAAAACATTAGTTATTAATGCTAGTGCCTGGTATCAGATTTCATTAGAAAGGGACAAGGTTACTAGAAGCATGAGTCAGGAGGTGAAATAACAACGCATTCCAGATAATTGAGGTGGTGAGATGACAGTGCTATAGTTGATGGTCCATCGTGTCCTTTAAGATGACTTCCTAGCAGGATGAAGTCACCCTGAGCCATTCACATGATCTGAAAAGATCCTGCTTGAGGCCAATGATATGATGGCTGGAAGGGGTGGGATCAGAGAATAGATCTAAGTAGCCCACACAGAGGGATGAAAACTGAGCCTCAGCAACAGACATGGTAAAGATCACAAAATTGTCTTTCTTGCAATTGTCTTCCTTTGAAAGGAAGGATGAATGTGGCCAATTTCAGTTTATAGAGCTATGCAAATCCAGAATAGGTAATGACATATAGAAAAACCCAAGTTTATTCACTTTTGAACATTCATGCCACATGCTTAAAGAGGCATGGTCACTGTAATCAAAGATGGTACCGGTAACTTGGAATAGAACCACCATTTGACCCAGTTATCCCACTTCTTGGCATATACCCAAAGGACTTGAAATCAGTGTACTATAGTGACTTGGCCACATCAATGTTTATAGCAGCTCAATTTACAATAGCCAAGCTATGGAACCAACCTAGATGCCCTTCAACAGATGAATGGATAAAGAAAACGTGGTATATATACACAATGAATATTACTCAGCCATAAAGAAGAATGAAATTATGGCATTTGCTGGTAAATAAATGGAACTGGAAACTATCATGCTAAGTGAAATAAGCCAATCCCCCAAAAGCAAAGGCCCAATATTCTTTCTGACATGCGGATGCTAACACACAATAAGTGATGGGGAGAAGGACTAGAAGTTCACTGGATTAGACAAAGGGGAATGAAGGGAGGGGAGTGGAGATGGGATAGGAAAGACAGTCGATATTCATAGATGAACACACGAGCAGTGTTAACTCTACATCATGTACAACCACAAAAATGGGGACTGTGTATGATATATCAAAATACATTCTACTATCATGTTTAACTAAAAAGAACAAATGAAACATTTTTTTTAAGGTTGGCATCAGAAGATTCTGGGTGTGGCCAACCACTTGTTTACTTTATGCACCAAATACAGACTGACCTGAAGTTGGGCCCCAAATACCACGTAACTTTTGACACAAAAATTCACCCTGTAGATGAATGAGAAATTGATCTCTTAACAGGTGCATTCTTGCTCATCTAATAGAAGGCAGGGAGGTTCAATCTGTCCTTTAGGGTGCCCTTAAATTTTTCTCTTGTTGAGACTGTTGTTGGCTACTTGACTTGAGTTGTTGTGTAGCACTTTCCTGATGGCTTTGTAACCATACTCTCCACATGTCGGCCCCAAGATCAGAGTGAGACAGCAAGCAACATTTCATTGCTGGCAAACCATAAACCACGACATGTCTAGTGATTCATTATTGCCATGCTATGTCCTGGCCCTGGGTAGCTTCCAGACTACCCAGCTTATTTTTAGGGGTTGTTTTTCACTATTGCAGAATCAGTGTCATCAAGCCAAGACTATTCAAATGATATATCCTTTGAGTAGTCTGGCATCATGGAAAAAGCTTGGGATTTGGAGTCAGGATGTTCTGTTTGCCACTCACCAGCCTTGTGAACTTTTATTCAACCCTCTGAATCTTAAGTATCCATTCTGTAAAGTGGCAAACATGATTTATTTTTGCAGATTGAAGATTTAATCCAGGGCCTTATACATGCTAGGGAAGTATTCTACCTCTGAGCTATACTCTCAGCCCTATGTTTTTTCTAATGCTACTTTATATCCCACTATAAAATAAAAAGTAATAACTGAT
This sequence comes from Marmota marmota marmota, assembly GCF_001458135.2. Lineage (NCBI taxonomy): Eukaryota > Metazoa > Chordata > Mammalia > Rodentia > Sciuridae > Marmota > Marmota marmota. Next base: position 51,327,030 of record NW_026000229.1, read on the forward strand.
TTATTGACGATCTACCATCTCCTAGGCATTTTACAAATCTTATTTTTTTTAAATTTTTTATTCTAATTATATATGAAAGTAGAATGAATTTTGACATATAATACATAAGTGGAGTATAACTTCTCATTCTTCTGATTGCACATATCTTATATCTTATTTAACTCCTTCCCTCACTCCCTTTTGTGGTGCTACAGATTGAACCCAGAGCCTCACACATACTAGCAAATACTCTACCACTAAGGTTTATCCCCAGCCATTTATTTAACTACTGTTCTTTGAGCTAAGCATTATTTTCACAGGTTCCTTTTTATAGGTGAGAAAACTGAGGCTTATAGGAGCTGGATGACTTGCTCAAGAATATAGAGCTAATGAAAAATAGAATTGTGATTTGAACCCAGAGCTTTCTCATGCAAAGTCCATGATCTCAATTACTACATTGCCCTTTTAAAAATCCATGACAAGATAATTTAGGTGATTTTATGATACTTGATCCTCAGAAGGTGCTCAGGAAATGTTAGTTTTCTTCCCTTTTTCCACCACTGTTTTCACCACTCTAAGTTACAACTTTCCTTTCTGTGCTAAGTCATACTGTACTTGCATTTGGATTCTTTTCATTCACATTCACTTAGTCAGTAAATATTTACTGAGTGTCCACTATATGTCCTGCCCTATGCCAGGCACTGAGTATTCGGTCATGAATACCAAAGAAATAGTTCCCCATCCAGGATGACTTTGTCGTGATGCCAGCAGGGTCCTCCAGGAGTCTCTGAATATGGAGGCTGAGCCACGTTGCACTTCTTTAAGATGGATTAATACCATAGAATTTGCAACTATAATATTATGTTACCTTGGACACCAGGCAATTAGCAAGTAATTAAATCTCCCCTGGTCTGAATACACCTGCAACCAAACTGTCTGCTAAAGTTCTGTTACACTCGCTAATTAGCATGAGTTGAATGACAGGATAATCAGAAAGAAAATACCTCCTCTTGGAGACTAAGAGTAAATGATGAAAAAAGTGGAATGTGCTTTTAACAGTTTTTGCTTGGGTTTATATCAATGTAAAGTAGATAGACCCATTGTTTATCAATACAAATGTCTTCGACAATAAATGTGCCTGGGAAAAATTGACATCTACTGATATTTATATCCATCTTTTCAACATCACAGAAATTTAAAAAATACTGCTACTTTAGTCACACCTGAATACTCCCAAGTAACAAGAACCCATCTCTCAGAGCTGATAGTGGAGGCACTAACACTTGAGTCAGTACAGAGGTACTCCTTCTTACTCAGGAAGACATAATCTTATTTTTATGACCACCCACTACAAAGATACTATAAAAAAGAGAAGACGGTCATCCAATTTCTCTCCAACCCATTATAGCACCTGATGTCAGCCTAGATTCTCCAAGTTAGGATAATTAGCTTTTTTACTCTAGAGTATTTTTTGAATAAATGAAGAAAAATTGTCAAGAAATCTTCAGAATTTGTTTCTCCCTTAGAAAATTTCTTAGCTTTTTGATTATTAAATGGCTTTTAGAACTTCAGTGGGAAGCATCATATGATCCTTGTGTTATTCTCTACTGAGGAGCCCACAGACATTTCTCCACGGGGGACAAAGACGTCACCTCCTGGCTGGGCGGGGTGGCTGACTCTGCATGCTCTGCTGGACCGACCTACCACTGTGGAGTCAGTGGTCTCATCCCTCCACCCAGGAAGGCTGCAGCCTTCTAGCCAAGCCACAATCAGAGCCACTGCAGTCACATCAAGTTAGAACAGACCCAGGACAAAGCTAGAAGTCCTGGGAGCCCACTCCCAGTTTGCAAATGTCTTTTATGCAAGACATTTGCCAGCCCTTCAATAAAAGCTCACTGGACAAACTTCAGTGTTCCAAGCTCTAAAGGAATTTAGCTTAATGCTAGTGCAGAAAAAATTCCCCAGACACTTGTAACTTTATTAGACAAAGTGTAGCATGCCTGCTCTTAAAAAAGAAGAAAAAAGACATTATTTTCTTTTTCAGAGATTGTGCTACTCTAGAAAGGGAATGCATTTGAAGTAGCAAATGTAGACATTTCAGGCAAATGTGTACTTTGTCTTCAAATGAACAGCTTTCAAAATGATCTTGGTTAAGCTGCCTTTTATTTTTATCTTTTATTCCCCTACAATGCCAGCTGAGGTTACCCATCTCCCAACAGCTACCAAATGGACTAGTAATTGTAAGGCTCGGTGATTTAATTAGACTCATTCTAAACACGCACATTTTTATCAATTAGTTAATGGGCTAAAGAGAGTCTCTTTGTTGGAGCCAGGTCATTTGGAAGCTAGAGGCTTCTTGAGGGCAAGAAGCTGAAAAACAGCAGTGTTAATATCTGTAATTAACCTCACGAGTCCTAGGTTGTTCAATTAGGAATGACCTCCCTTCCATATGCCTTTCGTCAGATGGGGTTTTAATGTGAAATAATCACCGAAGAAAAAATGAACCAAAAACAATGCTTCCCCAAAAAATCAGACCTGGATGAAAATAAAACAAAAAGAAAAAGTTCCCTGACTTAAGTGCTTCTCTGTTATTTATGCAGGTAGCGTTGTTAATTGGTGGCAGTCCTAAAAGCAATATTTTGGGGTTTTTCACATCAGAAATGGTCAGTAATGGATATCAGGAACTCTTTTAAAATAAGGTTTCGTCTTGGGGCTGGAGTTATGGCTCAGTGGTAGAGCGCTCGCCTAGCACATGCAAGGGTCTGGGTTTGATCCTCAGTACCACTTAAAAATAAATAAATAAAATAAAGGTATTGTGTTCAACTACAACTAAAAAAGAAATATAAAAAAAATAAGGTGTCATCTTATCCACAGGCCAATTCTAAAACATAAATGATAGGTTGTGCTTCTAAAAATTTTAACCTTTGGTGACTTTTGGTAAATGATTGCCTTCAACTTTTTTTGGCTGGGAGAATTCCATTTATTATTTCCCTGTGAAAGAGGGCTTCCATCTTGTGCCTATAGTTATAATAAATAAATACCAGATACACTAGATCAAAGATTGTTTTTCTTCCTAAAAAGCTAGCCAACTTCTAGTCTTGTAAGAAATCCATGGGCAATTCACAAATTGTGCATACTTATTCCCACTTGCTGATTACTGATAAAACAGCCTTGCACGTAAAGACTAGAACTGACACACACAAAAATTAATCTGTAAGGGAGGGATAAAACAATTCACAAATTAAAATATACAAAAGACCACAATGAATGATCTCTCAAAGACATCCACACTTTCTAAGAATATACGCTACTATTTCTCATTTCTAACTAAATCTGCATCTCTATTGTTCAGCATCTTCAGAATTTTGAATGCAAAGGGAAAAGATGTATTCACTTTGAAGCCAAACACATCAAAATAGTAGCAGTTACAAAAATCATTTCTTTGTTTTCTGCCTGGTTACAAACTATTCGTAGATGAGAAAATAAAGGACTGAATTTCCAAGAAATGTGCAAAACAGAGAAGAAATGGCAGTTGTCTTAAGGAGGTTAAACAAGGAAAGGACGTGGGCTATCATTTGAGAAAATCGAATTCTTTCAGGCACTCGTCACAAAACGAGTCCTATCTATTGCCCCTTCATCCAAATTAAAGACCAGAGCAGCTGGCAAAAGTAACAATTCCTTGCTCCTACTGTAATTGTGCGCATGTATCAGCCGTTCTGACCAGTAGCAGTTTACATTTATTGTATGGTCAACAATTATATTGTGTATGCTCAGTAAATAGGCTGCTCTGCTGTGCTTCATAAATGTGCCCTTTGTTTCCTTCATCATTAGACAGACATTGGTTCTGTACAATGTCCAACTTCCAGACAGGTGGAATAAGGAGGTGGCATCTGTCTAAATATTGAATGCCACGCTTCCTCCATCTGCTGTAATAACAGTGCTGGGTCTGCTTGGCTTCAGTTATCCTCTTCTGCATACAACCAGTCAGCCATATGCCCTATATACTGCACGTGCCACCAGAGCGACAGGGCCTGTTTTGCAGCCTCTGAGCTAGTAGCCAAACAAGTGGGAAAGAGAGGAGAGGTGGAGGTTGAGGTCAGGCGAGTGCAGGAATCAGCAGGTGATGGCCGGTACAGACACTGAGAGAGCCGCTCAAAGAGCCAATGGAAAAGGCCTTCAAAAGTCAATGGCCAGTGTAGAGCACCCTGCCAATCAAATTTTACAGGGCATACCTTCCAAGCTAGGCAAATAAGAAGATTTAGAGCACATGGCAGTTCATCGTTTATAATCCTGTCTTAGCCCAGCATGGCTTAGTGATAGTTCAGTGACAGATGATGAGCACATGACAGCTGCAGGATCTTATACAAACGCATACAGTAAAATTAAAATTAAATTAGTGACACACGTGTACACATTGGTAGTGCAACAGTTACACAATCTGTTTGCGACCCCTCACAGACTGCCGCTAGGTCTTCTGTACAGGGGACTGATGAAGCACTTTCAAAAGGCATCTAGGAGTTGGTCCTGCTAGAAGAGTCCTTGCCTTGTGCAAAGGAGAATTTGAAAGGACTCCAAGACAAAAAAAAAAAAAAAAGTGCTCAGGTTTCACCCACAAAGATGTGAAGTCTTAATGGTGTTTCCAGTTGTCCTAATTAAAATTGACTGAGGGTTTTGCATATTTGAAGGAGGAAAAAGAAGGCCAACAAGGAAGTAAGTGTATTGGGCCTTGATTAAATCACTAATTGTCTTTCCCTTTCGATCCCTAATCTGCCGATTTTAATATTGGTGGATTTTTACATGCTTTTTACAAAAATAATGTCTATACCTGAGAACTCTAGTTGGAGATCAACTTCTATTAAATTTTAAATGTCTGAGTTCTTGGCTACGAATATGAATGTTCTTTCATTTATCTGCAGATTTATTTTAGAGGATCTATCATGACACAGGATTTCCCGAATCATGTTTCTCCCCAAAAACTTATAAAAGTCTTACATATTTTCAGAACTTTTATTTTTCTATTTTATTCTCTTTCCTTAACCCAACCCATTTCAAAAGGATTTGGGGTGACCATATTTAATGCTTGCTTTTGATTCAACTCAGATGTTAGTAAAAAGTCTGTGCTGGCAAAGCAAAAAATGTTAGATAAAAGAAGAAAGTAGTTTTGGTTCTTAAGCCGCTTATCACATCTCTGTAAAATATTCTGTTTGCACCTCATGAAATCCATACAACAGCCCTGACTCCATAGTTTTGAACATGTATATTAATTTACTCTTTATATAATTACTTTATAAATAATCAATTTTATACTTTAATATGTAAAATATTTCATGATGTTATTTTAAGAAATTTCTTCAAAGACTATTTTAAATTATTAGAATGTTACATCAAAATAAATTTTTATAAATATTGTTAATTCTCACAGCACCTCTTTAACCCTTTGAAAGATCAATGTAACAAAGAACTCAAGTCATATGCAAAACAAAAACAAAAACAAAATCATCTGCATAGTTGATATTTATATAAACTTCCCAATTTGCCTTTTGGCTTTTATTAGAAAATACAAATCTTTCTGCCTAATTTTACATTCTTGTCTTCCCTTTTGGTTCTGCTCCTCTGCTTTAGTTTGTTTTTAATTTTTTAAATTAAATTTAATTTTTTTAACTTTGTTGACTTTTTTATTTCTTTTTTTTTAATTTTTAATTTAATTTTATTTTATTTTTGGCACCAGGAACTGAACTCAGAGGCACTTAATTACTAAGACACATCCCCAGCCCTTTTTACTTTTTTATTTTGAGAATGGGTATGGCTACATTGCTTAGAGCCTCACTAAATTGTTGAGGCTGGACTTGAACTTGTGATCCTCCTGCCCCAGCCTCCTGAGTCCCTGGGATTATAAGGATTGCCACCATATTTTACCATTTTGCAGTGCGAGGAATCAAACCCAAGCCCCTGCCCGTCTGCTTTTAAACACCTTTGTCTCATATCCTACTAAACATGAAGGGAACCTCAGACTCAATAAGTTAAATATATGCTATGAATAAAGAAAAGGCCCACAGATACTTAAAGTGGGTACTAAAGTCTGACTCTGGGTTGCTTTGGACCATCTCTAAAATCTTGAAATTATTGTATTCTAACAATAAAATCTTATCTATCAATTCTAATGATGTTTTGGATATACAATTCATTGGACAATTTCAAGTTTTCATGAGGTCATGATAAAGTCCTAATTATTTTCCAGTTGAAGAATCCTTTTTTTGTTTTTACTTTTTCCTGAAACTGGCCTCAAACTCAGAATCCTTCTGCCTCAGCCTCCTGAGTGGCTGGGATTATGGGCATATGCAACTATGCCTAGACCAAATGAAGAAACTTTGCACATTGCCTCTTCAATTTTTGTGATATGAACCTTCCTAGAGGTCAAGTTCTACTAAGAATGCACACAAATTATTTCATGCCTCAATTAAAGAGAGTTCCTGAAGTCATTTTTTCCCCCCCCCCAAGTACTAGGGATTGAATCCAGGGGCACTCTGTCACTGAGCTACATTCCCAGCTTTTTAATTTTTTTTATTTTGAGGCAGGGTTTTTCACTAAGTTGTCCAGATTGACCCCAAACTTGTAATCTTCCTGCCTCAGCCTCCTGAGTCACTGTCATTACAGGACTATGCCACCATGTCCAGCTGGAGACTTTTTTTAAAAGAAAGAAAAGTGAAAAAAAAAAATCACTTTCATAAGCAATTGCTTTGCTGTTGTTAACTGTGGCTTAGCCAAAATTCCTGCTGATTCCCAATGGTCTGATCCATTCCCAGTAGGGCTGCTAAGCAAGTTATGTAATTGGTCACATGTGTTGTATGGCAGCATAATACAGACAAGAAATGGAAAACACTAACTCTACAGCATTCTAGATTTAATACAAGATGGTGGGGGCCCTTATGTGAAGGAAAGTAAAAAAAAACAAATGACAATTTTGAATCTATATCACTAAACTATTAATTTGTATATCCAAATAACAGGCTGAAAATGTACTTTCTTTAGAGTTTTCAACTTAGATTCCAAACCACTGTGTAGCTGTGCACCTCTGAACACAAAACCATAAAGACTGTTTTATAACAGTCACAAGGACAGTCTTCATAAAGATACAAGGGCCCGAGATTCCCACACAGTCAGCAATAAAAATGTGCACACAGGAAGTACACTTTTCTTTTTAAGACGGAAAATAAGCTCTAATAATAGTTAAGTTATATGTCCTATTAAAAAAAATACACATATTTTTGATAGACCACACAAAGATAGCACCCAGATGTCAAGGGTAGTCATTTTGTTGTAAAAATCATCCAAAGGACAGAAGTCAGAGTTTGGGAGATGGTATGCCCTACCTATAATAGGAATTAGTAGCAATTACTGTAAGTGGTCTCAAGTTTACTGAAAAATAGTACAAATCAAACTGGATGAGGTGGCACAGACCTGTGATTCCAGAGACTCTGGAGGCTAAAGCAGGAAGATGGATCACAAGTTCAAAGCCAGCCTCAGTAACTTAGAGAGGCCCTAAGCAACTTAATGAGACCCTGTCTCAAAATAAAAAATAAAAAGGGTTGGGGATGTGGGTCAGTGGTAAAGCACCTCTGAGTTCAAATCCCTAATACCAAATAATAATAATAATAATAATAATAATAATAAAAATACTGAACAAATCATAAATTTACATCATTAGGCTGATAACTGGGTCAGTGAAGTGGCTATGTTAGGTGTTCCTAGGGCCAACAGGGTCAAGGGTTTCCTTTGCAGGGAGCTGAGCGTCCCAGTTCTCCTGGGCCCACCCATTGGGATGATGCTACATCCTTCCTGTTGGCAACAGTGAGAGAGGGCAAAGTTCACCATGATCTCCCCATCACTAAGCAAGCCTTTTTACAAAAACACAGCCTTATTATTATTTCCAGCCCCAGTTCTTGATTAGAAATAAAAGAGCTATATCAGGAGCCAAATCTGAAATGGTGAAAATCCTTAGAGGGAAAGAAGGAAGAAAGATTTAGCAGTTCACCCTTTTATTACTGTTATGATTACTCTTTATTACTTAGCACTTACGTGGCACTTTATTTTTTTCCAAGTGCTTTCCAATCCTTAATTACTTAATCTTGAAATATATTTAGAAAGGCACTTGAATTTATTTGACGCTGCTATTCAAAAACCTATTTTGCCCCATTTTCAGCCCCCACTTGTGGCAGTACAGTATCTTCCTGCTGGGAGTGGAGGTGCAGGAAGGGGAGGCTGAGAGAAGGGACTCCTGAAGAAAAATGGAAGGGGAGGAAAGAGAGGAGAAACCAGCCTGTGTTCAAATAACAATAATCAGCAGTGACGACTACTCTCTCCTTCTCTTTGGCATTCTTTGCCAATCCGGCGTCTTTCAATTTTTAAAATAATCAGTAATTTATAAAATGCAATAAATATAGATTATGCATACCATAGACACAACAGATTTTTCTAACTGAATTATTTGCTTGTCATGCAAATAGGTAGTCCTGAACCAATTAAAAGACAAAAAAAAAAAAAATCACATTGTAATGTAGTAATGGAAATTTCTAGAGGCCAGCTCTTGGGTAACAGGGTCCTTACAGACAAGAGAAGAAAAAGCAAAAGAAACACAGAGAACAATATCATCATTCTATCGGCGGTTAACTTGAGTCTACTTATGCATGATCAAAGACTACAAATATAGTTTAAGCAGCATGAAATAATCGCTGGGTTTACAATATGAAATGATTTTTAAAAGCAAAACCGACAACAATCCTGGTGCCACTATGTTTGGAGACTAAAGACTAATTTTGTGATGCACAGCCAAGCTGAGGGAGTGGTAGGGAAATTAGGGTTAAAAGGCTAACCTCCCTCCTGCGTTCCCTTTGAAGATTTCTGTATTCTGGGGGAGAGGGTAATGAAAATATTTTACCTCCCCTATTGCAAGTAGGTCAGTGGGCCAAAGCACAAAGCTGCTCACACCATCGCACACCAATGCAGTTGCAAGACCAAAAGAGGCAGAGGGGACAGGAGCAGCTAGCTCTGTCAGCTGCACTGGAAGGCCAAGTCCAATGGCAGTGAGAAACCTTCTTTCAGACAGGCCATCCCCTCGCTCTGCCAGTTTGACCAGGGAGTGAAAGGTTTAGAAGCAAGTTTTCCTCCGGTTTTTTTTTTTTAAGAGAGAGAAAGAGAGAGATTTTTTTTTTTTTTTTTAATATTTACTTTTCAGTTCTAGGCGGACACAACATCTTTGTTTGTATGTGATGCCGGGCCGCACGCATGCCAGGCGAGCGCACTACCGCTTGAGCCACATCCCCAGCCCCTTCCTTCCTTCTTAAGCTTCTCTCCCTTCAGAACAACCATACAAATGAGAGGACACTGGAAGAAACCATGCCCCGAGCTTGGACAAGGGCCTATATTCCTAAAGATGAAAATGACAGACATTGCAGTCAAATTTCCCTTTGTTAAAAAAAAAAAAAAAAAAAAAGCTGTAACTGGAAAGATTTGTTGTTTTTGGTGTTCTTTGCTGTTTTTGGCTTTCTATTTTCATTTCTGTCACAGAGGAGGTGAAAGAGTGATCCATAGAAAATTTAGAGACCAGGGCAGGGGATGCAGCACAGCGGTACAGTGTCTGCCTGGCATAGTCTGAGGCCCTGAGTTCGATCCCCAGCCCAGCATCGCAAAAAAAAAAAAAAAAAAAAAAAAAAAAGAGAGAGAGAGAAAGAGAGAAAATTTAGTAAACCAGACACTTAATAAAACAGCTCTAAACATGACAGCATTTATGAAAAAGATTAATTACTAGGAGTAAAGAGGCTTGATGCCAGGAATTTATAGGATTGATACAAATACGATGCCCTGCTGGGCTGCTAGGCCCATAAAATGCAGCCCTAATCTTCAGGCCTATTATTGTTTTTGCAGAAACAACAGGCGTCAGCCATGACAACAAAGGCTACATAATAGAGTTTCAGTAGGGAAAAAAAAAATCACTACAGCCGTGGAAAATAAACATGTTAGAGAATCTGTTTGTGAACACCTAACCCAGCTTTCCCTTAAAGCACCAGTGTCTAAGACTGAAGGTGCCAGTAGTGGTGTTCATCTTACATGGCCGGAGGAAAGGAGAGCACCAGCAGGTAAGAAGTGATGGCGCCTGGAGTTCCGATTGGCAGTGGACAGAGTTTATTCTTTATTTGGGAAACAATCCAGCTGCTTTCTTAAACAGGAGAATTGCTCTTGCACACACAGGAAGACCTTCCCCCTGCAATGACGACTTGAGCTCCTTGTAAACATTTTTTTTAAGCCCCCCTCCCCCTATGGCTCTCCTGCGCATCTTGCCCATCTCTTATAATTGATGTGTCTGACATTCAGAAACACTTTGTGAAACCACAAATTAGTCATGGCAGGAACAAGAAAAGAAGCTCAACTCAGCAATTGGATTACATTAACCAATCAGGCTGGTGTCTGTCTTTGTTTGTACGTGCCACCTTGATGGTCAAAAGAAAGACAACTTTCATAACTGGTAATTTGAGGTTCACACTACATTCACATTTAAATTCAGATTTATTTTCTTGGGGGCCAACTGAAGGAAGAATGGTGTATCATCTAGTCTGTGTGTCTGTAACATCTTTGAAAAGTATGAATGGGCATATGTAAAGACGCATACCCTAAGTGCAACTTGTGTTTACATGTGAATTATCTTGACATTCTACATCATTCAAAGCATTTGTTTATAACATATGGTGTCTGCTTCACATGCTAACAGTGACTTTTTAATTTGAAGTCAGCCACAATCAGTGGTCCTAAATCCTCACTGTCTCCAGGATTAATTATGGGCACTAGACAGCAATAGCAATCCTCTCTTCTTGATAAGCTTCATAGACAAGTTGGCAAGAGGAAAAAATAGGCCTTTCAAGGTTAGAGAGTAACCAGAGCTGACATTTAGAGGCCTTTTATGACACTCATTTAAAATTGGAATATTAGTGATCAAACTGCCTCCATTATCACAGCATCTTAGTAAAACATCCTACATATGAGAAATATCATTTCTAAATGTTTGCTTGCTTAATTTTTCTTTACAGAACATTTCTTTTTTCCTCTTGGAAGAACTGTAAAGAGCCATATAGTCCTCTCTCTGCAGGGACTCAGCAATTATTTTTGTTTATTTGTTTTCGTATTGGGGATAGAACTAGGGGTGTGCTTCACCACTGAGCTACATATCCAGTCTTTTTTTTTTTTTTTTTAATACAGGCTCTGTTTAAGTTGCTGAGGGTCTTACTAAATTGCTGAGGCTGGCCTCAAACTTGGAATCTTCCTGCCTCAGCCTTGGGAGTCCCAGAGATTTACAGGTGTATGCCACTGTGCCTGGCTCTAGGCAGCAATTGTCAACCAACAAATAAACATGACAACCCTTAATCAGAATAATGGATCAAGCCTCAGCTGGTGGTTCCACAGGCCTGTGGCTTCACAAACTAGAACCTATGGGAAGGCAGAGTGTCCTGGACACACTGCTTCACTGTGGCCTCATGGCATCAGCCCACAAATAGAGAAGCACTGGATAACTGACGCACACCTTCCTGTGTTCCCTAGAGTATGCAACCTCAAGCTGGAATTCTTCATTACAGTTTCTCATGCAGACTTGTTCATGTAATAGATGCTCCAACAAACTTAGTGTTTTCGGAATGCATTATTCAATCTGCTCATCCCCTGCTTCTAATGCCTGGGGAAGGCATCAGACGATTTCTTGAGATCCTTCGCAGTCCTATTTTTCAAAATCTTAAGATGTTTCATTGACGAAGCCTAACTGTTCCATGGGTAACTTGTTTGTGTATTCATTTATAATTTCTTGAGCATCTACAACATGCAAGGCACTCACTGCACAGGGCCTGAGGGCACAATAGTGTAAGAAAATGCTGGATTTCAGCCTTCAGTGGTGCCAGAAGAAAATGGGTACCAGGTTATTTTGGGGATAGGAGGAAGTTTCCTTGAGGAGGTGGCTTTGGGGCTGAAATCTTAGGAGGAATAGGAATGACCCATATGAACCGGCGGGGGGTGGGGGGGGGTGGAAGTCAGCTCTCCCTAGGCAAAGGGCATAGCTTTGGTAAAATTCCTGAGATGGGTGAGGGCAAATTTTCCTAGGAACTGAAAGAAGGTGGGTAACTAGAATGCTGAGAAGGTGGTACTAGTTGAGGTGACAGATGGAAGCAAGGGTCCAACTATAGGGTCTTGGGTAATTATAAAACCCCAAAGCCTTTTCTTCCTATTAAATCCTTCAGTTTTGTAGAGAATTTTCTTTTTCTTTTTTGGAGGACCAAGGATTGAACTCAGGACACTTAACCACTAAGCCACATTCCCCAGCCCATCTTGATGTTTTATTTTAGGACAGGGTCTCACTAAGTTGCTTAGGACCTCACTAAGTTGTTGAGACTGGCTTTAAACTTGCAATCCTCCTGCCTCAGCCTCCCCAGCTGCTGGGATTACAGGTGTACACCGCTGTAGGGCATTGGAGAGACTTTGCAATCACATTGTAGACAAACAATGGTGTAGGATCTCATTTTGGAAACTCTCAAGGATTTAACTAAAAACTCAGGAATCATGTAAAATAGAGAAACCTAGGGTTTGCAGCCTGAGCTATTAAGACATCCTCTCTGATTTTGCAATTCACACCACATTCTACCGGCTTGACCATTTAATACATTCAGAGCTGGAGCCAAAATGTCCTCTTCTTCGTGTGTACAACAGATTAGTTTCTAAATCTGGCCCTTCCCTAGCCTGCAGATATATAAATTCCTCTTTAGTTGGCCTATATTCTGTGGAATTTTGGAGTTTTAAGGATAAAACATTGTTTCTATCACAGTCCAGAATTTATTTCCCAATGTTGTTGTGTTAAGCTACTCTGCCAATGTGGACAAGAGCATTGAAGTGGTTATTATGTAAGAAAGAGTTTCGTGTCTTTGAAAAGCTGATTCCATGGGAGGCAACACAAGGGGACATCATGCATAGGACATGCATGTGGACAGTTCCACCTGACCCACACACCATTAAAGAAAACATCTTTGTTTTTGATTTTCCTAGCCTAATTAAATATGCACATTACTAACTATAAGACGGTATCCAGCACTAAATTTTCCCATTTCTCATGGATGAATAGCCTCCAATGCATTGAGTCTGCATGTTTCATACTTCATCCATTCTTCTGGGCCTTACCTAAGCTCTTCCAGTGCTTTCCGAAGTCAGGGTTCTTTCTTTTTGGTACCAGGGATTGAACTCAGGGGCACTCGACGACTGAGCCACATCCCCAACCCTATTTTGTATTTATTTAGAGACAGGGTCTCCCTGAGTAACTTAGCGCCTCACAGTTGCTGAGGCTGGCTTTGATTCTTCTGTCTCAGCCTCCCAAGCTGCTGGGATTACAGGCATGAGCCACCATGCCTGGCCATTTTAATGATTTTAAATGAATTGTCTTCTCATTCTATGTTCTCTCTCCTTTTTATTTGACTTGCTCTCATTTTTAAGCTTTCTGTTGGTTTGTTTTGAGCCAAATACTGCTTTTTGTGTAAGGGTACTGTTCTTTCTCTTTGTCCATCAGACAGGCACCCCTGTTCCCTTCTATAGCAGCAAATCAGTCCTCTGGGCATTATTTCATTTTTACAACTTCATCTACCTTGCCCTCAGAGCACCTTGCTCTCAAGAGTGGGTTTAATTTTCAAAAATGGGACCCTCAAACATCAGGGATGATGTCATATTTTACTTGCTAAAGAGCAACTATTATGATAAAACCCACTTGATTTACCCAGAGCCTTCATCGGCAGCCTGTTGGCTACAGCTCAACAGCACCCTTCAGACCATTAATGTTTTGGTCATTTCACATTTTGATGGCATTTAAGCAGAAAAAGAATGAGAAAAAAAAGCAGAAAGTTGAAATTTCCACAAAGCAGCCTTGATTGCCTCATAGTGTATACAGAATCTCATCATTTTTTTTTTAATTGGAGAAAGCTTCAGGAATACCCAGCCCATTCCACATATGAATAAACTGAGTCCCAGGCCCTCATGTGACTCCCAAGGACAGAGTGCTGACATGATGGCAGTGTGCAGACAAGAGTTGGCCTCTGACTCCTGGCCCTGTGTCTCTCTACTTAACTACAGTACGTCTAAAACAGCAGGCAGGGGTTTGGAATTCAAGTTCCATCTCAGCTTCCTTCTGACTTTGTATTTTTAGGGGAGTCTCATAATGTTTCTAAGGAATATAATACCTGCCTTATCTATTTCACAGAGTTGCTATACAGGAAATATTTTCAAAATCTATAAAAAGTATTATTTATTTATTTATTTATGGAGAGCAGAAAAAACTATATTTGAACCACTGTAGTGAAAGATGCCTGGCCCCCAAGAAGATGGCAAACAACTCAGAATATTAGCTTCTGGCATGAAACCACAAGCCCTGGAGGTGCCACTAAGGTGAGGGGGGCTTGATGGATACAGAACCTAAAGGCCCTTGTTTCCCCTGGACAGATCTGTATGGGGAACAGATAGAAGTGAAAGTAGGTAGCTCAAGAATTACAGACATGCACAGACTAGGAAGGGAGCACTTTGCTGCTGTGCACATTCTTCCCCACCGTGTCCTGGGAAGCTCTGTTCACAAGCTATCACCTGGGACAGAAAAACACCAGTGCCAGCCTAGCCCAAGCTGGGGGCTGTGGAATAAGATCAGGACAGCCTGGGAGCCCAGAACCTTGGAGCTAATGTCGCCACTTCAACTATAAGCCTCCTAAGATTATAATTGAAGTTTTCATGAAGATTTTCTGAAAATTTACTCTAACCTAAAAATGGAAGAGTAAAGGTCCATGAATGACTAAGATAGATTTGGAGAAAAAAAGCAAAGAAAGATGAGCATGGTTCACCTATTGAGATATTCAGGCATATAATAAACCCTTGATAAAATAATTTTTTGGTTATGGACTGGAGATGTAGCTCAGGGGTAAACCCCTTCACTAGCATAAGCAAGGCCCTGGGTTTAATCTCCAGCACTGCAAAAATAACAATAATAATAATTTTTGGTTAAAAATTGTTGTGTCATAGAGGAATATATTGACCAAGGGTTCATAATAGGTCTCTAAAAGTAAATAGTCAATTATACACTTAATAAAGTTTTACCTAAATAAATAATATTTCTCTCTCTCTCTCTCTCTCTCTTTTTGTGTGTGTGTGTGTGTGTGAGTGTCTGTGTGTCTCTGTGTGTGGTACTTGAAATTAAACCCAGGGATGCTCTACCACTGTACAGTACTACACCCTAGGCCTTTTTATTTTTTATTTTGAGACAGGATCTCACCAAGTTATCCAGGCTGGCCTTGAACTTTAGACCATCCTGTCAATGCCTCCTGAGAAGCTGGGATTATAGATGTGTATGCCCAGTTCTGATATTTTTCTTATGTATCAACATGTAAGAAAAGTGTCAACATAAGTAAGTAAAGAAAAAATGAATCATTTAGAATATGATATGTTGTTAGAAAACTGATTAACTATATGAAGAAAAATAAAATTGGTTTCTGCCTAAAATAATGAGTTTCAGAAAGAAATAGAAACCTAAATGTGAAAGATAAAACTAAAAAGCTAATATAAGAAAAATATTGAAGAATATCTTTGTAACTTAAGGTTAGGAAGGTTTTATTTCAAAAATTTCTGAAGGCATAAACTATTAGAGGAAAAAATTAATGAGCTTGATTAAAAAAAAGTTAAAATTGGAAATTTTTATTCAACAAAAGATACCACAAAGTTAAAAACTTGAAGACATACAGGAATAAAATACTTGCACTGAGTATAATCAATAAGATATAATTTCCAAGCTCTCTCTCTCTCTCTCTCTCTCTCTCTATATATATATATATATATATATATATATATATAGAGAGAGAGAGAGAGAGAGA
>NW_026000229.1:51343509-51373832 GCF_001458135.2 Marmota marmota marmota
GATGTGTATAAGAGACAGATATATATATATATAAACATTTATATATATATAAACATTTATATATATATACACATTTATATATATAAACATTTATATATATAAACATTTATATATATATAAACATTTATATATATATATAAACATTTATATATATAAAAGAAAAAAATTATAAATATAAATATATATATAAATGTTCTAAGTGTTGGGGATAGTGCTCAGTGGTTAAGCACCCCTGGGTTCAATCCCCAATCCCAAAAAACAGAAAAAGAAAGAAAGAAAAGAAATAAGATAGATGCATATGATATTATGTAGTGATCAAAAGCAACATGCTGTGCTGGGGTTGTGACTCAGTGGTACAGCATGCATGAGGCACTGGGTTTGATGCCCAGCACCACATAAAGAAAAAAATAAATAAATAATTTACACCTGTAATCCCAGTAGCTCATGAGGCTGAGGTTTGAAGCCACCCTCAGCAACTTAGCAGGTGTCCATCTACAACTAAAAATATTTTTTTAAAAAGCAATATGCCATAAGTATCTATAGCAACCTGAACAGATCATAAAAGAAATATGGAGGGAAATTTTTGAAATAGAATGAGATCTATAGTATAACCTCATTTATTTATATAAAAACATGGATATACCAAAACAAGACAAAAAACAGCCACAGTGCATTATTTCCCCAAAATACATTTGTATCCAAGGAAAAATATGATCTACAGTAGAGAGAATGTCTATGGAAGTGGGGAGACAAATGGAAATGAGAATGGAGGTCTGGCCTTGAACTTTAGATCATCCTGTCAATTCCTCCTGAGAAGCTGGGATTATAGATGTGTATGACCAGTTCTGATATGAACTGTCTCATGTGATTAACAACTGTTTGCATCTGAGGTTAATAATAAAATTTCTCTCATAGAAAAGTTGAATGGGGGCTGGGGATGTGGCTCAAGCCGTAGCCGCGCTCGCCTGGCATGCGTGCAGCCCGGGTTCGATCCTCAGCACCACATACAAACAAAGATGTTGTGTCCTCTGAAAACTAAGAAATAAATATTGAAATTCTCTCTCTCTCTCTCTCTCTCTCTCTCTCTCTCTCTTTAAAAAAAAAACAAAAACAAAACATTTTTTGAGGTGGGGCGGTGGCAAGGATTGAGCTCAGGGGAACTCGAACACTGAGCCACATTCCCAGCCCTGTTTTGTAGACAGGGTCTGGGTTCCTTAGCCTTCACTGTTGCTGAGGCTGCTTTTGAACTCACAATCCTCCTGCATCAGCCTCCCAAGCAGCTGGGATTGATTACAGGCCTGAACCACCTCTTGAAAAAAAAAAAAAAAAGTTTAATGGACTTTTAAGAATAAGCTAAGGAAATATGTTAAGCAAAGGCACATTGCAAAAATTAAATAAGATGGTTATTTTTTTACTTTTATCTAAAAATGAATAGTCTCAAGAATAGACAATTCCTATAGCCTCATAAACTTAGCATGATCCTGAGAATGAACCCAAATGTTGGGTATTTCTTTACAGAGTCTGTCTTGTGAAACTGGTAATTGGTATAATAGAACATGTGTCTCTAAAAATATTTTATTATATATATATATATATATAATTTTTTTTTAACTCATGGGCACTTAATCACTGAGCCACATCCCCAGTCCTTTTTATTTTTTATTTTGAGACAGGGTCTCACAGGGTTGCTTACAGCCTTGCTAAGTTGCTGAGGGTGGCTTTGAACCTCAGCTTCATGAGCTACTGGGATTACAGGTGTGAGCCACCACATGTGCTAAATATTTTATTAATAGTCAAAATAAGAACTTAAATCTGCATTTCACAGTTTCAGAGAACACCACTATGAAAGTAGGTTGGGAACATAACTAAGTGCCATTCATGGTACATGTAGACAGCACCCACCCTGAGATTCAGCTTATTCGCATCAGGGACAATTTTAAAGATCTAAAATGTTAGAATGAGAAATAAAGAAACCCATCTCTTTACTCACTTCATTTCTAATTTTGCTATTAGTATACATGCTTAAAGTATCGTTTTAAAAATACTTTCTATTTCAGTGGTTTGTAGCTATTATAAAGCTGCTGGAATATACATAGTATTGTAACAACTTCCTTTCAAAAGGTCTTCAATTCCAAAGGAATTTCCTGATACATGCAGTGTGGCCCCTATATCTATAGAAGGGACTGGAAATGAATTACAGGTTGTGAGTTTTGCCCCTTTTAATTCTGAAGTCATTTGCATGGTGTTGGGTGGTATAGGTCCCTAAACAGTCTCTCAGCTGCTCCTCTCTTTCCAGCCCGCATGGACTGTCACCAGTGCATTACTAATTGAACATGATGGGCACTAGGTTGATTAAAGAGAAAATTGCGTTCTACTTATCAAATGCTGATTAGCATAAGTAGCACATGTGCTAGCTTTCTCTTGCCCTATTCAATAAACATTTCATTAGAAAACGAATTCTGTCAGTTGGGACGTGGGGCTCTTACTCATAAAACTTCTTACTTGGCATGTAATATTCAGGGGAACTTGTTCAGGGATTGTGTGTCACCATACCTATTTGATAAATTCCCCAAGCAAATCTTGATCAACTTTTCTCTTTTAAGATGCAAGAAATCAAAAAGACAAATTATGTGAGGTCCTGGCTCCAGACTGAAAAGCAGCTGACTTAGGGCTCCTGGGCAGAGACCAAGGAGCCAAGGCAAACTCTTCTCAGAAAACACTGGCATAGGCTGACTGCAAAGACCTAAGGGAACCCAATCCTGCCACAGCTTTTGCACCACTCAGCCTGCCTCTACAGCTGTAGCAACCTTCCAAAGCCCCTGTGAATGCTTCCCACACTCTGCCTCCTCTCCCTCTGAGCAAAACTGGAGGAAAAGAAGTATACAGAACATTAACTTATAAGTTAGTCAATGGATTTTTTTCCCTCTGCTGTAGTTGACACCTTTTGGTGTGTGTGCCCAGGTTGCAATTGTACCCTCGATTCTGGAAACTGTTCTCCTGCTCTGCCTATCTACAGGGTAACATGATTTGGACTTCATTACCTACCAAAATCTTTCTTGAAAGGATGTAAGGAAAGGGGATGCCAGTCTCAAGCTGGACCGGTCTAATTTCTTCCTCAGATGTTGGAACTGGGTCTGAGAGGAAGCAATCTAAATTCCACCGGTACTTGGAATCATAGCAGGAATTATGAAGGACTGTGTTCCACCACGTAGACTAGAGAGAGAAAATGAACAAGAAAGGAATTAAGTACAAATACCCGAAGAAAAGAAGGCAGAAAGCCCTGAGGCTCTGCCCTTTAGCTTAAGGAGTTCCTCCTGCATCCCTGCCTTTGAGTGTAAAGGAAAATGCCTGGATCCTGAAATACCCTTCCCATTTTTGCTTAAACCGGTTTGAGTTGATTTCTTTTCCACACCACCAACAAATAACTAATTAATTCATTTTCCTTCCACGCAGCTCAAAGTGACTGAGAGTCCCAGACATCATCAATATCCATGAGACACCAGTGCCAAGATGTCCACAAAACTTTGGAAGATGGAAAGCAGATGGTCAGGCAGTAACTGTCTCAGCAAAGCAAAGAAAATAAAAATGTTAGCACCTGCAGAGAAGAAAGTCCAAACAGGAAATCAAACAAAACAAAAGCAAGTGGATTTGTGCCACAGAACCCAAGAAGAGGTCAGAATTCAGAGGCACCAGATATTACTAAAGAGCATGAATATGCATGGGATTTTTACAATGAAGGATACAATCCTGCATGTTGCTGCACATCCAGGAGCCACAGAAGCCACCTCCTTCACACCACAAGACACGGGAGAGCTACTCTGAGGAAATCAAATAAAGTTCCAGCCATGGGATCAGCAGGCAAGGAGGAGGGTAGGATGAATTAAAAGACAGACGGGATTATTTTCAGTTTTCATGCAGAATCAGGATAATCCAGTCACCATTTCCTGCACTGCCAAAAGTGGTGGGAATAGGCCATATTTCACTATGTTAAATATAGCCAGTATGGAATGGCACTGACCAACTGGAATAGGCAGTGGCCTTAACATTGGGGTAGGGTCCTGCAAGATTTAACTTTTTGTGTATGTATGGTGCTGGAAATTGAACCCATGGCCTCATGCTTTCCAGGCAAGCACTCTACCACTGAGCCACATCCTTAGCCCACTTTAACTTCTTTGTTGCTAGATTGTGTTGAGTGTGAATTCAGAAGGGTCAATGTGCCTAGACTGACAGGCTTTGAGCACAGAACAGTGGCTATATGACAGTAATAACAATTCCAATATTTTAACAACTACTGTGATTGCCCTGCTGTGTTCCAGCTGAATAACACCCCTGTTCATATCCTGAAGGCAGGAAACTGGAGAATTTTCTGGATTAAACCAAACAGGCCTGGGGGAGGGAGGATACTAAAAGTTATATATAATGTAAAGTTATAAAGGTCCCTCATTATAAAGAGCAGGTCATGCCCAACCATCCTACAGTGAATCCCAGTAGTCAGTAAAACTCTCGCCATGCACATAGAGCTTCCCATCAGCTATCAGTACCTGGTGTCTATAGCTAAATGGACACATAAGATCACCCTGCCTTTGAGGACACCTTCTGCCATTAAATATGGAAACCAAAATAAGCATCAAAAATAGAGAATTCAGGGCTGGGGTTGTGGCTCAGCGGTAGAGTGTTCGCCTAGCACGTGCAGGGCCCTGGGTTCGATCCTCAGCACCACATAAAAATAAATAAGTAAAATAAAGGTATTGTGTACAACTACAATTGAAAAATAAATATTAAAAAAATAGAGAATTCAGGAAACAGAGATAAGGCAGAAAATGGAAAGAAAGGAAGGAAGGGAACTTCCAATAGAGAAATTACAAGTATAGAAAAAAAGTACATTTATTTAACAACTATTGAGCCCATATTAGACACTCTTCAAGTGACTGATCTTTTTTTTTTTTTTTTGCAGTATTAGGAATTAAACTCAGTGGCACTCTACCCCTGAGTTATACCCTTAGCCCTTTTTAATTTTGAGACAGGGTATCACGAAGTTGCCCAGACTGGCCTGGAACTTGTGATCCTCCTGCTTCAGCCTCAGCTGAGATTATAGGTGTATACTACCACCCAGCTCAAATCCTATTTTCTACCTTCTAATTGTCTCTGATTAGGTGGCTGCAAACCTGCCACCTCACAGCCATAACCCTAGAGGAATCCTCATTGACTCTCAACTGAACGTTGGCAGCTGACTTCTAATGCCTCTTCCTGCCTCCAGTCTTGCTGTCTTATAAAACACCATTTACACCTAGTAAGTGAACTTCCAGGATCTATGGGATCTCTGCTGACTAGAATAAAGAGCACAGGATTAGCTCCACATGCACAGCCTCTAGGTATCTGGCCTCTGTCATTGCTCCAGCCTCACCAACTCCTCTTCCCAGCTTAACTATACCAAAGAACTTGAAGTTCCCTTAACTCCATGCTTTTGAGATCCTTCTGCCTGAAATCACCTTTCCCACCTCATCCATCCTTCAAGCCTCACTTTGAGAGACACTTCCTCTTTTCTCGCCCTAACAACAGGCAACATGGAATATTCCCTCCTCACTGCCATGGTACCATTAACCTGATGATCTTCCCTTGACATTGGATTTTTGGTTTACATGTCTATTGCCCTTTCTAAACAGTGTGTCCCTTGAGACCCGGGGCCTTATCTCATTACATCCTTATGATTTGGCCCAGGGCAGGATATCTGGTGGAGAAATGCTTTTGGCTGACTGGGTGGATAGGAGGGTAGATGAATGAATTTATGAACTGGTTAGATCTTATTGGATAAGTAGGATTTGAACTGATGGAAAGAAAAGAGGAAGGCATAATTAGGGACATTGTAACAAGTCCCTATTATGTTATTACTGTGTTATTTACTGTAGTCTGAATAGGTATAGTGAAAACATGACCCTACCTAAAACACAGTAGAGAGTCCAGGGAGTCTCTGGAAGAAGGAGTCTGGTTTAGATTTGGCAGGGAAAAGGAAGCCATTTTTAAAATGAGAGTTTATGGGTCTTTAAGTAATTAAAGCTCTGGTCAGACCAATGAGTCTGTCATGAAATTCAGTGTAGATCCAAAAATGTGAAGTGTAATAAGTGGAGAGAGCAACATATCAGCCCCAGTTGTGTGCAAGGTGCTTCACTCTGATTAGGCAGGAAGCATGATCCCCAGTCCAGAGATGAAGGAACTGAAACAGAGAAGCAACTTGCCCAGACTACAGTAAATAACAAAGTAAATTCAAATCCAGGTCTACCTGGCCGATCTATCTTGTCATGAAGATTATGTTTTCATTGTACTATGTCTGGCATTAAAAACCTATATCAGGGGGGCTGGGGATGTGGCTCAAGCGGTAGCGTGCTCGCCTGGCATGCGTGCGGCCCGGGTTCAATCCTCAGCGCCACATACAAACAAAGATGTTGTGTCTGCCGAGAACTGAAAAATAAATATTAAAAAATTCTCTCTCTCTCTCTCTCTCTCTTTAAAAAAAAAAAAAGGATGCTGCTTTGATTTAAAAAAAAAAAAAAAAAACCTATATCAGGGGCTGGGATTGTGGCTTAGTGGTAGAGCACTTGCCGAGGCACTGGGTTCGATTCTCAGCACCACACACAAATAAATTTTTTAAAAAAATTTTATCAACAACTAATAAAAATATTTTTTTAAAAACCTATATCATTTCCCCTGACCAAAAATGCGGGAAATCCTCTGAAATAAGCACCATTTCAATTAATTTCTGGCTTTAACATCAGATCTATTTTATTTATAAGAAAGTACATGCTTACTTCATTGGCCTTAGTCTACTCAATAAACAAATGGAATATTAATGATTACCTCATAAAGTTGTCATGTGGGTGAATGAATTTATAGTACTTAGCTAGTACTTGATATATATCAATACTTGATTAATACTAGCTATGGTTATATTTCTTTTACCAAACTGACAATATAATTCATGTGATAATTTTTTTTGAGTTTTTATTTTTTTATTTCTTTCTTTCATACATGACAATAGTGAAATGCATTACATTCATAATTATCGATTCACAGCACAATTTTTCATAACTCTGTATATAAAGTATGTTCATGCCAAATTATGCCATTATACATGAGCTCTCTTATTGATTTTTTTTTTTGCATTACAATTCTTAATACACCTTTATATCATCATGTGATAATTTTAATAGCCATTAAAATGTTATCCTCTGGTCACAAAATTCCTTCCAAGTTTGCAGTAGATATAAGAATTATTTTGTGATTTAACATTCTACCATGAATTATGTTCAATATTCAATTGAATCTTCTTTACCTCCTGACTGTAGCTGTAGTGCAAAGATATTAAAATTATTTACTAGAAGTCAGAGCAACCATTTCTCACAGTGATTTCCTAAGATATTTCACGAAATATAAAATCAGATACATAATGATGCACTGCTTTTGAACTTCTTATAAACCCAAAAGGTACCACAACGTGTTTATCTGACAGCTCAGCCAAATTTCAGAAAGACTAAAATGAATAACCACCCAGGTTAGAGTTGCCTTGCAGGGATCCCTTTGCTATAATCTCATAGTTTTTTCACCTAATTAATTTCCCTTTTCCTTGTACCAGAGTTTCATGAGTGTATCTTGTTTGGAGGAGATTAAGAGTCACACGCTTCATTAGCAAGGTGTAAATTATCAGCGAGGCCCTCTCCATCCACCTGCTTAATCGGGTTAATGAAGCACCTCTGCAGGGCCTTCCTCAGGCTGCCCTCACCGCCCTCACGGAGCTCTCTGCAGGTTTTACCTCCCTCAGCTGCTTGAAAAACAGGGAAGTGTTTAAAGGTGCTATTGGCCTGCTCTGTTTCCAACAAGGGAACCCTTATCTCTATGTCAGGTTTGGCCTAGCTTTGGGCTTTTGAAAGACAAAAATGTTGTTTGGGGAAAATTACCATTAGGCATTTCTACTTTTTCCCTCTCTGTCCCCTGCTCTTTTGGAGAATTTGCCACAAGTGGGACTTGAGTCAACTCTTGAGACCAGAATTGTGACGACCTAGAATATAGTCCTAGCCTCCTCCTAAACCTCCTCCACGTCAGTGCAAATGTCAGGTAGTCTTCATCATTTTTCCTTCTGGTCACTTCAGTTTTTAAAATCATCTGGGTAGCTTTTCTTTTTCATTACTTTTAAGTTTCTTCTTGACTTAAAATGTCTGCATGGGGAATATTTAAAGTTGTGACACTTCGTGGTTAGCTACAATTTAGCTAAAGTATCCTTAATTATAAAGAAATTGTCTTAGTCCATTTTCTGCTGCTATAACAAAACTAAGACTGGAAAATTTATAATGAACAGAAATGTATTTGGCTATAGTTCTGGAGGGTGGAGTTCCTAAGAGGATAGTGCTAGCATCTGGCAAAGGCTTTTCTTGCTGCCTCATTCCATGGCAGAAGGTGGAAGGGTAAGAGAGGGTATAAGACAGACAAGAAGAGATTAAATTTACAGACTGAAAGTTGTGGATTTTTAATTTTTTTTAGTTGTATATGGACACAATATCTTTATTTATTTCTATTTATGTGGTGCTGAGTTTTGAACCCAGTGCCTCATGCATGCAAGGCAAGTTATCTACCACTGAGCTACAACCCCAGTCCTAGACTTAAAGTTTTTTTATGATCAGCATTGAACCATATGTGAAGGTGGAGTCCTCATGACCTAAACACTTCCTTTAGACCCTTACCTCCCAACACTATTACTTTGGAGATTGTTTTGGAGAAATACATTCAAATTATAGCAAGAATAGTCACAGTGGTTCTTTCAGAAAATCTGTAAACTCACTTGGGGCATGCTTGTCTTAGGCCTATAAAGAAAAATTTAAAAATTGAGAGTCTACAAGTGTCTACTGTAAACATTTCCTGGAGGACTTTTTTTTTTTTTTTTTTTTTTTTTCCTNTGTGTTTTAGGTAGGGTCATGTTTTCACTATACCTATTCAGACTACAGTAAATAACACAGTAATAACATAATAGGGACTTGTTACAATGTCCCTAATTATGCCTTCCTCTTTTCTTTCCAGTGCTGGGGACCAAACCCAGGGCATCATGCATGTTAGGCAAGCACTTTTCTGCTGACCTAAATCCCTAGTCCTGGAAGACTCTCAAGTCGGCTTCCGGTCTGCCTCCACTGCAATGTTTCATGGCAATTAGAACTGGCAGCTTCAGTTTCTTGAGGTCCACACACAGGTTGTAGGATAGATGTGGTTGGATCAAACCCTTGGGATTGCTCTTTAGTATCCCCTCAGACCACATTTTCAATGAACTTAAAATTCATTAGAAGTTAAATTTGGACATTAGTAACTCCTGAGGGGATTTTTACCAGATAAAGAAGCCCAATATACTTCTTGGCCCTTGGCCTTCTGAATTAAATCTCTCCAGAGAAATCACTGTTATCAGCTCTTTGAATTACCCCGCCCAAATGACCCAGAAGAAATGCTCCTGCTTTCTGAAACTCCTTGAAGTTCAAGAAAACAGGCAAAGAGGACAAATCCTACACTAGATAGAGTTCTCCCTCTTGCCATCTCTATACAGTTTGATTGGAAGTGAATCAGGTAGTGGGTGACTGTGAAAGACAAAAGAAGTAGAAGGAGACCCAGAAATATGTTCAACCTGTGTACTTGTTTTGGCTACTCAGATGGAAACCACTAAGCACCAGCTTGCTAGATGCTTTAGTTTCTACTATAGTGTTTATGCTCTTCCGTTTATCTAACCTTTAGCACACTGAAATTTGAGCTTTGAAGACCGTGTGTCATTTGGTTAACAGCATCTCTCAGACATAAACATACACACACACAGACCACAGGCACACACAATTACATGGATCACACACACACATCACTCACGGACCCATATATACAGTGCTGTGCTTCACAGAAATCCTCTCTCCAGTCTCTTATTACAGGGCTATTTAAGGTGAATTACATGAATGAGCAGATTGGTCCGTCTATAAAGTCAACAATGACAATGCAATTACAGTAAAAGATTCTAAAGATATTAGTTTTTTTTATTATTAATGGAAAAATTAACCAACTGACAGCTGACTATCTCCATTCAGTCTTGTGAAAGCATGTTAATATTAATGTTAGGATCTGTTTATCTTCATTCTCAGTCATGGTTACAATTATTATGCTGTTAAGATAAGAAATCTTTACATTTGCAGTAGGTACCTCATTCTTCCCTTATAATCACTCCCATTACAGTCATGACTATCCACTTCTGGTGGAGCAATTCTCTGTGCAGCTGTGTAATCTCTAGAACAATGTTCATTAACATGCACCACACTGACCTGAGTGTGCATGAACCACTGAGTGTGCATGAAGCATCCAGGGTTGCTCAGTGGTCAGGGAGACAATAAACGGAGAGCTCTACTCTGCCACCCAAAATATGCTAGGAAACAATGTTTCTGTAAGGAAGACCTCTGCCTTTCTTCTGTGCACAAATGCAATTTCCTCTTGGCTCCAGCATAAATCTAAGGAGAGAATCTTAACTTGAATTCCATATCAGAATAATGGCTGTACATACAACATGTTCTCATGATCAGCAGCTCTTTTTGGTAACGTTTTTGAAGGCAAATGAGCCTCTTCATTCAAATTCAGATTCCTGAACCTGCAAGCATCAGCCATGTTTAGACCATTCTCTACCCAGTAAACCACATATGTCAGCCTTGTGGAAATTTCAGCAAGTCTTGTTAACATAGACTGACAACTAAGGGCATTATAATCAGTGTGCAAATAATATCAAAGGTTAGGTGAGAAACTGGATCTTTGGGGAGAACCACCTGCAATGTTAGATGATTCCCAAGAATGTGAATGTGATCACACTGCTCAAAGCTATGTAAGGTGACTCCATACTGGTCTTTTCCATATGTACCTTGCTATGCTTCTAGCTATTGAACTTTTAATAGCCACTGGTGTTTTATGCATTTAAATTTCCACTAATTAAATAATAAGCAAATGCAACTTTGAAGTCTCTTGATTTTTCTACTACTCTGAAAGCACATTCTGACTTTTCAGATAAGATGATTTCATTCAATTATGATCAAACTCCTTCATATTTCTGATAAGTGAGTCTGTACTAGAGAAAAGGGAAAGAAAGCATATGATTTATTCTCGAGAGTAGGACTTTCCCACTGAAGGTAGTTTTGCAAAATGAAACTTTTCAGATTTAGCTCCCCTTTCCAAAATTTTATGAAGTTGAACCCAAATCACCTCCAATCATTTATTTGTTCAACATTCAATAAACATTTACTGAATGCTAATGCTCTGTGCTGATGCTTCACTAGATAATAGAGACTAGATAAAAGATAATCCCTGCCCTCAAATAGATGGCAGTCTAATGAGGAAGAAAAAGAAATTATTGCCACAATGTGTATCAATGGACAGTGGTAGCCCCAGGGTGCTTCAGGAGCACCAGGGCAGGAAAGCAGTAAGAAAGGCTTCTTGGAGATTAGAAGCTGAGGATTTTAAAGTAGGAAGATGTTTAAGATTAAACGTTTTGGGGCTGGGGATATAGCTTAGTTGGTAGAGTGCTTTCCTTGTATGCACAAGGCCCTGGGTTCAATCCCCAACAACCCCCCCCCAAAAAAAAATTAAACATGTTTAATTCAACCTCCCACCTACAGATTAAGAAAATCCCTTCTACAAAACACATAACCAAAGTTTCATTCTGTTTTTTTCTGCTTTACTGTTCATAGATGAAATGTTTACAGTTCTGCAAGTCAGCTCGTCACACTGGAGGCTCTTATCGTTAAGCAATTGTTTCTCAGGCTAAGTCAAAATATTTTCTCCTTAAAACCTCCATCTAGAACCAAACTACCAGCTTTCACTCCAGAAAATATTTAATTCCCTTTTTCCTTTTCTTTCCTTACATAGTTGGAGTCAGGGATAATATCCTCCCTGTTTATTTTATTTTATTTTTTTATTTATTCCCACTTTCCTTCAATGTTCTTCAACTGAGAAAATTTGCAAGTTATTGTATTTGTCAAAGTCCTAGGGAGTGAACCCAAACCTGGTTGCAATTTTTCAGCTATCAGGACAATAGATTTCTACTAATTCAGTTTACCACTGCATTTAATGTTTGTTTCTTTGTTGGGAGGCTCTCCCTTTCTCTGTGTACCAACAGCTTTTAGACCCAAGAATTCTTGAAAACAAGAATAAACTGGGAGTGGACAAATAATTTTGGTAGATCCCATTGTCAATAATACAAAATCAAATGAGAAAAGGGAGATACAGCACTACCAAAAAAAAAAAAAAAAAAAAAGGGATCAGCTCATGGTGTACATGTGATGCCATCAGGATGACAAATTCCCAATTTAGTATGATCAAAATACTGGCTGTCCTCTAAGCTTTGGATTGTCTATCTCTTCAAAGTCAATACAGATGTATACTAGGTTTGGGCTTGGATTGTGTCATTCCCCTCCACCCCCCATTTGAATCACAGGAAGAGCTACTTGCAACTTTAGGAATAGTTGCATGGCTCTATTTCTGCCAAGATTCTCCTTCTCCTCTTTCTCCTAAGCACCCCCCCACACACACCTTTTTAAATATTAGTTGTTGATGGACCATTATTTATTTATATGTGGTGCTGAGACTCGAACACAGGGCAGGAAACATGCTAGGCAAGTGCTCTACCACTGAGCCACGACCCCAGCCTCTCTCACCCCTTCTTTTTATTCCTTCACTACATACCTCTTTGCCATTGACTTTATGGCATCTCTGTGAAGGTGACAATTTTTTCACCTGACTGGCTTCTATGCAGGAGCATTCCAACTTCTCCAAAAAGGCAGACCAATTCCTTTCCCCTAGAACATGGGGTTTTAAATTGAAATTCACCTTCCATACATGTTCAGTGTATTCACATACAATTGTGCTCATCAGTGAACTTGGGTGGGAAAAAATAAAATCTATAATTACATTAGCCTCTTAAAGAAATTTAGCAATGTCTTCCTATGTGAATATAGGTGACAAACTATAATATCTTAAACAAAACCTATGATTTTTGTCTTGAATAGAAATAGATTACAGATTTTTTTACCATATTTCAATTGTTTCAGGTATCTCAAATTGCTATTTATACTCACCAACATTTCAAAATTATAGTTAATGCACCTATAGCTAGAGCTTGGTATTTAAACCATTAATTTTAAGAGGAACATATTACTACATCACAACCTTTTTTTAATATTTTGATAATTATATTTGAATGATGGTCTTCTCAAGTGCACACAGGTACACACACACACACACACATACATACACACACTGTGCATTTAAGATCGTATCCTGAGGAGTCTATAAGCACCTCAGGCTGCCAAAGGCAGGGATTGGGACCCCAGAAACATTGAGAGTACATATAATTCGTGGCTGTCATTGGCAAGAAGACACTAGTAGATCCCTAGAATAAGGGTGATTCTTCCAGGATAAAAAGTACATAAATACATTAATAATACATATTATTCACGATAATTATAATTAGTTATCATAATTCATAATATCACAAATTAAATATCCCTTATCCAAAATACCAAAAACCAGAATTACTTCAGAATTTAGATTTTTTTCAACTTTAGGAATATTTGCATATACATAATGAGATATCTTTGGATGGGACTCAAATGTATACACAAAATACATATATATTTCATATACAATCTTCTACACATCACTTGAAGATGATTTTATGCAATATTTTAAATATTTTTTTGCATTAGCTGGGCTCATTGGCACAGACCTGTAATCTCAGTGACTAGGAAGGCTAAAACAGAAGGATCACAGGTTCAAGGTCAGCCTCAGTTATTTGGTGAGAACCTGTCTCAAAATTAAAAAATGAAAAGGAGTAGGAATGTAGCTCAGTGATAAAGTGTCGCTGGGGTCAATCCCCAGTACCAAAAAAATGGTGATGATGATGATGATGATGATGATGATGATGATGCATGAAACAAAATTTCAAGGTGTGGAATTTTCCACTTGTGACATTTTGGTGCTCAGAACATTTTCAAATTCTGAAGTGTCCACTCTATCAAGATATGTTTTTTAAACTGGGAAAGGTGTTGCATGCCTGTAATCCCAGTGGCTCAGGAGGCTGAGGCAGGAGGATTGCTAGTTCAAAGCCAGCCTCAGCAACAGGGAGGTGCTCAGAAACTCAGTGAAATTCTGTCTCTAAATAATACGAAATAGGTCTAGTGATAAAATTTTAGTAGGCTTCAATTTGTTTATTTATTAATTTTTTTAGAGCATTGTTAGGTTCGTGGAAAACTAAACAAAAGGCACAGGTATTTCCTCCAAGATATATTTTTGTCTAAAAACATGTGATTAAAATTTTTGTTGCTTGGGAGGCTGAAGCAAGAGGATTGCAAGTTCAAGGCCAAGATGCTGTCTCAAGATAAAAATAAAAAGGAATAGGGGTGTAGATCAGTGGTAGAGCACTTGCCTTAGTCTATATGAGGTCCTGGGTTCAAGCCCCAGTACCAAGGAAAAAAGTCTTCTGCAAAAAAGTGATAATGAGAAATTCAGTTTAATTCAATTCAACCAATACTTATTAGGAACCATTGTGTGCTGGGCTACCTACTGGGTACTAAGATTTTAAGATTGATAAGGCCTGGCCCCCTGCCCTGAGTAGCTAGAAAGACAATCATGTAAACAAACAATTATGATAACTTGTAATAAGTGCTAACCATCCGTACTCACAGAGTGCTGTGAGAACTTGGTAGACAGAAGGATTAGCGGCCAAAGAGGGGGGGTGGCTGGGCAAGAACACTTCACAGAGATGGTGATACCTGAGCAGTCTAGAAAGATGAGTAATGGTTTAGCAGGCAGAAAAAGTATAATGTGAATCAAAGCACTTGCAGAGAATTGCCAGGGAATGCCAAGAACAAGTTTTGCTAGAATGTAAGGTATATGGGGTGGGGGTGCGATAGAGATGAAGCCAGAAATTCACTTAACATCTTGGCCAGACTGAGTGTTATAAAAGATTGCTACTCAAAGTGTGGTCCTAGGACTAGAAACATCTACATAACCTTGGAATTTGTTAAAAATGCTAAATCCAGAGGGCTGGGGCTGGGGCTCAGTGGCAGAGCGCTTGCCTAGCATGTGGGAGGCACTGGGTTCGATCCTCAGCATCTCATAAAAATAAACAAATAAAATAAAGATATTGTGTCCATCTACAACTAAAAAAAATTTTTTTAAATGCTAAATCTAGCCAGGCATAGCGGCACATATCTATAATCCCAGCAGTTTGGGAAAGCTAAGGCAGGAAGATTGCGAGTTCAAAGCCAAACTCAGCAATGGCAAGATGCTAAGCAACTCAGTGAGATCCTGTTTCTAAATAAAATACAAAATGGGGCTGGGGACGTGGCTCAGTGGTCAAGTGCCCCTGAGTTCAATCCCTGGTACAAAAAAACATAAAAATAAAAAAATAAAAGCTAAAAAGCTAAATCTGCCAGGCACAGTGGCATACTCCATTAGCCCTAGTGACTCTAGAGGCTGAGGCAGAAGGATTGTGTGTTCAAGGTCAGCCTCAGTAATTTGGTGAGACCCTGTTTCAAAATTTTAAAAAATATATAATAATAAAAAGGACTGGAGATGTAGCCTCAGAGTGCCTGGGTTCAATCCCCAATACCAAAATAAAAATGCATAACCTTTTTTTCCCATTTTTTATTGGTACATAATAGTTGTACATACTAATGGGATTTGTTGTTACATATTCATATAAGCACACATTACAAAATATAACAATATAATTTGGCCAATGTCACTCCTCAGCACTTCCCTTCCCTCTCTACCTCATGCCCCTTGATTCCTTCCACTTCTGATCTCCCTTTGATTTTCATGAGATCCACCCCTATCTTTCTTTTTCGTTTTCCTCTCTGGATTGCACATATGAGAGAAAATATATAATCCTTAACCTTCTGAGTTTGACTTATTTCTTTTAACATAATGATCTCTAGTTCATCCATTTTCCTGCAAGTGACATAATTTCATTTTTTTTATATGACGGAATGAAACTCCTTTGTGTATATCTACCACATTTTCTTTATCCATTCATCCATTGATGGATACCTAGGCTGATTGCATAGTTTTGGCTACTGTGAATTGTGCTGCTATAAACACAGGTATACATGTAACACTGTAGTATGATGACTTGAATTCTTTAAGATAAATGCGGAGGAGTGGTATAGCTGAATCATATGGTGTTTCCATGCTTAGTCTTTTGAGACACCTTTATGATGATTTCCACAGTTGTTGTACCAATTTACAATCCCATCAACAGTGTAAAGGTGTTCCTTTTTCTCCACATCCTTCTCAGCATTGATTATTATTTGTATTATTTTGTTTGTTTGTTTTGCTTTTGGGTTTGTTTTTTTTTTGGGGGGGGGGCAGAGTTACTGGGAGTTGAATCCATGAGTATTTAAACACTGAGCCACATCCCCAGCCCTTAAAAAAAAAAAATTGAGACATGGTCTCTCTCAATTACTTATGACCTGGCTAAGTTGTTGAGGCTGGGTTTGGACTTGCAATCCTCCTGCCTCGCCCTCCTGAGCTGCTGGAATTACAGGTCTGTAGCACTGTGCCTTATTATTTGTATTCTTGATGCCTGCCATTCTGACTAGTATGAGATGAAATCTCAGTGTAGTTTTAGTTTGCATTCCCCTAATTGCTAATGATATTGAACATTTTTTTCATATATTTATTGGCCAAAAATTGCATAATAATTGGACTCCACTCCCAGATCTACTTGATAGGTGAAATTTCCTGGTGATTTGTTTGCACATTGAAATTTGAAAGACACTGTTGTAAACTGTTAAGTGCCAAGCTACATATGTAACCCCTATGTGCTATGCAAAGTAGAAAGTAGGGGACTAGATAAAAAAAAAACAACTCTATTTTCCACTACATAATAAAAATTTTTACTGGTCATCTTCCCCTGGTGAAACTGGCAACCAGTCCTGGTTTTAAAGATATGCTCTTCTAATCAGAAGAGGCTGGAATGTATATTCAACTGGTTCCTAGAACGTCATCATTATTAGCCACTAACTTCAGAAGCGGTGTTTTTTTTTTTCCTTGAGACCTTGAGATAACTGCAGTTACTTAACCCATGCCTAGAATGCTTAAAGTAGATTATGTTTTGTATCCAGCAGTGCTATTTGATGGTGGTGATGCTAAGGTTTCTTTCTTTCTTTCTTTCTCTCTCTCTCTCTTTCTCTCTTTTTCCTTTGGGATGAGGGATTGAACACAGGGTTGTTCTGCAACTGAACTAGAGTTCCAGCCCTTTTTATGTTTATTTTGAGACAAGTTCTTACTAAATTGTTGAGGCTGGCCTCTAACTTGGAATCCTCCTATCTCAGTCTCCTGGGTTGCTGGGTTTACAGCAGTGCACCACTCTACCTGGCTATGATGCTGTTTTTATAATAAAGACAATAAGAGGTTCCTCAACACACTTTCTTCTCTCTCCATTAATATTAGGACTAGTTGTAAGGTGTTTGGTGTAAATTTTAACGGCCTAATGAATTACTAGTATTTAGTACTATCTCACAAACAACAATGATATTCCAATAGGCAACAGAATGCCTATTTTTCTAAAATGAAAGAGTATTATCTGCAAGAAAATTCCCCTTCTGGATCAATATTGGCTCTTATTGTATCCCTGTGATTCTTTCTTTGCTTTGGTATAAGTAGCAGAGTGATGTCTTGGAAGTGTCCACAATTCCACATTTCCAGGAAAATATCAGAAGGTGCCACACAGTACTCCAG
This sequence comes from Marmota marmota marmota, assembly GCF_001458135.2. Classification (NCBI taxonomy): domain Eukaryota; kingdom Metazoa; phylum Chordata; class Mammalia; order Rodentia; family Sciuridae; genus Marmota; species Marmota marmota. Next base: position 51,361,300 of record NW_026000229.1, read on the forward strand.
CCTATGGAAACAGCTGTCTGCTCTTTCTAGCTGACAGTCGAAGAGTATGAGAATAGGGAGAAGAGTAGAAAGGGGAGAATTAGAGCTTAGCTACTAAAGTAACAAATTCCAAGCACACCACTACTCTTTCCCTCTCTCTCACACTCCTTCCTTCCTTCCTTCCTTCCTTCCTTCCTTCCTTCCTTCCTTCCTTCCTTCCTTCCTTCCTTCCTTCCTTTTCTTTCTTTCTTTCTCCTAAGTTCATGTTAAACAGGTAATGGGCCCACTATCATAACATAAGTTTAGAGGGAGGCACATCTCACAAAACAGCATGAATGCCCCATCATCATGTTTATGAACTGAAAAGGATCTACACACTTCCTTTCTTTAGGAACTTCTTCACTGGCATCAACTGCGAACAAGGCCAGCTCCACAGCAGATGCAGAAGAAACAAGAATTTGCACACTAAATAAGGGAAGTGACAAAAATATAAACCCATTTTATTATTAATTAATTTTTGTACCAGGAATTGAACCCAGGATTGTTTAACCACTGAACCATATCCCAGCCCTATTTATTTATTTATTTTTTATTTTGAGACAGAGTATCCCTAAATTGCTTAGAATCTTGCTAAATCACTGAGGCTGGCTTTGAACTCACGATCCTCCTGACTCACCCTACCAAGCAACTGAGATTACAGGTATGTGCCACCAGAAACCTGGCTAATCCTATTTTATTATTAAAGAAGATATGAACATGTGGCTAGACACAGTGGCTCATGCCTATAATCTCAGCTGCTCAGGAAGCTAAAGCAGAAGGATCACAAGTTCAAGGCTAGGCTGGACAACTTAAGGAGACCTGTCTCAAAAGATAAAAAGGACTGGGAATGTACTCTGTGGTAGAATACTTGTTCAGTATGTACAGGCCCCTGAGTTCAATCCCAGTACAAACACCAAAAAAAAAAAAAAAAAAAAGAACTTCTAGTAGGATCAGTACTAGTAAAACTTGCTAAAATTCCTAAATTACTACTAGGACATGAAAAATAAAAACAGAAATACTCTATTTTCCTCAAAATCAACTAGTTTCTAAGTTTAGCTATCAAGCCGATATAAAATTTGTCATTTACCTGGCATATACCCCATTACTGACAGCACCATATTTTCTTCTAGTTTAAAAACTCCAAAGGTTGGGCACAGTGGCCCACACCTGTAATTCCAGGAATGGAAGTAGGAGGATCTCAAGTTCACAGCCATCCTAATCAACTTAGTGAGGCCCTAAGCAACCAACTCAAATAGAGTTTATACATCTTTAGTATTTTGCTAAATCAGTTCAATTCCAATCAATCAAGAGCCTCACAGTGACAGCTGAGGCTTAAATTGGACCTAATAAGAGTATTTTTTCAATTACCTTTTTCTAAATAGAATAAAGCTGCTCACCATTCTGCCCCTGTCTCTATCTCCCCTGCCTTGGTGGCCAGGGGAAGGAAATGCTGGCCATCTTTCAGTCCTGACAAAGATGGAAAAAGAGAAAGGTGCTAAGCTATGGATGGACTGCCAAGTTCATGCCAGCTGTAAAAAGGGAAATATTAAAGCCACAGCAGCCTTTTTGAGAAATCATTGATGCCAGGCACCACAAGAAAGAAATCTGCATTGGCAGGTTTTGTTATTTTTTAACTTGACCCTGATGATACCTGCTGGGCTACCTGTGCTTTCTGCCAAAGAAGTGTCAGATGAGGGAGGAAGTTTGCACACCTGGTGAATTCAACCTCACAATGCCATTTTGAAGGCAGGAAAGAGAGAGAAAGGCAACTACAGAAATGAACAGAGCCATGAAATAGAAACTAGGGAGGAGGAGGAAGAGTAAAGAAACAAACACTTGAGAGGAATTCTTTTATGACATTTTTAAAGATCGTATTACACCACAGGGACAGTAATAATTAAATAGTATATTGGCCCCAGAATGTGAGAATACGCCACTCTGGATTTGAATTTTTGTACCTAGAGCTCAAAAGTAAACTCCACATCAACCACTGTGTCTATCTTAGATCTTGATGACCTATTTGGCTAGGCTGCTATTCTGTGGAGTTTCCAATTGCATGCAATTAAACATTAAGTAGTTTTTTAATGGGCTGGCTTTCCCAAAAGGGCCTCTCTTTAATTTATTTACAATCATTATGTCTGTCAAAAATACTAAGTAATTTCTTTTGCCCATTCTAGTGACTTTGGTCATTCCTTTAACAACTCTGTTTTTTGGGGAGTGTTTGTTTTTGTTTTAGGAGTCTGAGGCAATTGGAGAGGATAAAGGAGGGGGTAGTTTCAAAGACGAATATTCAAGTCAAAGCCAAGCTTGTTAGCAGCAACTGCCATACAATAGAGCCAGGACACAAGACACCATATGGAGCTTCAGCAGATCCCTACACCCTGAGACACATCTTGTGTGCTGTGACCTCCCTTCACACCCAGGACACCTGGACAGGAACCCGGAGATTTGGATGATGAATACCACAAAATGTGCTTCTACTCATTTGAATACTGAGTTCTATTCAAATGTGTTTTGGAGGGGGAAAATGTTTTCATTCATCAGAGTGCCAACAAACATTAAACTTCTGTGTCATTTCCATTTCCACATAGCTTTAAACCCCAAAGTGCTTTCCTTTTGACTCAGAAGTCTCTGGCTCTTGCACTCATCACCCAGCATTGGATTCTCCCTTAAACATAAATGTGAGCTTCTGGAAGCTGAAACTTGTGTGTTCCAGATCTAGAATGGTGCCTGGAACAGTATTTGCTACATGGATTGATATATCTTTAATGATAGCCCCAACTTTTCTAAATTCTAAAGAAATTTTAATTGGAAACTTAACTTTGAATAAGTCTGACACCCAAAACGTTTCCTGTAGTCATTCTAACATATATTTTATGGCATCTAAGGCCAGAAAAACATCATGGTTTTATTACCCATCTAATTGTTAGTAATTCAGTTGGTGTTCATTGTTTGAAGAAATTTACAATGGCTGTGAGAAGTTGGCAATGCGCTTGGTTATTCTTTCAATCTCCTGAGGGGGTCAAAACTAAAGTGTCTTCAAGGCAAATACTGACTCTTATTAAGTAACTACATTTCCTTATGGAACAAATGCAAATTCATATGAACCTACAGAAATCCCTTTGGCAATAACACCATTAGTGACATACAACTGTCAAGAGAACTGAAAAGTAAGAGGTGAGTTTAATAAGCACACAGATAAATTGTAGAGGGAAACTCACATCTAAAAGGTCATTTAGTAGTATGTCCACCCTTGGCAAATATGGAACATTTATTTCCCCAAGGTGCAATTGCAAGTGTTCTTTCTTTCCTAGCTTTTTATGCTCTAAATTGGAGTCTCTGCAACTTCCCTTGAGGGACTTTCATAGCTTGTGAGAGGTCATCATTAAGAAATTTCTTGATTTCATTTCTTCAAATTAGCCCCTTGGACAACCTGACTGGGAACAATTCTTCCTGGCTGGTGGTAAAGCTTCTTCAGACACTTGTAGGTGCAGGTAGTTGTCAGGTCCTTGCTCCATCCAGACATCACAAAGGACATGTCACCTCCCTGCCTGTGTCCTGAGACATGTTTTGCTTTTCTAATCTTAAACAAATTGCTTGCTTGCACAGACCTGTGTGCTGAAGACCTGCCAAAGCCGATGACTAAAGGCAGCTTCACTCTTTGCAAATGTGGTCCATTTGCCGATTCAGTCTTTCTTGAGGTATCAGGTTCTCTAGCCACTTACTCATTTTCTCCAAAATTCCTTAGAGAGCTGATCGCCATCTTCAGTAAATTCATTTGAACAAATTCATTAGCTTCTTCTCTTTTTCTGCCATCTTCCATACTAGTTGATTTGCATAAAGTTTTTTAAAAATATTCCCAATTATCTCCTTACTTCTTTTTTAAACTAAAAGCATGATTTATAAGGACTTCCTTACTTTATAACTAAACTGCTTTACCTTACTTTTCTTATTTAATGCCAAAGTTTAGGGGGGAAGCGTAAAATGTGCTGGCAGTTCTTTTTGAGCTACAGTTAAAAGAGTATTAAAACTATGTTTTGACAGTGTTTTTAGAAATGAATTAACTTACATTACATGGTAATAAATATGCCAGTGTCACTCAACTACAGTGAGAGTGGGTTAGTGTAGAGAATGCTTGGAACTGGGAAAGAACCACTTGCAATGATGGGGAAATATTTTAAATCTTCAGTGGACAGGACTAGAAACATATTTTTAAAACAGTAGGGTGAGCCAAGTGCTGTGGTACATCCTGTAATCCCAGTGACTTAGAAGGTTGAGGCAGGAGGATCCCAGCCTGGGCAATTTAGTGAGACCCTGTTTCAAAATAAGTTTTTAATAAGAAAGGACTGGTATGTTGCTCAGTTGTATAATGCCCCTGGGTTCCATCTCCAGTACCATAAAAAATACAAAAATAGAAATAAAAATAAATACCCCCCCCAAAAAAAAACACCCCCCCCAAACAGAAAACAACAGCAAAACAGTAGAGTGGCTCTTTTGTTACAACTTGATCCCCTTGTCAAATCTATCTTTGCTTTTACTTCCTTCTTTTCAAGTGTATCTGTGGATTTTTAAATCTTCATGGTTTTTGTGATTGTTAAACAAAGATAGAGACTATTGTAATAAAGGCAAACACAATACAAAATAAATTTAACCATGCAGTTATGCTACATCTATAGTTTGACATATTCTATACATATTATATAACATTTCTTCTTAAATTCTTCCTATTACATCTGTTCCGGTTCTTTCAGTGTAAGGAGTATAGTCCAGCATCAGTCCATCATGGCTTTTGACTCTAGTTTTTATTTAATTTTTTTGTGTGTGTGTTACTAGGGATTAAAGCCAAAGGTGCTCTTCTACTGAGTCATATCCCCAGCCCTTTTTATTTTTTTAATTTTGAGACAGGGTCTTGCTAAGTTTCCAAGGCTAACCTTGAACTTGCAATCCTCCTGCCTCAGTCTTCCTGAGTCACAGCTGTGTGCCACCATACCTGGCATGACTTTGACTCAGTTTTGCTAGTAGAGGGCTGACTACAATGACAATGGCAATAATCATGATAACGCTACAAGGAATATAGATTGAGTACTTACTATCTGCCAAACACTGAGCTAAATGCTTTAATCCTCACAACAATCTGAGAAGGAAAAAGTGGTGTATTTCCTATTTTATGGATAGGGACACAAAAAACCACAGAGGTCTTAAATATTATCTTCATAAGGAAAATATCTACTGTGTTATAGAGAAGCTTAGATTTAAACCAAGGCATTCCCATCTCTTAAGGTCAATACTTAAAAACTATTCTAAAGTACTCCCCTGGTAAATTTAGAGGCTGTTTTTTTTTTTTTTTAAATAAAGAAAAATAAGTATTGATTTATATTTTCTAAGCCACCTGAAAGTGACTCCTAATTAAATAATGTGGTTTCCACAATGTTAGGAGAACTAGACTTAGGAGGGAAAAATCCAATTCATGTATGAGTTTGGGTAAAATCAAAATTCAAAATCTTCAGGAAATAGCAGGACAAACAGAGCCTTCATTTCTATAAGAGAAGGTACAGACTTCTCTTGGCACCAAATCTACTTAGGTTACCAATGAAATGTATAAATGTAAAAGTTACAGACAAATGAAAACTGATCTCTGGAAAATAGTAAATTTGCTGATTTGGACAGATCTTTGAAAGATTGAGTAAATCTTTCTATTTACTAGTGCAATGCTCTTCTTATTTGTTTAAGATATATGTAAATCATTTCAATATAGAGATCAATCCTATTACCATCATCATCACCATCATCATGAAGATGTTGCAACACCAGGCCAAGAAAACAGATGCTTGGTTTCCTACTGGTCTAGCTTCTGGACTCTTCCCAGACCACCTCTGACAAAGCACAAAGATACAGTATTAAGAAATAGTACTAAAATTTTAATCCCTTCCAAATACTCTGTGATAGTTTACCTCTTATCTGTCCAAGCAAATGCTGTGACTCTATGCTGTCTGAAGCTTGTATCAGTGAAACACTGGAGCCAAGGCAGATCTTAAGCAGTAACAATACTTGAATGTTTATATCATAGCTTTTTCCCCATAATCTGTAGACAATTACAGTGTTACCAAATTCACCACTTTATCAGTGACTTTTTATCATAATAGGTGTCCCTTTAGCAATTGTATACAATGTACCCATCCTATGGCTTCTCTGTATGGCTTCCCTGGTATAGGAGGCTAAAGCTGTACCCTCTAAACATGTGAAAAGTCCAAATGGCATTAGTTCCCCCAACAAGCCACTTTGTCTGGTCTCCCTTGGGGCACTGACACACAGGACAGCTCTTGTTCACCAGGATACTCCTTTCCTTTATTCTCTCCTGCCTTCTGCCTTATTTTTGACTCCTTTTGGCTGTAAACGATGCCAAATTAGTAAACGGTGATCTGTTCTGACCTGACAGATTGCAAATATAAAGCTATTTCAAAATAATAAAACCAATTACAGAGCTTTGCTTTTTAAGGCTTTTTATTTGTTTAAGGTGCATTTTCTCTGTGCTGTTTAGCAAAAACATCCATTTCCAGAGGCTTTTTCTAGTCCTAGTCACAGTGATGTTGTTCAAAGTTTATTGGACAGGGAACACACACAGTTACCTTTCCAACCTTTCTAATTTGTATTGGATTCTAAGCTCCCACATCTTGGCCCTCGGGCATTTCCCTTGATAAAGCCCTCCTACCTTCAGTCCAACAAAGACCAAAGACTTTGGATATGAAATTTTTAAAGTAACCACTGGAGAAGAGGCTTCAATTGTACTGGCCCAACTGGCAATCTGTGGAAGGCCACATGAATTGCTCAGAGATAACGCCCTTGCCTTTCACCTTACGGTCACCAGTTTGAATCAAGCAGAGATTAACAGTGTCCAAGGGTTGTTATCATCTGGTGATGGCTTGGGAGCTGATATGAAATAAATTGCTAGTATCTTGCGTCTACTTGCCTGAGGTCGCCCAGTTCAGACTATTTTAGGACCAGATCCAAATCTTGACTGCAATGGTTACTCTAAATGGAAGCCTCTGCACAAGGATCAAATGCTAAATAAACCCATAGATTATACTTCCTCTTGCACTAATGGAAGATATCCTCTCAGACAAGGTTGGAAGTAAGGTGGGGAGTTATGAGTGGGGAAATGGGCAAGGTCTGGATATTCTTAATGACAAACCTCTATTTTTATTCTACTGTGGATCCCCTACCCATAATTACTCCACATTAATCTTGGTTCCTTCAACTGGTTGGTACAGCCATGCCCTCTTCTGACTTAGGAGGTCTACCCCATTGTTTCATCTACCTTCAACAAGCTTTAAGAGAAATAAACTTTTCAACAGAAAAATTGGGGAACCTAAGTTGGTAAGCATAAAAAGAGAACACCAATTTAGACTAAATTTGCTGAAAATTTTAGTAATGGCCAAATAATTGCTTTTTGTTGTTGTTTTGTTCTAAGAGGATCTTGATCTGAATCTTAAAATAATTTGCTAAAATTTTCTACTTTATATTTCTTTTATAAACACTACCAAAAGTTATTCTTCTTTGATTAATTTCGAATTTGACAGATATAAAGAGCCTCATTTAGACCTAACTGTACCGGATTTATAAAATCAAAAAAATTTGGGGAATGATGTTTAAAAAAAAAATCTTTCAAAAAGTGAAGGATTGTTTTAAATTTTATTGGGCTGCCAGGGTATCCAGTCATTATGGAGAAAAACAAGATTCTCTAAGTACTCCCTTCATTAATAACATATATGCATCATAAAGACCAGTGGCTCCTAATTCTGGATGGCCAGAGATCCTTTTGTAAATCTGAACAATGGATCTTCTGCCCAGAAAACTACACTGCATACACAAACAAACACAAAAACAAATCTTCCATACAATTGGAAGAAATTCATTCATTCTATAAAACCTATCTATGGACAACTACTCCCAAAAGATGCCTGAACCACAGAATAAGAATCTTTGAAAAGCATACCAACTTCAGCATCTTTTATTAAAAGTGTTACTAATCCACTCTTCTTAACACATATGAAGGAAGAGAAAAAAGAAGACAAAGCAAAGCATCCATTTAAAATAAGCAGGAATCGGGGCTGGGGATGTGGCTCAAGCGGTAGCGCGCTCGCCTGGCATGCGTGCGGCCCGGGTTTGATCCTCAGCACCACATACAAACAAAGATGTTGTGTCTGCCAAAAACTAAACAATAAACATTAAAAAATTCTCTCTCTCTCCCCCTCCCTCTCCTCTCTCTCTTTAAAAAAAAAAAATTTAAAAAAATAAAATAAAATAAAATAAGCAGGAATCAAATTAGAGGTTTAATTAAGTCAAATTATATGAATGCATGTACCAAGTTTTTCACTTCTCCCCATCACAAAATCCTAGCCAATGGTCACTTTTAATATCAAATAAATGCCATGTTTTTAGTAAAAAGTAATTAAATACTGAGTGCCTGTGAGCCTTCTAAAGATTCAAGTGGTCAACTTGGACTAGCATTTAAAAGAGAATCAATTTAATCAACCAAAATAGCTGTTAAAAGATGGATTTCAATTTGCAACTTGCATTGATTTAAAATACAAACTAATGTAGATTCCTCTTTCCAAAATAATTTGATTTCACTTTAAATTTCAATTAAAAATACATAATATATTTTTATCTTATTTTTGTCCAAACATCTGCCTTCTATATATTAAAAAAAAAAAAATTATTTTCCCAGCATTAAGCACTAGCAATAAGGTTAGTTCGAACTCTCGAACCCAACATCAAGCTAAGGTCATCAAACACTTGGATTAGTAGCCAAGGACTGGGGCGCGCAGGCCTATGCATGCACCCATTAGTGTTCAAAAGCTCTAACTCAAAACTCATTTTAGGCCAACTCGTTAAACCAGCCGTCTAAACGGACCCTGGCACAAGGTACCCAACTGCTCCATGCGCCAGCTGGTGAGGCCTCGAGTTGGAACCGGAAGCCGCCGCCCCTGCCGCTTAGGCCCAGGAGGCCCGGGTGGGCGCACTTCCGCAGGGAGTGGGAGCAGTGCTGCCTGCATCTCGCCCGCCCTGACACACTCGGTTCCCGGGTGTAGATCCAGGCCGGGAGGCTGTGTTACCCCAAACCCGGAGCTTGAAGCCAGGCCCGCTTCATCTCCTGCTTCTTTTCACCACCAGGAGCAGGAAGGAGGAAGCTGAGACTTGCAAACCAACGTGCAGCTGCAGTTCGGTGTCCAGAGCGCCCTTATCGGCTTAATGAAAGGACCTGCTGATTCCCTGCGTGGTTGCACCCACACCCACCACATTCTGATCTTCCCCTTTCCTGTGGTTTCCGGGCCACCCCTGGGGCGCGGCAGCTCCGGTGCCTGAGGCCCAAGCCTTCGCTTCGCTGGGCGGGCGCGACCCCACAGTCTGCCACTCCTCAGGGGACTTGGCGGTCAGGCCACGTGCCGCCTCCTTCGGGCGGGACACGGTAGCTTCGAGGCCCGCTTCCGGGGGTGGTGACTCTTCGAGGTGCTGGTTGGGGGATGGTGATCCAGTCGTCCCACGCAAGTGGCCTGAGACCACGCCTTAGCCACTAGAGTAACTCCCTGCCTCCTTGGGTACTATTTCCGGATTCTCCAAATGAAGTTTGGGGGCATCTCAGGCAGAAAGGGGAAGTCCCCGAGGGCGATGCAAATGTGCACTTTGCAGCCAGAGAAGATCCAGCTTTCGGGGACTTTCGCTTCATTTATTTGTTGGGTGAAAGGTGCAAATAGAATATGAGTATACAGCGCTTTTTCCAAGTACTCAGAGAAACTCCAGGACACCCTCCTTTTCCTGGAGCCAAAGTTGCTGTCAGCAGGTCCTTAGCGCTGTCGGCGGTGCGCAACCCTGCCCCCAAACCTCCCTGCTGCCAGCGGAGAGCTCCGCGAGTTTTCCCGCATGTGGCTGACTGTGAAGAGACGAGCAGCCTCTTTGGGGTTGCATCCTGAGATGGCCCGAGGCCGAGAGGTTCAGGAGTCCCCAGCGAGGGCCTTGGTCTGCCGGAGTCATCACCTTTCGAGAATCCTTCTATTAAGACCTGGAAAGGGAAGGACAGTGACCCGCATCCCGCCCCCTTATGTCTGAAGGTGACCTTACGCCTACAGGCAGGTTTTTCTCTCCCCTTTCCCGGACACTAGGCAGGCACTATGCGGTTGTTAAGTAGGTTAAAGAAAGAACACAGAAGTCTCAGGCTTTGCGGGGAAGAACGCCTCTTCTTAAGAGCATCGCAGCTAAAAAGTGGTTTGGTTGTAAGCTGATAATCAGGTAGCTGTGGTCAGACACCCGTTCCAGAACCTCACTACTCAAAGACCATGTTATCACATAACGTCCATTAGGCCTCAGTAATCCTCCATCAACGCATTTTAGAGCCATTTGAATGTTAAGGAGATTTTTATTAATGGACCATGATCCTAAAATGTGTCTATTGGTTCTAGGAACAGATTTTAACAACTCAAGGTTGTGACAGTGATTTTCCAGTTTCACTGTAGCCCACGTCCTCTGGAGAGTTTGGTAGAGAGTGAGGGCAGGGACTAAAAGAGAACATTCACCCTACCCAGGACTTGGCTCCTAAGGGATGCTTTCCAGTCTTTACCCCAAGACCTGGGACTGAGGGCTAGCAAGTCCTCAGGGTAAGTTAACTGCTTTTCTGTAGCTCCCAAGGGAGCATATACTGATCCCTTCATGAACAGTCCAGGAAGGACAAAAAGCAATCTGTAATCCTATGGCTACTAGAAACTGACATTTTCATAGAAACCCATGACTGAAAATGTCTACTAGTGATGGGAAGTAGACTAAGAAATCCTTAATGAAAGACCCCTTCCCCACCCCTGCAGTAGGCATATTAAGGCCAGGGAACTAGATAAGGCAGCAGAGGATTCCATATGATTTTTGGACACCTTTTTTTCCTTGTAATCCTGAAACATATATCAATTCAAACTTTGCCAACTTACCATTAAATTTTCTGTGGGATTCCTTTTTGGTAACTTTTTGTTTGTTTGAGCCCCCCCCCCCAACCAAAATGCTATGTTTCCACTAAGAATTGAAAGTAAAGGGTGGAGGAGATAAAAGAATAAGTTAGCCATAGACTCATGCTGTTTGATTTTCCCTCTAGGAGGAAATACAAAATTTGAAGCCATCTTTCCCCCATGGTGGTCTGGTTGTTGCAGCACCTATACTTATATTTGACAAATGGGTTGGATTTGGTAGGGCTCTTTTATTTGAATTTGCTTATTGTTTGTTTGCAGTCAATAGCAGGTTGGAATTTAAACATAAAACATAGTGCTTGCTAGAGAGGAAGTCTGGTTGATTCTCTTTAGCATTTGGGGGGTCCTCCCTTAGTTGTGAAGACTGCGGCATGGTGGAGTTCTTTCAAATGCATACTTGTTTCCTCCTCCTCTCCAGACACTTCTGCATACAGAAGCTTCCTTCAGTTCCTGATTTGGTTCAGTTTCCTTGTAACTGCTTCCATTAGAAAAACTAACAGTGGCTACATTTCATTTTAAACAAGTAAATAATTTTTAAAAGAACATTATTCAAAGTCTCATGTTGCTATTAACAGGCAGTTTGGAAGAGATGCTCCAAGCAATCCTATACAATGTGTTTCAATATACCAGTGCACTACAGTTTCACATGTAATGTTAATTCTGTCCGAGACAAATCCTGTAATCTTCAGTTTCAGAGCCCAATACCGAAAAACATCAGGGTGGGTTTCATTGGGAGTTTTGCTCCTCTGTTCCAAGGAAAAGTCCCAGAGCTCCAGTCTTTTGTATCCCAGTAACCCAAGGGCATAAATGGGGCATTGGGAAAATCAGAGCAACCTGCTCTAACAGGGTGCAGGGAGCTTTAAGGAAGAAAAACAGAGGTGGCTCAGAGAACTGCTGGCAGATCTGAGCATACAGAAGCCCAATGGGGGTTTGGAACCTTTAGTGGCTCAAGTGGGAGAGAGAGAGGTGTCTTCTTAAATGTTTCCAGGTAAGGAAAGTACCTTACTTGGAGGTCATAGCTGAATCTGACCTTACATGTTCCCGTTTTGATTGTTTTCTAAGATGTCTGATTTCATTTGCATGGGATGCGCGGTCTTCTTTGTGCTCCTCTTTTGTGTGATTAAAAAACCATCTCTGTTCGCAGTAAACCACCACCCAACACTGGCAAGCATGGTTTTGGGTTACAGCTTTGTTGGGGTAACAACAGCCAGGTTCGCACTCTGCATGAGATGCGGGTTCAAACAAGTGGTGTGCGCGCCCTGGCTGGCTGCCTCTGGTTAAGTAAGGCGGGTGCTTGTGTGCGGCTTCTGCGTTTGCAGGTAACTGGAAAAGGTACATTGCAAGTTGGCGCTGCCCAGACGCCAAAAAGGTCACTTCCCCATTCTCGAACTCGCCTCAGGCTGCGCCGGGTCCAAAGATAAAAAGAAAGAACGTTCGAGGGAAAAGGAAATACAGGGGAGTAGGAGAAAAGGGATGAGCCAAGGGTAACAATTTCCCCCCCCCCCCCCC
>NW_026000229.1:51377176-51383297 GCF_001458135.2 Marmota marmota marmota
ATGTCTGATCTTTATAATCCAAGCAGTCAGCATTGAAGTTAAGCTTCCAGGAGGCAGTTTGGTCCTTATAATCCAAGCAATCAGTGGTTGAGTTAAAACCCAAGCTTGAAGCTCCATATCCCTGGGTGGAAAGAGAAGCTGGGGACTGATTGAGATGGCTGGTAACTGCATTGGTACCCATGGGACTCAGTGTGGCCCCTGGTCCAGGAAGCTGGTGATGCATAGGGGTCAAATAAGATCCACAGTCCATGCCCCCAAAGTAGGAAGTTGAGCCAGCATATCCTTGACTATAACCTGAAGCCTGAGTATAGGTCATGGGATAGGACCTCTGCATGCAGGAAGAGGAGGTGGACAAGGGATCTGACAGTGGGGAGATGGAAGCTGGGCTCCAGATAGACACTGGAGCACTGCTGCTGGCAATGGTAGGGACTGAGGTGCTAGAGGGGGGAGTGAACTGGCCACTTGTTCCACTCTCTGAACTCACTTCCCGAGCTGGAGATGTCTTCTTTTTGGCAGGTCTCACTTTATTTTGACCTCCATTCTGTTGTTGCTGCTGCTGTTGGCGGCACTTTGCTCTTCGATTCTTAAACCATACCTTGAAAGGGAAAGAAAGTTCTTTAACATGGATTCAGTAACTCGTCAGGGACAAGAGTGGCTCCTAGATAGAAATCTGTCCCTGATACTAGAGACCCATTATGAGGCACCCTCATTTTCGCTTCTGGAGTTGGGGAGGCTCTGTCTAAAAGCACTTGTCCCATCTTGTCCCCAGTGCAGAACAATAAATTTTTTTTAAAAAATCCCAAACCATATGGCTAAAAATTCTCCACCTCACTTTCTTATTTCTCCTTTAATAGACATACACATAGAAAAATTATATTTTTTGATGCATTCATGGTGGAATGTCTTTTGGAGGGAGACACAAGAAAAGAGAGGGTGAACAATGTTGTTATATGCCAACAACAGCAGCTTAAATTCAGACAGTCTATATTCCCTCTTCCAGGGATCCACAGATAATATGGAGATTGGTTCCATCACCTTATATTCTGTTTCTCCTAGAAAGACTTGCTTACAAAAGAAAGCTCAGAAGACATGATCCTGTTGAGAAAAGCTGTCTTAAAAGCCACTATTTGCTGAAAGGTTCTTTATGAATGGAGTGACTTGGATGTTCTCTTCTTTGAGCTCAAGGAGAGACCCCTCTATAATCTTCGAGGCTCAAATCTGTGCCTTCAGAGTAGTGCCACTCAGCCCATAGATGCCATTTCCTGTACTATGTTCACTGGCCTGTCAACTTAAACCTCTGCCTACAATTTTGAAAATTCTCTTTACCAGCCCTGTTCACACTCTGTAATGAAGGAACCGTGTCTGGTGTGTGAGAGGGCTTATCAGAGAACTACTGGCATTTTCTGGGGTACAAGTCCTTAATTGTCCTTTTGAATGAGCTCTCCTTTTGATATTATAACTGTGGCAAAGTGGTGCCCCTAAGGCCACTCTCAATGCCACCAACCATTCAGAGCCATTTCTTTTCTTCCAGTGAGGACTTTGATTCAATCCTCCCAAGTGCTAAAACTTCTTCCAACCCACTTTGAAAAGGCATTTTCTGCTTTGCAGTTCATGCTGATGGCTGGCAGTGTCACAAACTTGTCCTAGCTGAAGGAAGAGACCCAGGTGTGTGTGTGGTTTAGATGCTAAACACTTTTTCCAGAGAACTCTGTATGGGGCTTGATTTCCAGGCAAGTCAGAGTTGATATTCCCTGTTAAGGAGGACTAAACCAAGGGAGAGGTGTGTTACTAGAGATATTGTAAAGGCATTTTATCTGCTAAATAACCTAGAACTAGAAAATTTGATTTGATCCTGAAGAAGTCAAAGAAAATACATTTTTATTGTATGAACTTATTTAGTAAAAGCACCAACTGTTTCTCTTGCCTGGCTCTGTCACCAAATTTAGGTATGACCTTGAGCAAGTCATTTGCTCTGTTTCTTTATCTATAAAAATATTTATACCGCAGAGGAGCTACGATTATTTCACCCCTCAAAGTCCAGGAATATAGGGGAGGATTTCCACATAGGGGAAGGGAAGAGCTAAAACCTTGCCACTACCTGAGTCTCTGCCCACCAGAGCCCCAAGGACTCATGACAGTAGCTTAATTGACACTCTCATCTTGCAACCTGGACTGAGAGACTCTTGATGAAGGACTAAATGAGAACGGAGAGGCAAAAAAGGGGAGAAAGGAGATTAGTTCATTGGTCCCCATAGAGTCTCAAGCCTTCCTTTGGTCCTAGCAAAGATCTAGGGCTCTCTGAGGTCTTCAACATACATCCCGATTGGGAGAGGGGTGGCACCGTCAGGAAAAATTGCTCAGATCTGCCCTACCTGCACCCTGGATTCAGGCAAGTTGATTTTCAGCGCCACTTCTTCCCGCATGAAGATGTCTGGGTACCGGGTCTTGGCAAACAGCGCTTCCAGTACGTCTAGCTGAGCTCGGGTGAACGTCGTCCTCTCCCGCCGCTGTTTCCGAGGGGTGGCTGCGGGACAAGAAGCCCAGGGCCCTTTAGGGTGGGGGAGCAGTTTCTCAGTCATAGGGGTTTCCGCGGGTCCTCCGACTATCCCACCTTCCCCCCTCTTCTCCCCTCCCCCTCCCAACACTCTCCCCTCCAGGGGCCTCGGCTCCGGAGACTCAGGACATACTGCCCTTTTCAGAGTTGCACCCAATTCTGAATGAGTTCGGAGATCACCCAGCCAGAGCATTACTTCGAAAGCTAACAAAACAAGCGGGAGAAAAAAAGCCCAAATCCTCCCAAATCCACCTCAAACCACAACACAAACGAAAAAGCCACTCGGTTAAATCAAAGTTATCTCGGAGGACAGGAAGCTCGGATTGATCGGGCGAATCTGGATCCAGCTCCCTTGGCTTTTAGCACTCCGAGAGCCTTTATTCTTCCATCTTTGAAATGGGAACATAGTTCATACTTTTATGAGGCTTAAAAAAAAAAAAAAACCCACAGATCTGATCGGAAAGGAAAGCACCCGCATCTGCGGGAGTCACAACTTCCCCGGATTAAAGGAGAAGGAACTGGGGGTCAGGGGAGAAGTCCGGGCGAGGCGGGGAGAGCTGCAAAGGACGCACTAGGGAAAACTCCGCTTCTCCAAGAGGGCCCTTCGGAGGAACTAGGAGTGGAGTTATAAGCAAGGGCCTCGCCCTCAAGTGACAAGGGCAGTAACCTTTCTCACTCTACCCCAATGCGTGTCCACTAGTCACTCGAATTACGAATCAAGTGGCATTGATTTTCTGCAACTGTTGCAGACCCACCTACTCGCTTCTTCCCAGCTCCTGTTCTCTCTTCTCGGTCAGTAAATGCCTGGTGAGTCTTCAATGCTTCCTTGCAAGGAAAACCCAGCAGGGACCTCACCAGGAGCTGGGGTGGGGTCGGCATGACCTCCAAACCCAGGTATGGGGAAAAAAGGGTGTCACAACCCCGCGGAGCCGGCGTGGGGAAGGGCGGGGCAGGAGTGCGGGAGAACTCACTTACCGGGGTAGCCCACGGAGGGGTGCAGCAAGTCCATACCCGAAGTGGTCAGACTCAGCCCATTGACTGCGTAAGGTGGTTGCTTAAGATAAGACATCATGCTAAGGTTGTTTGGAGGCGCAAAGTCGGCCCAAATGGGGGAGACCCAGCCGGAAGATCTCGGTTCGCCTGGGGTGGACAGGTTCAGGGTCCTTGGTGGGTGGGTTTGCAGTGGTGGAACTAAGGGCAAAACAAACAAACAAACAGAGGTGCTGGTTTACTGCTTCGGAGGCAGCAGCTCTCTCACGTTCCACCACTAACTAAAAAGAGCCCGGGCTCCGCAAGGCACAGGCTTTTAAAGGACTTGCAGACAACCCCCCCCACCCCCACCCCCAGCTGCTCTGGAACTAGAGGGGGATTGAGGGAGACCAGATAAACCTGTCTTCCCCACCCCCACCCTAAACTTAAAAAAAAAAAGACCCTAAGAAAGCAATTACAATCTGCCTTCCCCAAGAACAAAAACCCACGCCTTCAAATACACACATTGCATTCCTATCCCAACATTTGCATAGAACTCATTGGCTGGCACTAGCTAATTGTCTCAAACAAAACTTGATTGGGGCCATTTGCAGAGACAAAGAACTCTTTGGCTAAATAAATAATGCTGATAACAAAGCCCATTGGTGAGAAACAAAGAAACAATTCAAGAAATCTACCTCTCCCCAGACTGTTGCCTTTCCATGACAGAGATTTTAATTATCTTCGCTTTTTACCACTTTCAACTGCTTCGAACCTAAAATGTCAGTGCATTTAACATCTAAAATACCAACTTGCTAAACAACAAACTTGAGAAAACTGCCCAACCATTATTATTCCACATTTAAAGTCATTTCCAGTAATCATTTTCACCTAATTAGTAGTCTGGATAATTAGATTTCGAGGTAAGTAACAGATTTATTAGGGTTTTGGAGAACCTTGATTATATGTGTCTAAAACAACTAAAGCTAAACAAACAAGTATTTAACTTTTAAGCGACATCCATCAAATATTTAAACATGCTGCAAAAAAAGTCTTCAAGATTGGCATAGGGCTTGCCGGAAATTCTGAAGTAAAGTTAGAATCTCACCAATCAGATAATGACAGGCCCCAACATTTGCAAGTAGAAAGGGTGCACATTTGTAGTGCAAGCCGCTTCCATGTTGAATTTGATGTGTGGAAGCTGCAGATGCTGCAAGAGGAGGCAAATTTTCCTGCAGTTGGGTGCTCAACAGCAAAGTTTCCTGTTAACTCGAACTGCCTTTTTGCACATTTTAGTTTTGAAGAAAACAGATACATAAACACCCAAAGTTGTGAAACTAATGCAATTTCTCCCCACCTTAAGAAAATGAGCTGGGAGGTGGGAGGAGAAAGGAAGGAAAAAAAAGTTATTTACTTTCTCTACTTGAATTCTTCCTGCCTCCTCCCAGTACAGAGATTCAAAATAGATGTATACATTAGGTAGCAGTTTGCAGGTCTGCGTTTATTTTCCTAAAATGTGGCACTCATCCTGCAAGGATCTCTCCTTTGAAACTTTGACACTATGGGACATTTCCTCAAAATGGCGGATAGAAGATTAGCAGTTCTCTCTTACTTTTACCAAGGTCTTAATGAGTTTTAAGGGCTGTAGGTTTTCATATTTACATTACTTAAGACATGGAGGCACAAAGTTCCACTAATGGAACTCAGTTACTGGGACTTCTTCATGATTTCAATTCTGAGCATAAGTCATGCTTTTTCACCCTAAAATATAATTTAATGTAATTTTATAAATGTCCTTCTTGGAGGAGTTGTTATTATTAATCAGGAAAACTAATGCAGTTGCTCCTACAAAGAATTTGTTTTGAATTCTTCTCTTTTCAGGATGCAGTTTATTTAGAGGCTATGAAAGTAACATGGCTTTAAAATACGATCGTTTATTTGTTTCAATAGCCCCTAAGCTGGAGTCCTTTTTTTGTTGAATACATTACTACCTTGGAAAGTTCTGAACTGCTATAGAGAAAGCTAGTCATAAAGTACACACGAGAAATATGGAAGTGTTCTTACATGTCTAGCTCTCATCCAATTAGAAATGCCTGACACATCATACAATAAAGTAACACATTCCAACATAAAAAGCAGTAATAGAAAGCAACAGGACCGAGAGCCTTCTTGGAGTTCCTTTGCCCTTGCCATCACAAATAGATAAAATTCTCAGGATACACTATTTTCACTTTGACTACTGGATCCACCTTTAAAAAAGAAAGAGGAAAACAAAAAACAAAACCACGGGGGGTACTCTCAACTATCAACAGAGGTATTCCCTACCCCAAGAAGTGGCCGTGGCCCCTTCTATCTAACTTTCGAATCCCTCTACGGACGCCTGTCCCCCTTCCTCTCAAAGCAGTGGAGAAGAGGAAAAAGAAATACCCTTTCAGTATGACCGCTCACGAGGCGAGGTGGCCTCAGGAGAACTCATGCCTAGGAGGAAACGGCGGTAGCGCGGTGAGTCCCAGCAGCCGGTCGGCGCCCGCACCCCCGGGCGCAAGTGGCTCCGTCCGGCGTCCCTGTCCGGCAGCCCCGCAGCCCCGCAGCCCGGGC
>NW_026000229.1:51384928-51388919 GCF_001458135.2 Marmota marmota marmota
AGCCCCGCAGCCCGGGCGCCCGAGGTCCCGCTCCACTGCCCGCGTCGGCCAGCGCAGCCTTATATCTAACGGTCAATTCGTGCAATCTGTCGCTTCCCCCTCCCCCCACCTTGTTTTTTTTTCTTCCAAGAAGCCCATCTACCAGTTGCTGTGTCCTCGCTCAATAATAATTACCTCGTCCGAGAATTAATTATAATAAATGTTTTCTTGATAAACTAACGAGATAATCCGAGGGGCACACGTCCCTTAATTACAGGCCGCCGTGCTCAGCTCTGCTTCTCGTCCTGGCTGATTAATTTTCTGCATGATGGAAAGGAAACAAAACTACGTGGACTGGTGACTGGCCTGCGGCTGGGGCAGACGACGAAGAGGAGGAGGAAAAGAAAGAAAAAGGAGATGTACGGGCACCGCAGAAAACAGCAGGCGCTGGCCTCTCCCCCGCAAACTCGAGTGAAAGTTTCTGGCCTCAGGGAATCAAACAACTCTGCCACCCGCGAGGGAGGGAGGAAGAAACGTGCCAAAAGGGTTGGCCTTGACTATTAATTATCGTTAGGAGAAGGCGCGGGTGTTAGCTCTGGAAGAAGCCTGGGTGTCTACCTTACTTTGGGGGAGGAGTTTCCTCTCAACTCCTCTGGTGCTAATAACTTTCGGTGGCTAGAAAAAGTCGCGAGGTGAGCAAGAGAAATGCTGATGGAGGGCCATATTACAAGGCGCGGCTTCCCCTCCCTCCCTCCAAGTAATCTTCCACTGCCGGGTAGACGAAGCTCGGCCTTCTCCGCACACCACTACTGTCTGTTAAGGGGTAATTCTGATGGGGCACTTGGGTTTCAAATTAAAAAAAAAAAAAAAAAGTGCCCTGAAATCGAACATATGCTTTCAATAGTCACTTGAATGCATCAACACGACGACTTCTTCGGAGTTTGCGGCGCGACAAGTCGCTCAGGCCCAGTGTTGGCAGAGACCCTCTGTTGATTCTCGCTGGACAGACAGAGCAGAGGCTGTGCCTCTGCGAACCCCTGGATCCCCGCCCGGCCCGGCCCCACAACACTTCAATGTCCGCGAGCCTGAGAAGAGAGTGCAAGAGCGAGCCGGCGGGCCCCACCGCTGCCGCAGTCGGAGTACAGCAGAGGGACCGAGATCCCCAGCGGAAGGATTCCCGTCCCCAGCCCGGCTGCGGCCTCCGGCGGAGCAGGGGCCCCTAGCCACCATTTCTGCACTCCCCAGGTGCGCGCGGAGGGCTGCGCGGAGCGCACACCAAACCATCCTCGGCAAAGTCACGTTGGAAAACCACACTTCCTCGCTGCCTCGGCCTGGTGACCCAGGTCTAGGATCACGACTACCGTGTGTGGTAGGGGGAGGGGAGCTGCACTCCCAGGGATTGAGGTGTGTGTGTGGGGGGTGATTAAAAAAAAATACGAGAAAGGGAGCTGTTCTTGGCTTTGGAAGAGGCGAGCAAAAAAGAGCGGCGAGCTCTGGGGTGGACGAGACGCCGGCGCTCCCCGCCTCCTGGGTTAAGCGCTCGGGTTTCGGTTCACGTTCTTTAGGGGTAATCTGGGGGTTTGAGAGGCGGCTGCCGGTCCCAGCCGACCCGCAAAAGAGTTGGTCTTCAGGCCCAAGGGCCCAAGGAAGCCTCTACCCTATTATTATTATTTTTTTAACCCACCCACCTAGCTACATCTGCATCTTTTTGTCTCGGGCTCTAAAAACGTCCTTGGGATCAATCCAAACGACCCCAACCAAACGTGGGGGCCAAAAGATCGAAGGCAAAATCCCAGAATGGCGTGGACATTAAAACCCCACAAACAACCCCCCTCCCAAACGCCCCAGATTAGATTCGCAGGATTCGACGATTTGCAGTAGTGGCGACCCCCGGGAGCACACTCCCTCCCGCCCTCCCACTCCCGCCCTCTCTCCAGATCGTCAATTTTTCTCAATGATCGTTATTACACTTCAAATAAAAGAGAAAAAAATACATCGGGCTTCAGAAGAACTCCACGTTCGCAGTGGTGCATGGGTCGGTCTATTGGAGGTGGCGGGTGATGACAGACAGAGGGATACATCGATATGGATATAGACAGTCAAGACAAACGGACACTTACCTTACAGCCGCATTGGAGGTTAGGGGGGGAAAATCAAATTATCCTTCAAAATCCCAAATATCCAGCTATCCTAAAAGAAATCAAGAGTATTCAGTTAGAAATCTTGCAGTCTTCACCCTTCCATAAAAGTCGAACACAACCAAAATATATTATATATATATATATTTTTTTTTCCAGAGAGAACAGAATATGAAGAAAGTGCCTGAGTTAGAAACGCGTGCGCCCCTCTAAGATACATACAAAGTAGACGTGGTGAGTGAGGGCTGCTGTAGCGATTTTTATTTTTAATAACAGTGGAGGCTGAGTTGGAGCTGAGGTCGGTTCCGCTCTCAGGGAGATTTGCTGAGAAAGCGCCTCTCTGGCAACTTTTTGACGCAAACTCTCCAACCAATGGCAGGGAGAGAATGATTGACACATCTAAGCCAGAGGGAAAATAATAAAAACACACAACAGGGGGAGGAAAACAGGCCGCTGCTGCACGGAGGGACGAGCAGGCAACAAATCCAGGCCTCCGACATTACCAGAATGTTCTTGAAAGACACTGGGCTCCGCTTAAAATATACATTATGGGCCGGCGCATGTGAACTAATTGTATAATTAAAATGATGGACAGGGAGGCCTCCCCTTACCTTCTTTCCCTCATATTTCTTTACACTCTTTTCTTGTACCCTTTCCTTTTGGTTTTAATTTTATAGAATAACAAACAATTTAAGCTAGGAAGATAAAAATATTTAAGACTGGAGAAGGGTGGGTGTGAGAGAGAACTGGGTTCCTCCCTCCAACACTAGCAATAAGTACGAATCAGAGACAGAAAGCAAGCCATACTGAAACTTAAAAAGAGTAGGTCCTCTCAAACAGAGCCAGACCACCTTGGGGCCACAAAGAGTGAAGGAAGGAGGCCTGGGAGTGAGTTGTGGACATGCAGGGAAGATGGAGATAGACACCCAAGCCAAAGAACAAACTATTCAAAACAAAACAAGACAAAACTCGGCGTCCTCTCTATTCTTTTTAAGTCCTTATAAATATCCCCTGGTCCCTGAGAGCGGGAGATCTAGTCTCCGGGTTTCAGTTCAGTGTTTTTGGAGTGGAGAAGCCCACGGAAGGCTATAAAAAGCACGAGCCCGGAAATCTAACTCCAAGGCTGGCTGGGAGGAAGCAGGAGGGTCCGGGTCAGGCCTCGCGGGTGCGGGTGCCTCCGCTGGAAACAGTTTCTGCATTAGAACAAACGCCACCAAACTCCCACCCGGAGCTAACCGGGTTGGCGCCCCGAGAGACCAGGTCTGAGAGCTGGGAGGCAGGGAGGTGTTGGTACCAGGCGACCCCAGCCGGAGAAAGCTAACCTCAGCCCCACTTTTCCGCCTGGCAGAGAGCGAAGATCCGATAGCTTTCCCACCGATCGAGTCCCTAGAAAGGTAGAAACAGATTGGGCGGAGTATCGGGTGGTAGGGGGACAAATGTAACTACTGAGTGTGTGCACGGGGGTTGGGTGGGGGTGGGGCTGGCGGGAGCACAAGACAGCTCTCTACCTTCACAAGTACCAGTGCAGGAAAAGAAAAATAAAATCTCTATCTAAACACCCCCACCCACCCACCCACCACCACCACCACCACCACCACCACCAGGGCAAGTGGGCCCAAAGAAACAGCTCGCTGCCTTTAATTTGGGGACCTATGTTAATGAAGTTGGTAATTAATTCGTCGCTTTGTTGTCGGTTCTTATACTGTATGTGTAATCAAATGTGGCCGTCCTTGGGATTTACAGCAATTAACGAATTACGGGAGTGCGCACGAGGCAGCAAGCTCTCAGCAGCCGGGCTGGGCTGCGGCTCCGGCTCGGCCTAGGGCTGGGCACTCTGAGGCCGAAGCCCGACTCGCAGGTGTCTCTAGAGGTTT
>NW_026000229.1:51389827-51421960 GCF_001458135.2 Marmota marmota marmota
GGCCCCACGAGCCCCCGAGCGGCCCCGGGCCCGCCCTGCTCTTCCCGGGCCCTCCGCAGCAGCTCCAGTCTGAGGAAACCCTCTGGCTGTCGCGTTCCCAGGAGTCACGACTTTCTGGGGGCCGGGCTGGGGGGGAGGGTGAGTACGGACCTTTTAAAATCACCCCTCCCCCACTGTGCTGAAACACCTGGCGACTGCCCCTAAGGCCTTTAATTTGGGAAGGGAGAGAGGGAACAAATGCCCCAGGCAGTCTGTCCTCTGTGGCGCTGGCTGTTGAAGTCCAGTTCGGGTACTCTTGGTCAGAGTCACCACGCTTTCGATCAAGGAAGGTCAAATCCATGCCGATCACCCGAATCAGAGTATCCTTCCTACCCAAAACCCCTCCAACAAAAGACTGGGTTTCCCCAGTTTGATCATAATGATGTTTAAGGCATCAAAGATGGAAAAAGAAAAACGAACATTGAGGATATGGCTCAGGGAGGCCTTGGGGACAGTGGGGGTGGGGTGGAGAAATATTAGACCACACGCTTGTGATCTCGAAGTAACTGGGAAAAAAAAAAATGGATTGGGAGATCTTTCTGTTGTAGGGTCCAGTATCGTGGGAAACCTCTCAAGTCTGAAGTAGAGGTTTGGGATGTCCTCTAAGATGACCCGGGACAGCTGAGCCTCCCTGATAATTCCGGGGTTCTTTTAGGGGTAGGTTTCTGCGCGATGGGGCGTAAGAGGGCTTCCCCCTTTTCCTCTAACCGCAGCAGACAGCTCCCGCTTCTCCTTTGCCCTATAGTCTAACTTCGCAGAAATACGGTGCCAATAAACCACGAGTTGGAAATGGACAGTGTTAAATAAACAAGGGTCTCTTTAAAATTCTCATCCACTTCAGATGTCTAAAGTAAGATTGTGATGATTTTGTCACGGTTTGGTAAATTTACCCCTTTAAGAGGCTTTCATAAATCCCAGAACACACCTTCAGCCAGATTTGAATATAGATTTAGGTTTTAAAACCCAGAAGCTGGAAACACCGCTTTATCAAAGAGAATTTCCCTTTAGCTTAGCAATGTGCTGAAGCTCTTAAAAGATTGGATCTGAGAGAGAGAGAGAGAGAGAGAGAGAGAGGAGAAAGAGAACTAGAGACAGAGAGATTCAGACAGGGGAAAAAAAAAAAAAAAGACTTTCTTTTTCTTTCTAGAGGAATTCTGCCCAGACTCTGCAGCAGTTGGTAGCAGGCAAGCTTTCTCCTGGGTGTCGCCTGGAAAGTTGCAAAATTGCTCTTCACCTGTAAGAACATGCTCTTTATCTTCCAGTCTCTTCTTGTGAATTTGGAAATTGCAGACAGCCTGGCTCAGGTACAGTTTCCACAAACCCTACTCTAGGTCAGGACAAAAGCCACTGGCTTTGGGGGAAGGGGGGCTGGGCTGTTTCACTGAAAACCTTAGAGGCTTGGTGGGAGGAAAAGAGTCCTTGGATGAAAACTTCTAACTTGATTTTCAGTAAGTTCTTAAACTTCCCATATACTTACTATCTGCTCATTGTATTTCTTTTCTATGGGTTTAACTTTTTTTTTCCCGTGTCTTGTGTTTTTCAATTTTTTTCAATCAATCTGACTTTGGGTAGCATGCTTTGTGCTTTTAAACACTTTTCATTAGCATGTGGATGGTTTTTAATTGCCAAGTGTACAATTATCTTGCTAAGCATATGACATATAAGTATTCAGAAGTGAAATTAAGAAAACAATACACAAGGAAGCAAATTATTTGTCAAGCTTGCATGCAGTTTCTAGAATATGGCTGGTATTCATATTTTGAAATCTAAGTTCATGTTTAGCATTAAATGGGCTTCCTTTCTTCATCCCACATGCCTGGCCAGTTCAAAATACTTCAAACTTTCCTCCAAGTTTATTAACTATGAGGGAGGGTTAAGTTGGGGGAGGGGGGAAGAGAGACAGAGAGGTCTCCGTTCTTCTAGGCTAATTAAAAAAAGAAGAACAAAACCCATATTCCGTGAGAACAACCTCTCTGGGGAAAGGGGACATTTAGATGCTCTGAACACCCACTTTGGAAATATGAAGATTAATTTCCAATCTTTTCAGCAATTCAATGGACAGTGAGGGACCACATTTTGTCTTAGATCTACCATGGTCTTTAGAAGGAAGTCATTTTTCATTAAGTTTTTAAGACATGACTTTATTACAAACTTTGCCAAAATCAATAATAACCACAATTTAATATTGGCCATGCAAGCCGAATTTGAGGGGAAATGTAAGGCAACCGATCACTTACGAACTAAGCTTGGGTTATTCGCTCCCTGCATTACGGTCGCCTTAGAAAAGAGAGTAAAGGAGAAAGAAACAACTTCAAAGATAGGATTGGGCTGTCTTGATAAAAGAGCAGGAGGCAAACTCCAAATGCAAAAAAAAAAAAGGAAAAGAGGACCATGTTGTTCCGGAATGAAACGGATTAAGATTGTGTGACAAGTGCAAGATGTGGGGCTGTGAGACATTTATGAGCTGAGTGTGAGCTGGGAGCTATGCATCTGTCCCTGGGAGTGTGGGGACCAAGGGTGTGCACAGAGCAGGGTTAGAGTGAGGGATAGGAAAGAGTTCTGTGAGTGTGAGAGATGAAACAAGTGTGTGTGTGTGTGTGTGTGTGTGTGTGTGTTGGAAGGGTGTGGATGGGAATGTGGATGGATTGATGAAGGGTGGTAGCTGTCAGTTTACATAATTTTCATCTCCTGGTCTTGAAGTTTCCTTGAAATCAATTCTACTGCAGGCAGCAGCCTTGAGCTTACAGAGGTGATATAAAACAACCATTACAGTCCAATATCTTGCCTGTTTGCAAACTTCATTTAAAACTGGGGGAAAAAAGACCCAGGAATGGTTTTGTAAGAAAGGAAAAAAAGAAGAAAAGAAAACCACAGTGAAGCTTTAAACTAGTTTGGATAAATCTCTAATCTTTTATTTGTAACCTTTTACAAGCTTTATTTCCCGTATATGAAAAGCTTCTTTTATACGGGCACGACAGACTTTTCCTTTGGATTTTTAATTAGAGCCCATCAATTGTAGCCATATTTAAGAATCAATATAAAGTAATCCTTCGAGATGGGATAAGGTTTTAATCGAAAATCTAATTTCCCACTCTTTGCAGATCATTTTAAGGGCTGGTTGATTAAAAAAAAAAAAGTTCAACATTTAAAAGACATGACACCTAAAACCTGGAAAAGATCATGTCTGCAAGAAACCAACTTATATTGCCTTACAAAGAAAAAGTCTGGCTGTTGAAGGGAACTTTTTTCTTCCTCTTAGAATTTCACTTATTTATTTATTTATTTTTAAATGCTACTCTCTAAGGTGGCTCCTCAGAGAATGTGTTCACATTGAATGGGGAGGGGAAAAGAGAGAAATTGTTCCAAATAGTATTTCATGTGCAAAAGATAGTAACCTAAATTTTTTATCAACAAAGAAAACAGATCTTGACAGATCCGTTTCACTACATGCTCATCAATTCCCAAGATTAGAGACTGAATAACACACTACTTTTCACTTTTGTCCATAGATATAAACTTTCTACCTTAATATCCAGGAATGAATATTTCTGACCAGCTTCAAAACTTCAATTATAGAATTTAGATATTTTTTACAGTGAAAAAGTAGCTTATCACAAAAGGCATAGAATTTTATACAGTTCTACCAGAATTTGTTAGCTTTCAATTTGTCTACAAATATATATATATTAAAAAAAGGAGAAGAAGAAGAGAAAGAAAAATGAAAGGAAGGAAGGAAACAAAAACTAATTGTAGATGCATAGTCTGGACACTTTTTCTCCTGAATGATCTCGCCTGAGGTATTTGTCCGAAAGCTTCACATAACCTATATATAATATAATATCAGTATATTTTCAACATTCTCTGCTTTAGTTTGAGATCTACAAATCATCTGTAAATTAGAAAAGACCCCCCCACACACATACACACAAGTTTACAGAAGTATTTTCAGTCACTGTACTTGTTTTTATTATTATATCTGTTAAATGCATTTGAAAAAATGAACTCATCGTGTTTGCTTTTTTAAAATCTGAACGAAGTGGGTTTGCACATGTTTGATACCCATGCTTTTATCTGCAGAAATTTCAATTTATTTAAAAGCCTGGCGTTTAATGCACGACATGACCGCATGAATTTTAGAGAAACCCTCTTGTATTTCTCCGTAATCGCGTCTAATGAAAACCTGGGATTTTCCATTATTAAAAAAAAAAAAAAAGTGAAAATATAATGCATCTTCATTAGGAAAATTGACTGCTGTGCTCACTACAGTTCTTAATTGAAAAGGCAACCTATTTTAATGGTGTGGTTGAGAAGAAGATTACATACTTTATCCAAACACAAAGACAATTAATAATGAGAAGCAGGCTGCTGCCATTAACTCTAATGCAGTTGCATCAATGTCAGTGAAAAGTGCTCATACCTGAGATACACGGTGCATACTCCCCAGGCTCCCTCCTTCCCCAATTCACCCACTCCTTATTTTGGGTTTCTTAAGGTGCAAAGCGCCAGGGCTGGCTGTGGTCAGGCGGGCTATTTTCGGACAAGTGCTGCGCGGGGCTGGTCGCCCCTGCCCGCGGGTCGCTGGGTCCGGGGCTGCGCCGCCCCGCCCGAGGCGCCCGGGTTGCTGGGCTCTCGCTCAAACCTTGCGCCCTCCCGCCTGCGCGCTTGGAGCGGAGTGAGGGCGGCTGCGGCCCCAGAGCGCTGGAGGATTTGGATGCTCAGAGCCACCTGGTACATTTTGAGAAGTTTAACGAAGCAGACTGTGCTACCTCGGAGACTGTGTTCTGCTCTGATTCATTTATGGAAAAGTTATGGTGGTGGTGGTAGGGATCTTGTAAAATCGAGAGTGTGTTTGGAGAGGACCGTTGAGCGCACATGGTCGTCCGGCCAATTAACCAAGTTTTTTTAAAGCGCCCCCTCTCCAGCTCTCGGGCCAGGGGAGCAAAGGGTGCGTGCATGTGTATGTGTATGTGTGTGTGTGCGCGCGCGTCTGTGCGCGCGCGTGTCTCTGTATCTGCGTGTGTACTCGCAAGCGCGTGTGTTTTGGGGAAGAGGGGCATTCCATTTTTTTCTTAGACCCTATCACGTCCTCACTGTAGGCTGGAAGGAGATCGCCGCGGTCTCTGGGCTTTGCCCTGGTGGACTAGACACGGCCTGTTGGGAACACGCGCGGGCAGCCGTAGATGCATGGCGGCTAGCTGAGATAACCAGCTCCGGAAGGAAAGACCCTGAGCTCTCGCCCTTGGAGTGGAACAAGCAGCGACACTTGGTCCTGGGCCTGGTCCAGTGGTCGCCAGCGTTCCCAGAAGGGCGCGAGTTGCCATCCAAGTCCTCATTTCCCAGAGCGAGTACAGGTTGAGGAAGGGGCAAACTCTCAATCTGGGTCCTTAGAAAGATACTTTGGTGTTCTTGCTTGGCCTCCTGGAGCACCCGGAACCAGCTCTGGCCCTCTCCCTTCCATAGTGCCATCTTCAAGTCTTCAAGTCTGGGCTCAGGTAGCTAAGGAAGTGCTGCTCCCATCAGTATCACCCTCCTCCTGCTTCCCAATCTCCACCCTGACCCAGTGTGGTCCAGGGCACTGCTACAGGCTACAGGCACATCCAAGTCCAGTCCATCACTTCCCATCACTAGAGAACTGGTGGGGAGAGCACACCTTTGGGGAAGTTCCCAATGTTTCTTGCTTTGGGCTGTCATAAACAGCAGCTATTGATAGGGCCTCGGCCTAAGGAAGGTGTCTAGGAAAGAAGAGAGAAAAGCAGGTAGTTAGACTTCTGAGACTTCCCTAGAGACACTTGCACACATCCACCCTCATATTGAAGGAAGATCCCATTCTCTAAGAGCCAACTAGACACACTCTAGTTTGAGTGCTAGCCTCACAGGAAAGCTCCTTCCCCCATATGCATGCTTCCCTTTGCAGCCCTCAGTTCCCTCAGTCAACCTTACCCCATTCATCTACAGACTTCCTGAAGTCTTAGCACCTTTGTGCTTCTGTCCATGAGTTGGGTTAGGGAGCCTCTGAAAGGCTCTTAAGACAAGAAGGCCTGGAGTTTTCCCAGAAGGCTCAGGCTCTTCTTCTCCCTTCCTTAAGGAAGGTAGATTTCTAGAACATTGTAACCTCTTTGGTGAGAGCTAGCTATCAACTATTTGTGATCCAGGAACCTCCTCTCCTCCTTCCCCACCTCAATCTTTGATGAGCCTCCCTGCAAGATGCACAGAGAGCTTTTCCTGTTTCTTTCAAATGCATTTTTCAGATGGCAAAAGTTGAAGTATTTATCACCCAAAGCCTGGTGTCTGCTTTTGGAGAGGCCGTGTGGGTCAGGTCTCCAGACTAGTGAAAAGCAGTTCTCTTTTAATATAGCTTGAACTCTGGATGTCACTTGAAAAATAACATAAAAGCAACAACAGACTCACTTGTATTCGTGGATCTATTTCTTGGCATTTAACCTATGGATGCTCGGAGGCATCTTTATTAGCATGTGTCTGACTTTGGATAGCCACTCAATAATGACATTCCTAATCATTTATTGAATACCATTTAAGCTAATTCAGCAATGGAAGTAACTCTCAGCTTAAATGGCAGTTTCCTGGCAGCTTATTCAACTAATGAACAAACATAAAGGGAAAGATATAATTGCTTCTAATACTTATATGACAATTAGAGCCATCACTTAAAGGACATACGTATCACATCAATTTTGGACAGTATGTTTTGGGTTATTTTTGGAAAAGCAGCTTACCTTTGGTTTTATTCTCTTGTATTTGATGCACAGAATATGTCAGAGAAACAGGTATAATCTGTAGATACTGAGTATCAAAAGAATCATGGGCTTGAATTTATCCTCATCTTTTTCTACTGTTTCAACAACAAAACAGAAGATGCAAAGGCTTGGGTGAAGACTTTTTCTAACAAAGAGACAATCTGTAGACACTAGAAATTCACCAAAGAATAGGTCATCTCAAGTAAGTCTTTTTCTGTGATAAACAAAACAATTCTATTATCTTTAAGAATTGTTTTTAAATGTTCTAGTAGTTGGCACTGTATAGATACAACCTCAGTCAATTATAGAATCTTAATAAAGATATTCCAACAAAAACAAAAAAAAATTATGTTAGACTGTACAGTGAATACATTTATTTTTCATGTGCAATATTTTCCATTGAATGTCTGATTTATTTAAAGATGTGTGATTATCAATCTAAGAAGTATCCAGAGAAAAATTATTTTTTAAAATGTGGGTTGTAGTATGAATTCACATTCATTCATTTTCCATTTGATCAGCATAGATAGGGGCCTACCATGTAGTAGGCAATTGTCAGAAATTGATTATCTCATAGAGACCCATGTTCAGGACTGGGAACTAAGTTTCTGGGTTTTTTTTTTTTTTTTCTTTTCAAAGCAGACAGTCAAAATACGCATTTGATCTAAAAGTTAACATTAGGCACCTTCTTCTTCTGGACCAAAGTTAACCTTGGGGAGATCTGTCAGTTGCTCAAGGTTTGGAGCTCCACAGCAATGTTTCTGGGGAGAACTGTAGGAGTTGTTTGCAAAACCAAAGTATGTGACGTCTTAATGTTCAAATTTGATTAGTTTCTAAACAATAAAGTCAGAAAGCAACTGAGTGTATGATTTATTATGTATTAAATTCTCTATTCCCCAGTAGAAGATACTTTTATAGGAATAAAAACAAACTTTAGATTTAAGTCTATATTATTCTTTTAGTCAATGTCTAAAAGATATGTATGTACCATCATTATATTCTGTTTTTAAGAGAATGCAAAAATGTATTCAAAATAATTATGAATATTACTTTTTAAAACCCCCTTTCTGAGCTAGGAATAGTTATTGTACTTTTATTTGTTTTGGGCCATTTTAGCTTCAACTATTTTGGATGTGGATGAGTTTTATTTCCCTTGAAATTTAGAATTTCCTATGTGACAACTTTGTTTTGAATACGGTTTATTTAAGTCAAGTTTCTCTTCCCTTTTTTATTTGAATCTTATCTACAAAACAAATATTATTGTGAATTTTTTCTTAGGTTGTTGATAGAATTATTGAATGTGGTGATAAAATGACAGATTAGAACTGAGTCTCCATAGAGGTGGCCAGGGTATATAGCCTTCTTTTTTCTGATGAACTCTGGCAGAAGGAATTAAATGCTACCTCTTATAAAGCAATCTGCCTCATCTATGTGTCCTTGGACACTGAGCTCTGTCCTTACCAATAGTTGTTTTATCTTGTGGGCATGATGTGTGAGTCATGGCATCCATCCATAGCCTGTGGTCTATAAAGAGGTCACATTAATTAATGTTCTTTTTAAAACTATTTTTTTAAATAAATTTTAGTTGTAGGTAGACATAATGCCTTTATTTATTTATTTTTTTAATGTGGTGCTGAGGATTGAACCCAGTGCCTCACCCACTCTAGGTGAGCACTCTACCACTGAGCCACAACCCCAGCCCCTGATTAAAGTTCTTCATGCAAATTATTTAGAAGGTTGTTGTTGGTGGTGTTTTTTCAAATCCTAAAACATCCAAAACCTCATTTTTTAACTTTCCGAATTTGGCCTTGAATTTCCTTCACAGTTAAGAGGATCCGAGAGCCCCTTTGTTTCAAAGCTGCTTATTTTGGTGTTCAAGGTGTGAGTTTGTTCCAGGAACTGCACTTAAGATTTTTAAGTGCTATAAATTCTTCAAACTAAGCCTCTATAGTGCTTACACCACCTTACCAGTTTATATTGGGCAACCTTAAGAATTAAAAACAAAGTTTCTATGAGATTAGACAGCTATTTATATTATAAATATGGATTTATTAAATTTAACTGACAAAGTGGTATTGCAAGTAGAGGTGAAAACACAGGCTTAAATTAAATAGAACATTTAATTTCCAATTCTCTGTGCAGGTGGGGTATGAAATAGAATGCTAGTGTTACTGATGCCAGGATGCATGCCTATTTTTATGCTTCCATAAGGAAGGTAGGCAATGGAAAAGAATACTTACTAAAGTACTACAGCATTTGTGTATAGATTCACTAGCTTAAGGAGGGCAGTGCTTGCCTTATGGAAGACAATGAGTCTCTTGATACCCAAAAGGTATATGAGAAAGATGGTAAAATGAAAAGGAGATGTGAATCCAGACACTCCATCAGCAGCCGTACCCTGCGACAGACCCAGAGGCAACTCCGAAGCCAACAGGGCAACTGCCTGTTCAGTTTGCCAAAGAGCCAGATGCTGTTGCTTGGAAGAATCTCTTCCACAGCTTGATGTCTGGGTCCTGTGATTGCCATCCAAAGAACAGTGGTGGGGCATGCTGGGATGAATGCAATCCCGGCATCCCACGACAGTGTTTTCTTTTTAAAAAAGAGTTATTTTTAAATTGAGTAAGTTTTAAGACTGACATTTTATTTTATGAATTTTAGAAGGAAAAATGGAGGGTAAGAGCACAAGTCAAGGCTATGTGTTTGGAAAAGTAAATCCTCTTAAAACTTAATTTTGCTTATGGGTCATATTTAGTTATCCCATGAGGATTGAGACATTTAGAAAGAGACAAAAGACCATCCATCATTCACAGTGATGGAATAAATATCACTGTAATCTAGAAGAATGGTGATGTGGAAAGTATTTATTATTTATGTTATTACCTATGGTCATTTATAATATTTATTCATGTGAAATAAAAGTAAGATAGTTAGTGCTAGTTTTACCATAGAATTTTAATTGTAGATGCCACTGAACATTTGTTTAAATTTTAAAAAAGTGATAAGAAAAATGATTAGTGACTTTTAAGGGGAAATATCATGCCTGCCTGAATCTCTGATGAGTCACTAACAACTCTTCTTACATATCACCAGTGGATTCCCATGAAGCAACATCTCCTCTTTTCAAAATGTGTGTTAGTATTTGCTGTGTTATAGCTGGGTGAATAATAGAGGCTGTCTTTGAATCATTCAGACCACTTCAACGAATGAACATAATTTGATCCCAGTGCACAACCAAAATCTATATTCTTTTTATGTAATCTTTTATTTTTTTTGTAATTATAGGAATTTTTTCTTAATACTCCCAGACTTTGTTTAATAGCCTGATTGTAAGTGCCAGAGTGCCAGAGTAAATCTGTAATTTCTTTAATCATTGTGATCAATGTGAATCAAGCATGATTAATGCAGTCAGGGTACAAGGTAATGGTTAAAGAGATAATCAAAATATTTGGATAGCAATAACTTACTTCAGAGCAGTGTTTCTCAACTAGGGGTGATTTTGCCTCCCAGGAGACATTTGGCAATGTCTGGAGACAGTTTGGGTTGCCACAACTCTCATCTGCTGGGTAAAGATCAGGAATGCTGCTCCATACCCTGTAATGTAGAGGATAGTCCCCCATGGCAAATAATTATCTGGCCCAACATGTCAATAGTGACAAGCCTGAAAAATTCTGAATATAGATAATATTGCTGTTATTTTAAAAAGTTTGCTAACTACCAAATAGCTAAATAGTTTCATTAATACAGAAGAAAAATAAAATAAACTTATTCAAACACACACACACACATACACATTTATATATTTATTTATTTGGTACTGGGGATTGGACCCAGAGGTACTTTACCACTAAGCTATGTCCCTGGGGATTGGACCCAGAGGTACTTTACCACTAAGCTATGTCCCTAGCCTTATTTTTTTTTTTTTTGAGACAAGGATATTACTAAGTTGCTTAGGGCCTCACTAAGTTGCTGAGACTGGCCTTGAATTTGCCATTCTCCTGCTTCAGAGTCTTGAGCTGCTGAGATTATAGGCATGCACCATGGTGCTCAGCTTGTTCAGATATTTGTATATTTGGGATGATATAGACAAGACATAAAGCCATCATATTATTCTTTCTTTCTTTCTTGGTAAATTTTGTACTGAGAAATGATTCAGGTGTGCTTTACCACTAAACTACATCCCCAGTCATTTTTTTTTTTAAATTTTGAGGCAGTGTTTGTTCTTCAATGTTATGTATGCAGAATATAAGCAAGTCCTAATATTTTTTTTCTTAATTCAGGTGTTCATGCTGCAGGGCTAAACTTGCTCAACAGGTCATACCTTTGCCTTAGTTAAATCTATGGGTGAAGATACTGCCACTGGGCAAGATGAAGGTGGTGGGTACAGTTATCAATGGGCCTCATGGATCTAGGCAGGGAGACACAGGCATAGAGGCCTTGCTAGAGAATGAAACCAACACGGAAGGGTGGGAAGAACTGCTAGAAGGTAGAATAGTCCAGTCTGGACAAATTACACAAGAAGGGGACAAATGGAAGTTAATGGAATAAAGTATAACTTGGAAATAACAAATGGAACAACAATGAGTTTATATTAGCATCTGAGTGATGCTATGGCCTGAATGTTTTGTGTCCCCCTCAAATTTACATGCTGAAATCTTAACCTCTAAGGTGATGGCATTGGGAAGTAGGGTCTTTGGGGGAGGTGATCAGGTCATGAGGTTACAGTCCTCATGGATAAGATTAGTGACCTTATAAAATGTGTAAATAAAAATGTTAAATAAAAAATAAAGGGGAATCTTATTTGCCCTTTCTACCATATGGTGATACAGCAAAAAAAACAAAACAAAACAAAGCAACAACAACAAAAAATACATTGCTGTCTAGAATCCAGAACACCTGAATACACTGGACCCTGTGGATCTGTCCTGATCTTGGAATTTCCAGTTTCTAGAATAGTAAAAAGTAAATTTCTGGTTTTGTTCAGCTACTGGGTTTGTGAGGTTTTGTTATAACAACCTGAAAGGACTAAGACAGGAAGTTGGTACCAGGATAGGGCGCTGCTGTAGTGAACACCTCGAATGTGGAAGTGGCTTTAGAACTAGGCCGTGGGGAGAGAGGTTGGGAGAGATTTTAAGCACATGCTAGAGAGAGTCTGTATTGCTTTGAATGGCCCTAGAAAAGGCAGTTCTGGTGAGGACTCAGAAGGAGACCATGAGAATTATACAGAAAGCTACACCTTAGAGAATACCTAAGTGGTTGTGAATGCTGGTAGAAGTAGGCACAGTAAATCCCATTCTGATCAGGTATCAGATGGAAATGAGGAACATGCTTTTGGAAGCTGGACAACAGGGCATTTTTTGCTATAAGTAGCAAAGAACTTGACTGAATTGTGTTTGTGGCCTTGTGTTTTATGCAGAGTAGAATTTGTGAGTGCAGAAATGGGATGTTTAGCTAAGGAAACTCTAAGCAAACTGTTGAAGGAGTCTTCTGATTCCTCTGGACTGCTTAAAGTGAAATGCAAGGAAGGAGACATGGTTTGATGATGGAATTATGAATCTAAAGAGAAGCAGGACTCAAGAATTTGGAAAACTGTCAGCCTCTTCATCTTGAAACAACCTGCTTGGAAGAGAACAAGTGTATGGCCAAGCAACTATTTTAAAAGGAGATTAGTGTGGATAGACCATCTCAAAGGAAACCAGGTGCTATTCTTGGCTGGGGATGTTAGTGCCCATCCATGGAGATGTTCATTCGAGCCATCTAAACAGAAACCAGAAACTGTTGTCCAAAACAATGGAAGAACAACTCCAAAGACATTTCAGAAATCATGGAGCTGCATCTCCTATCACAAGCCCAGAGTACCAAAACTGGGAGTGCAAGGTGATTTTAAAGAAGACTCTCATGGCTGGGTGTGGTGGCACACATCTGTAATCCCAGCGCCCCTGGAGGCTGAGGCAGGAGGATCACGAGTACAAAGCCAGCCTCAGCAAAAAATGAGGCGCTAAGCAACTCAGTGAGATCTTGTCTCTAAATAAAATGCAAAATAGGCTGGGGATGTGGCTCAGTGGCCAAGTGCCTCTGAATTCAATTCCCAATACTGCCTCCCCCCCAACCAAAGTAAATAAATAAATAAGAAGAGGACTCCTGGGAGCTCCCACTGACTAACTTCACCTAACATTACTGATTCTGAACTTTCTGTGCTCCTCAGCCACTCCAGATGTGGCTCTGGGGAGCCCTGGTCTATATGTGTGTGAGCCAGCAAAATTATTGGGATATGGCTGCTTTCATCTAGATTACAAAGGATGCCAGGAGAACCTTAGAGCCCAGGCAGAGAACTTAGGTATGAGCAGGGGCACCACAAAGGACCCCCTTAGGGCAATGCCCAGTGGAATCTTGGGAAAGGGACAATTCCCACGACTCCAAACCCATAGGAATTGCTGGTGTCTGATTCCAGCCTGGGAGCATCACAAGCTCACAACTCCTACTCCTGAGAACAGTGGCATGGCTGGACCCAGCGAAGCCATGTAGACAGGACATCCAAAGCTGTGGGAGCAGCAGAGCTAAGGAGGCAGACCACCACCCCAGTGGGGCTGGAAGGCAATGGGCCTGAAGAGCAGAGCTTTGAGCCAAAGATTATTCATTCTTAAGCCTTAGGATCTCACAGTGTGGTTTGGACTTGTTTGGAATCTGCCACTGCTTTCTTCTTTCCTAATTGTTCCTTTCGGAATGGGAATGTTTATTCTACTACGTTTGTCCCACCTCTGTCTTTTGGAAGCATACGGCATTGGATTTCAAACTCACAGGTAGAGGACAGTTTGCCTCAGAATGAACCTCAGCTTGACTCTGACCTCAACTTGATTTAGATATTTAGAGGAGGCTCTGGAATTTAGATTTTGTGAATTGAAGCTGGAATGAGTTAAGACTTTTGAAATCAAATGAAGTGAATTGTGCAATCCAGAATGACATGAAGTTTGAGAGAACCCAGGGAGGAATGCTGTAGTCTGTTTGTGCCCCTAAAATTCACATATTGAAATCCTTACCTCCAAGGTGATGGTATTGGGGGTGGGCCTTTGGGAAGTGATTAGGTCATAAGAACACAATTTTCATGAATCGTATTAGTGACCTTATAAAGGAGAGCCCAAAAGGACTCACCCCCTTCCACCTTGTTGTGAGAACACACTGTCTATCTATTGACAGGTACTAAATCTGCCTTCATAGTAGGCTTTCCAGCCTCCAGACTGGTGAGAAATAAATTCCTGTTTTTAAGCTACCCAATTTGTAATATTTTTTTACAGCAGCCCAAATAGACTTAAGACAGTTACTCAAGATAAGATGTTTGCTTTATTTGAGCTACTAATGATTAGTTTCCTCATCACATCCACATTGCTTCTTGTCAGGAAAGCAAAGGAAAGATTGGAGATGACCTGTCATCTTCAGAGTCTACCTTTCCTAGAACTTGAAAACAGGGACTAACTCTGGAGCTCTCACAAGTTCCATCTGCACAGTTGACAATGATAATTTTGTAGAACCCCATCTGATAGAAAGCAAAAATTTCACTGAACCCCTTTTCTTCACAAAATAGGTGTCCTTGAGTGAGTAGTAGATGGCACAGGTGGCCTTGAGTGACTACGAGGTGGCACACTCAAACAGGACCAGGTTTTCCTGGGGATGCCTCTTATTTTTCAGGCATATTCTGAGCAACAGGACATAGAAGAAACTCACTCTCTGTTTTAGTTTTGTTTTGTTGGTAAGGGGGATTGAACTCAGGGGCACTCGACCACTGAGCCACATCCCCAGCCTTCTTTTGTATTTTATTTAGAGACAGGGTCTCACTGAGTTGCTTAGTGCCTCACGAAGTTGCTGAGGCTGGCTTTGAACTTGCGATCCTCCTGCCTCAGCCTCCCCAGCCACTGGGATTGCAGGCATGTGCCACCTCGACCAGAGAAACCCACTCCCTTGTCTCCAAGTATAGACATATGGAAGAAAACATAAAGTAAGGCTCTTTCAAGATTGCAATATGACAAATGGGGAGAAATGAAGCATACTGGGAAATGAATAATACATCAGTTAATTAAAAAAAAATAATGTAAAGGTGAACCAAAGTATTTCTCCTTTTCACAGTGAGGAGTGGATGGATCCTTTTGCCAGTAAGGTTCTGTTTTGCTGCTTCTTCCTTATCAATTGATTATGAGTCATTACTGGCCCCCTCTGGGTTCTGTCCTGGCCATATCTAATGGCATGTGCTGGCTTGGCTGCTTCTTCAGATCAGGAATGACTTTTGAGCATGGGTACTGGTGATTAAACCCAGAGGAGCTTTACCACTGAGCCACACGTCCAGTCCTTTTAATTTTTTTTTTTTTTTTTTTTTGAGACAGGATCTCGCTAAGTTGCTTAAGGCCTCACTAAATTACTGAGGTTGGCCTCAAATTTACACTCCTCTTGCCTTAGCTTCCCAAGTTTCTGGGATTATGGGAGGGTGTCACAGTACCTGCCAGGGACGACTTTTGAATTACAGATGAATCCTAGTCTCTGGATATTACTTAAAGTTTGAAATTTAGTACCA
Organism: Marmota marmota marmota; assembly: GCF_001458135.2. NCBI lineage: Eukaryota > Metazoa > Chordata > Mammalia > Rodentia > Sciuridae > Marmota > Marmota marmota. The sequence goes on from NW_026000229.1 coordinate 51,405,179, forward strand.
AGTGCCTTCAACAACTTTATTATCTTTATCTGTAGCTATTCATGTTCCTATTTGTTTGTGCAAATGATGGGCTGCTTGTTAATTCTATAGTTATCTATTAATTTCTACGATGGTCTAATACAAAATTCATTTTATTTTTAACTGCTGCTTTGAAGGAAGGGATCTGTACATCCACTCCGGTGTTGATAGGAAGGGATGGTAACTGCTCTGACAATCACCAAGAGGAGTTCAAGCCATTAGACCTCCTTGACTTAAGACTGCTTCTTGTCATAGTCTTACATGCACGTCTATCATTAACTAAAAAACTAAAGAATCATGTGCTTCCTTCTCTCCTGGGGTTTTGCACTTTATAGGATGCCCATTTGTATGCGGTTTGTATATATAATATCTAATATCTTCCCAAAGTGCTTTTTAAAAGATAAAAGAAATAAAAAAGAGACACAGCATGCTTGGTTCAGGAATAATTCTACTTTCAGGACTGAATTTCAGTAATAATGGGAATACAGAATCTACTTGGTTCACTGTGGGATCTGACCCCAGGATTGAACCTAGGGGTACTCTAACACTAATTTACTTCCAGGTTTGTTTGTTTGTTTTTGTTTCTGTTGTTGTTTTATTTTTTAGACAGTATCTTGCTAAGTTGCCCAGGATGATCTTTAACTGGAGATTCTCTTACCTTAGCCTCCCCAGTCACTGGAATGACAGGCCTGGGCCAACACACCTGGCAGACTCACAGTTCTTTAAAAATACAAAGGAGAAAGAAAACCCAAAGTGAAGAGGAAAAGCTATTTGAACAGAAATGTCTTTCTTCTCTTCCTTCCATCTTTCCTTTTTTTTTTTGTTTTTGGAAAGGAGCTCAAACCCAGAAACTTGTATATGTTAGGCAAGCACTCTACCACTGACCCATATCCCCTGTCCATCTTATGGGCATTTCTATGACCATAGCAAATAGAAAGGCAGGTATTTTAAACCTCAAGAAGAGGGGTGCAGCTGGGTGCTGTAGCGCACACCTCTAATCCCAGTGGTTGAGGAGGCTGAGGCAGGAGGATCATGAGTTCAAAGCCAGCCTCAGCAAAAGTGAGGCTTTAAGCAACTCCGTGAGACCCTGTCTCTAAATAAAAAACACAAAAAATAGGGCTGGGGATGTTGCTGAGTGGTCAAGTGCCTCAAAGTTCAATCCCCAGTGCCTTCAACAACTTTATTATCTTTATCTGTAGCTATTCATGTTCCTATTTGTTTGTGCAAATGATGGGCTGCTTGTTAATTCTATAGTTATCTATTATAGTTATCTACCTGCCCATCCCACCCCAGCGCCCCCGCCCGCCAAAAAAAAGAAGTGGCTAAAAAAAAAAAAAAGAAGAAGGGAGGCTAATAACTTAATAACTTGAAAATATCTGTGTTTTCAGGAGGAATTTTGGTAACAGTTCTCCATGCCTTGAGAGGTCAAATATGCTAAAAGAACTTAACATAGGAGCTATTTCAGCTGAACACAGACTCATATCCTCACTTTAACCATCTCAATAGTAAAACACAGGAATATGCTGATTGGCACCTAGTGGAATATGTTTGGAGATCTCTGAGAAGAGATTTGAATGCTCTGGTTAAATATCTTTGTTTATATCTGCCCACAGGCAAATTAAACCAGTTCTTAAGTTTCTTCCTAATTCTTATTCTAGGATGCAAACACAATTTAAAAATAACTTTTATTAATAGCTGAGGAAATTATTACTCCTAACAAATAACTGGCAAACACAATTAGTTTGCAGTCTTTGATAAACCATCATGAATCAGGTCTATTAGCAATGTCAAATTTGCCTGTTTGCACATATAAGTCTGCTAATAATTTGTCAGAAGCCATGTTGATATATATTCACAGAAAAACAATAATACAGGTAAGATAGCCTTTACTTTTGGTTGTTATTTCTATGGATAGATGAAAAAATATACCTGTAACTTTTAGTTAGCTAAATTTAGAAAGTCAAGGCTTTGTGCTTCAGTAATCACAGTCAACACACTGAATTGTATTCTGTTAAACATTTCCCTTTCTTTCCATTTCTTCTTCAGAAAGGAAGGTCATTATAAGACAGTAAACATAATAGGGTTAAAAATACCTGGAAATTTAGTATGTGGTATCAGAGAAGAAACCATAATAGTCAAATGTAATGAGGTTGGATTGTGTGTATTCTTCCACTTTGAGTCATTTGCTTTCAAAGCTATTATTTCACCCTTACTGATAACCACTCTTCAGTTAAAAAAAAAAAAAATTACCATTAACATTCACTCACTTTTTGCAGGTTTTGAACAATTTTTTAATCCAACAAGCTATTTTACCTTACACAATAGATGTGGTCTTAGCCAATAATCTTCATTGTTAACAACATCCAATGGCTTTTTAACAATTATATGACATCCATTGTGTTCCATTTTCTTTCTAAGGCAGTAATGCTCTCTAAAGCACTCCAACTAGTAAGGTACACAAGGTATCGCTTTCATAGAGCTATGCTAGCTGTCTCTAATTCAATTATTCAACTCAAAGACTTCCTTCAATGCTGCAAAATTGTCCTGATACTTCCCCATGTCTGACGTTAACCTGAGCTGTTTGCGGTTGCTTGGATTGTAAAATGTTTCTTTATCTATTTAGCTTGTCTTTTAATACCATTTTATTTGTCATGAAAAAATGGTTTCAGATTTTTTTTTTAATCCTTAAGAATTACCATAGAAGTCAGAGGTAGCTGTCATTTGTGGAAATATAAACAAGAGCATCTTGGGAGAAAAATCGTCAGCTTATCCACTCCTGAGGATGAGGAAAGCCACAGCATAAAGCTCAGAGAGTACCCCTGTGCCACTGCTTCTTTTGCTCACCACCGTCTGTCTCCTTATTTTTAGGACAAAATCTTATTTGGGTCATTTGATTATTTACTTCTTATCTCCAAATGCAATAAAGTTCAGAAACTAGAGAGGATTAAACCCTTCTACATTTTATAGTGATTGTTATATTTACCTTTGGAAAATCCACCTGGCTTTATCCCCCAATTTCATCCTGGTGAAAAAGTAGAAATAATGTTGAATATATTATCAAATGAGAGTTAGTATGTAGTTCTTTGTCAGTAATCATTTCTTCTCTCTCTCTCTCTCTCTCTCTCTCTCTCTCTCTCTCCTCTCTCTCTGTACTGGGAATTGAATCCAGGGGTGCCTTACCACTGCGCTATATCCCCAGCCATTTTTATTTTTTATTTTGAGAGATGTTTTTGCTAAGTTGCTGAAGCTGGTCTTGAACTTGTGATCTTCCTGCCTCAGCCTCCCAAGTCACTGTGATTACAGGCATGTGCCACCACACCTGGCTCTTCTTTTATGAAATAAAAATTTGGAGTTAGTTCATGATGTTTTTTCCCCCCTTTCTCTGAATTTTTTTTGGTAAGGAAAACAGATGCCTAAATCTCTCAGATAAGTTTAATGCTACCATGATCACAATGACAAATCATTTGGCTAAAATCATTTTGCCTGTTTTTAATCCCTCAGGTTGTGGTTGAACACTAGGACCCTGGCATTCCCACCATAAGCAACCTACTGTTGCTACTCATAACCTGGCATATATAGGAAGCAGTAGTTCATCAGGGTATAATGGCTATGAATTCACTAACTATAGCATTATTGATGAATAATAGTAGTTATGCTAAAATGATGCTAATCAGATAGTCCTGCTGTTGAAGCAAGCCTGGTTTAAGGAACACAGGATGCTGGTCATAGGCCATCCAGTTACTCTTAAAGACAAGGCAGAAAAGCCCAAAAGCTACTTAAGTCAGACCACCAAGCAAGGGACACCAAACTGCAGGGTTCTTAGTTGACTTGTGTGAGGTGCCAGTTTCTGCCATTTAGAAAGAAGACTGCTTGGGGAGTCCTTGAACCTGTTCTCAAGGTCACTGGTGTACCCATCTTTCCATCTTTATTTCATAGAGTAAATACTTCTTTTCCCATGTCTGTGTGACAGACACCATGGACACTCAGTAAACCAGGAAGTAGATAAACAGGTCAAGAAATGATATTTTTGGAAGATATCTATATCTTGTCTACTTATCATGCAGAATCATCCAGAGAAAGAACTGGGAGAGGGGAGGGGTATGACTTGGCCATCAATAAAGAAGTTTCTGAGAAAATAAGCCAAGCTGGGCATGGTGGCACATGCCTATAATCCCAGCTGTGTACGAGGCTGAGGTTGGAGGATCACGAGTTCAAAACCAGCCTCAGCAACTTAGTAAGGCCCTAAGCAACTTAGCAAGACCCTGTCTCAAAATAAATTATAAAAGCCTGGGGAGGTGGCTCAGTGGTTAAGTGCTCCTGGGTTCAATCCCTGGTTCCCCCCCCAAAAAAAAATGCTGGGGATGTAGCTCATTGGTAGAGCACCCCTGAGTTCGATCCTCAGTCCTTCAAAACAAGAAAAACCAAAACCAAGTGAAAAAGTAAAGAAGGGAAATTTCAGTTAAGTAAACCTAATTTATCTGAGTCCAACTTATTTTTTTCTCAGAAGAATAAGTGGGTTTAAATATATGAACCATTTTAATATAGATTAATTAATGTTATGGGTGAAACATCATGAGACCAAAAGTTGTTTTTGTTTATTTGTTTGTTTGTTTATTTTGGTATCAGGATTGAACCCACGGGTGCTTAATCACTGAGCCACATCCTTAGCCCTCTTTTTAATTATTTTTTAAAGATGGGGTCTCGTTAAGTAGCTTGCTGAGTCTGCTCTTGAACTTATGATGCTCTTGCCTCGGCCTCCTGGGTCCCTGGGATTACAGGTGTGTGCCATCTTGCCTGAGAATAATAATAATAAAAAAAAATGGTCTGTGCCATAGTTGCTTATGTGCAAGTACTAGATGAAGCTGAATCTTCTTACTGGTTGAGTGTGTAGAGATTTCTAAAATGTTAATTTAAAGATGGTGGATCATACTTTGTTTTACTCTTTCCTTCAGCAAATGTTTACTGTGCACCCACAGTGAGCTAGACACCAGGGGGGCTGTTGACAGGTGCAGCCCATGGGAATACACAGAGGCAAAACCCATAGTTGCTACTTCTGTCAGTCAAGATGCTGGCAGGGAATGGATGGTGCATTCAAGAATGGTAATTAAGGAGGTTTAATGAAGGGACTACTTACAAATATGTTGGCAGAGGTAAGGAAAACCAGGAAGGATGGAAGGGCATAAAGATCCAGCAATGCTGGGGAACCATTACCACCTAAACACATCAAGGTAGAGGAAAAGGGTGAGACTGGAACTCAGGATGAGCTGTGGCTGTATGCATGCCCAAGGCTGTAGGAGGGGACCACTGACAGGAGTGGTGGCCCTCAGGAGCTAAGTGGAGACAAACTGCTTTCAGGTAGGGAGGGGACTGGGCCAACAAGTGAAATGCCTCTCTCCTCCCACCCTCTGATCTCCTGCCTCTGACTTTCATTGGTTGAACTCAACCAAGGACTAGAGACAGAGGGAAGCCATCACCTTAATCCACAAAGGTCAGGATCTCTCCCTCTCAATGAGCACGGAGGAACGGATAGGATGAGGAGAACACAAGGGAGAAACAACAGGAACGAAGACTTGGAAAGAGGATTAAAAATGGTGTGATTGAAACTCCATCCAACCACCATGACACAGGACAGGAAAATCCGGCATGGAAGATTCCAGGATCTTCTAGGAGAGCAGTAATCTACATCCACTTGTGAAATTTTTTTGTTCAGTATTTTGGTTGAGTGTCTGCTCTATGCTGTACTCTGCAAAGCTTGTAGAGAGAAGAGGATATCCAAGATAGTGTTTCTGGCCCTAAGACTCTCTCACTCTCACTTGGGCATTCCATGAAATGGTCAACTAATTCAACTGTGGAATAGACAAAATGCCAACAAAAATGGCACTTAGGATTCAAAAATGGAGTGTTTTGGAATGTGTAATTCCTGAAATGTGTTTATTCATTTTTAAAATGCATTCAATAAATATTCGGTGGCTGGGCAGTAGTGCATCCTATAGTTCCCAGCTGCTCAAGAGACTGAGACAGGATCACTTGAACCCTGGTAGTTCAAGGTCAGTCTAGACAACACAGTGAAAACTCATCTCACACAAGCAAAGAAACAAAACAAAAACATTTTTGGAATGTTTACCACGTACCTGACAATAGCCATTAAAGAGCATCACAAGTTCAGGAATTACACATTCAAATCTAGGGTTTTATATATGCTAGAGAAGTGGCTCAGTGGTAGAGCACTTACCTAGCAGGCACAAGGCCCTGAGTTCCATTCCCAGCACCAAAAAAATTTCCTTGGGATATTCCACCAACAATCAGGAATGTGATTCAATCTGAAACTCATCTAGTTGAGACAAGAACTGGATCAAGTCTGCACTTCCAAAGTATATTGTAATGAATCCACACAGCGTGTACTCACTAAATACTTCTTGACCAAATGACCAAGTCATCAAAATGAAAAAGTGCCAAAAGTCAAAATGGTTATGATGTTTCGGAATTGCACAGAAGATGGCCATTTTTACTGATTTCCAAAATCATATCATTTTACAGTCCCACTATGGAAGAGGGGAATTAATCTATCTTGTTCACAGGAATAATCACAGATCCTAGCAACAGAGCTGGGCTCAGAGCTGGAGCATAACCTCTACCTGCTGTATAAATGCTGGGATAAATTAATAAGTGAATTCGTGGAATACTGTTACAGTAAGTTTGCTTGGGGTTGTGACGCCTCCTATCCTTGGGGATACAGTTATGGTTAGAGTACATTAAGTAGTTCTTTAACCTTTTTTTTTTGTTTTGTTTTTGTCCTGGGAATTGAACTCAAGAGTGTTTTAACCCTGAGCTACCTCATCAGCCCTTTTTGTTATTTATTTTAAGACAAAATCTTACTAAGATGCTGAGACTGGCCTATGATCCAAACCTATGATCCTCCTTCCTCAGCCTCCCCATTGGCTGGAATTATAGGCGTGTGCCACTACCCCTGGCTGTTTCTTAGACTTTTAATGACTACTGTTGTGTTTCTTAACTTTTCCTTACTTTAATTACTTGTGAGGTCCAGATGTGCAGATGTTTAAAGAGCTTAAATACAGAAGTGGGGGAGAAACCACGTCTTGCATAGCCTTTGAAAGGCAGTGCCTGAGAGCCACACCTTGCATGTGTGGTTTCCATCTCTAGCCTCTGCCCAGGCTACCAGTCCTGCAGAGGACCTCAGTGCCTCTTGCTACAGAGTTGGTGGCTCTTGGACTCCTTCTGCCTTTGTTCCTTTCTTTGAGCATTCTCAATTTTTTTCATACTACCATTAAAATACTATAAATCATTCTAAAGCACTTACCATAAACACCAAAGTAATACAACCACAAGGACAATTATCTACTGCTGTGGAATAGTTTATTATTTTGATTGGTAATCTGAGTGACATTTATTTTTAAAAAGAAAATACTGGGGTGTTTGCCCTCCCCATATGTCCCATTTACTCAACCAAGTGTATATCACTTTCCCCCCATTTACTGGTTTTAATTTTTGTTTTATTTTATTATTTTTGTGGCACTGGGGATTAGTTTTGTTTATTTAGTTCCTCACTATTTCTGCATCACTGTGGATCAAATCTAGGGTTTTATATAAGCTAGGCAAGTGTCGTACTACTGAGCTACTTCTTAACCCTCATGTACTGTTTTCTGTTTTTTCTTTTCTTTATTTTATTTTTTGGTATTGGGGATTGAACCCAGGTGTGCTTAACCACTTAGCCACATCCCCAGACCTCTTTAATTTTTTATTATGAGGCAGGGTCTCACTAAATTGTTTAGGGCCTTGCTAAACTGCTGAGGCTGGCCTCAAACATATGATCCTCCTGCCTCAGCTTCCCAAGTCACTGGGACTACAGGCGTGAGCGACCACACCTGGTTCTTTGTGCACTGGCTTTTAAACTTTGCATGTTTGATTTGCTGTTAAACACAAGTTGAAATCCAAATTCCAACTGATTTTATGGCTTCGAGAAGCTGAAAGTCAGACAACGTTAATATTGTCAGATGATGATGGCTATGTGATAATTATAACATGTACAGTGAAATACGTCTGCACAACCAGATTTCTCATCCAGCCAGCTTTTGGTTTGACAGTTCCTCCCTCTGTGCAGCGATCCAAGGCTGTGAGGTGTCTGTAAGATCTGGGAATGCCCACTGCAATCCAATTGTCAGTGAGGTGCTCTGTGCAAGAAATTCTTGTGTTTATATTTAGAAAGAAATAGAAAATGATTGTTAGTGCTGATGGCACCCTGCTGACCTGCAGAGGGAGTTTGTGATGAGGGGGGCTTCAGAATCTTGTGCCTGAGATAGGATGAATTCTTTTCACTTGAACAAAAGATTATTTATGATGAAAACCTTAACCTATGTACTCTAAGACAGACTAAAATATAAAAGAGATACAAGAAGTCTGAAACATGGTTGGAAAAATGTTTTAGACATACTGGTAGGAATATAATTATGCATGTGCTACTTTCAGTTGTGAATATTTGTTCCAATTTGTGAAAGTATTTTCTTGTTTTGAAGATGTTTCCTCTGCTAAATGAATATAGATCTCACTATGTAGAAGACTCTCCCAACATTTAATTGCATGTGTAATATTCTAGGCAGTTGTTTTTTGTTGTTGTTTTGGGGTTTTTTGTTTGTTTGTTTGTTTGTTTTTGTCCTGGGGATTGAACCATGACCACTGAGTATCCCCCAGTCCTATTTATTTATTTATTTTAAAATTTTGAGATCAGGGCTCACTAAGTTGCTGAGGCTGACTTCAAACCTGCAATTCTTCTGCCTTAGCCTCCAGAGTGACTGGGATTATAAGTATGCATCAATGTTACTGGCTCTAAGCAAATTTTTGCTGTAGATTATAAATAGATCTGACACATTTCATTTTTTTGTCCCACAATGATTATTCTGGATGTTATATCAAAATAAAAGTGCAAGCCAGGTGCTGTGGTGCATGCCTGTAATCCCAGCGGCTTGGGAGGCTGAGGTAGGAGTATTGTGAGTTCAAAGCCAGCCTCAGTAACTTGGTGAGGCCCTAAGCAACTCAGTGATATCCTGTCTCTAGACAAAATATAAAAAATGGGACTGGGGATGTGGGTGATTAAGTGCCCCTAAGTTCAACCACCAGTACAAAAAAAAAAAAGCTAGAAAAAATTATTTTCAATGGGATTTGAATAAAATCCATATATGCTTGGTTGAAAGGACAAAGCTCAAAGCACTAGTTCATTGGTAGCTCTTTTATGCTATTATGTTATGTGGCTCTGTGAGTCCCAGATATTGGTTGTATGTGACTAATATTTCTAAGCTGTAGGAATTGTGAACAAAATGTTCAACAACAACATGTTGTTATTTGTAAAGGCATTTCAAACATCAAAAGCCATGGAACAAAACAGTGGGAAAAACAAAATATAATAATACCAAAGAAGAAAAAGCTCTGGGTTCACAGTATATAAATTTCAGAATCTAATCAAGTTACAGTTGGAGGCAGAAGTAAGGACAAAGTAGAAACAGAGAGCAACATGGAGAAAAGATGAGCATTTTTGGTCCTACACTAATAGTAAACAGGAAATTAATGATTATATGGGGGTTTCATCTCTGACTATGCAGGAAGCTTGCCTCATTATTGATGTATTGCTATAACTTAGAAGAGTACTTATCAACTAGGCAGAGTGGGCACACCTGTAATTCCAGCTACTCAGGAGGCCAAGGCAGGAGGATTCCAAGTTCAAGGTCAGCCTCAGCAACTTAGCAAGACCCTGTCTCAAAATAGAAAATAAAAATGGGTGGGGATGTAGCTCCTTGGTAGTGCCTTTAGGTTTAATCCCTACAACCATACAAACATGCACGTACACACACACACAAAAAAAAAAAAAAAAAAAAAAAAAACCATGAAAACATAAAACAGTGCCCAGTATAGTGGTGGTCATTGAGTGACTATTTATTGAAAATAAATAGTAAACCACAGATACTTCAGTGGGAAAAACATACACTTTGAAATCTCATTGGAAAGCTGACAAAACAAAAATGATAAAAGATGGTGTAGTGACTGATTGGCTGACTGATTGAACAAATGTGTGGAGTACATACAAATGCTGGAACTCCAGAGGTTGCAATTGACTCCATCTTTCAAAGTCAGTGGCCACACCAAAAGGATCCTGGGAAGGGGAGGGAAAATTTTACCCTATTATGATCTCTGATGTCATTTTCCTTCCAAATAAATACTCTCTAAAAAGGAAAATCCTAAAAACTTTAATATTAATAAAATCATCTTTAGAAAACTTTACTTTCTTGTGTATTTGAAATATATAATCTAAATATAAAGAAAACACTTAGTATTCCAACAAAGATTCATGATAAGTCCCTTTTATTTTCCTCCTTCTGCCCTGATTGCTCCTTCTGTATAGAATTCTATAACTGCCATTGTGTAATACAAAGAAAGTAATGACACAAATAATTATTATGCAAGGTAGGAAATGTCAGGGACCCTGAGAAATACTTAGGTAAAGTATTCTGAGAGTTTGGAAAAAAAGGAATGATTACCCTTTCTATCAAACAGCATTTGGGTTGCAAGCAATATAAACTGCCATGGTTTGTTTTACCAAGGGCTTCACTGCAAGGGGTTGCCATCCCCCACCGCCACCATCTTTTGTGGTGCTTCAGATGGAACCCAGGGCCTCTTGCATGCTAGGCAAGCACTCCACTACAGAGTCACAAACCCAGCCCTAGGGCATTCCTCATGAAATCAGAGAGTCAAAGAACCCAACACTGACAAGGACTGGAGCAAATCAGCTGCAGGGATCAATGACCAGCAGCAACAAATGGGTTCAGGGGCTGAATCCTCAGCTCAGTTGGTAGAGTGCTTGCCTAGCATGCACAAGGCCCTGGATTCAATCCCCAGCACCAAAATGAAAAGAAAAGAAACGGGTTCATTTGTTGAGTTCATTCATTCTTACAGTACTCAAGAATCAAATTATAGAGGAGAAGAGGAGAGCATACAATTCTGATTGGCTTGGTGCGGGTCACATCTCTATCTACTCACCAGAAAGCCCAGGGCATTTTGAGTTTGGTCACATCAGATGATGAGACTGATTGTATACCCAAAGCAATATCAATGTATTCTAGAAGAGTCCAAACCATTCTAGAAGAAAGATGTACCAATGATGTCAGGCGAGGAAAAAGGCTTGTGTTGACAATCCTTCCCTTGCTTGGGCTGAAGGAGTCAAAAGAGAAATCCTCCTGAAGGAGATAGCAATGGAATTCGGCACTAAGCAGGGGGCAGCGGTGCACATGTGTACTCCCAACATCCACACTGACTGCAGGAGGAGGATCACAACTTTGAGATCATCCTAGGCAACTTTGCAAGACCCTGTCTCAAAACTAAAAATAATTTTAAAATAGGAATAAGAATTGGGGATGTAGCTTAGAGGTGGAGAACACCTGGGTTCAATCCCTCGTACAAAAAAAAAAAAGAAAAATAAGAATGAAATTAGGCATTAAAACACAGTGTGGCTGGAAGTTTAGCTCAGTGGTAAAGCGTTTGCCTAGCATGAGCAAGGCTCTGAGTTCAATCCCAAGAACCACAAAAATAAAATTAAATAAATAACATTTGAATATATAGAGACAGGATAGGGGAGAGAAGAGGTCATGGTAGGAACAGAAGCACAGGGGAAAGACCAGAGAACAAGGCATGTCCTGCAGTGGTACAGCGAAGAGTGAACAGTTCAGTTTACATACAGTATGGGGTAAGGACATAATGAGTAGGATCATGGATGCCAGCGTAAGGGAGATTGGATTTTATTCTGTAATCAATGTGTGGATGAAATTTTTGAGGTAGGAGTACTTAAATATTGGAATCGATTATTTAATTTTTGTTTTCATTTATTTACTTACTTGTACTGAGATTGAACTCAGGGACACTTAACCACTGAAACACATCCCCAGCCCTATTTTGAATTTTATTTAGAGACAGAGTCTCACCGAGTTCAGGACCTTGCTAAGTTGCTGAGGTTGGCTTTGAACTCATGGTCCTCCTGTCTCAGCTTCCTGAACTGCTGAGATTATAGGCATGGGCCACCATGCCTGGGTAATTTTTGTTTTTAAAGGAAGCTCCTTTTGGTGATGTGGAATGGATGGGAAGAAATTGGAGGCAGGAAGTCCATTTGGGACATGAATATGAGTTTACTGTAGAATCATGATGGGACTGCTTGATCTGTGTCTGGACTGTAGGAATATGGCTGAGAGCGGCACAAGAAACATCATAAGGGGAGCGGTAGCAACAGGACTTGCTAACTAATATGACATGAAGCAAAGCTAAACACAGGACTGAAAAATCTAGTCATCAAAACCTGCGAAACGCCATTCACAGAAACGCTTTAACATTGAGATTTAGCCACTGTTACCTTTCAAGTTGTTTATCAGTTAATCAAATATTCTTCCTGATTAAAATCAAGCTATTTGAGAAAAATCCCTAAATGCATGACTATGATCCTGGAGCTTGAAACTTCAAAGTGAAAGGACTAGAGTCAAATAATATGTCTCTTCCTTCCACCAAAAAAAACCCAGGGAAGACAGCCTAGGTCAGGGGTGGTAAACTTTTTCTGTAACAAAAAGGGAACATTTAGATTTTGTGGGCTGTTGCAGATATTCAACTCTTCAGTGAAAGCAGCCATGAATAATATTTAAATGAATGAACGTGGCTGTGTTCCAATAAAATTTTATTTCTGGATGCTGAAATTTGAATTTTATATGTTTTTCACATACCATGAATTGGTGGTGGTGGTCATCATCATCATCTTCTTCTTCTTCCTCTTCTCCTAGCATTGAAAAATGTGAAAATCATTCTTACCTCACAGGAAAAAAACAAAAACAAAACAGACATTAGACTGTATTTGTTTTCACTGTATTGTCTCTGACTATTACCAACAACTGTAAAGACCAGGACTGACACATCTTTCATGAGCCCACAACAATATGGAACCTATTCTGAATGGAGTAGTTGTGTTAGGAGAGGGAAAATATGAGAACAAATTAAAAAGCTCAATAATTTATTCTGCTCGACTTATTTTTGTTTCAAATGAATGGAGCTTTCCTTTTGGCTTTCCTTCTAAGGGGAATGGGGTGTTCGTATTTGTTGAAGTACTAGTTAGGCTAAAGTAATGGAAGCATTCTAAAGCACAATTACTTGATATAAATTCATTCTCTCTTAATTAACAGTTTGTGGAGGCATAGGCTGCTTCTCTTTTTTGCTCTATTATTCTCAAGCCACAGTTTTCACCTCATTGTCTTCAGCACCTACCATCACATTTGCATCCCAGTTAGTAGAAAAGGGAGATGGGACAAAGGCAGCATTCCTTTCCTTTAAGTACATAAACTGTAAGTTGGCTGTTATATTACTTCTGCTTCCATCTCACTGACTGGAACTTAGTGTTCCGCCCACAGTTAGCTGCACAGATATAAAGGTAGGGAGTTGTGAACCATAATCTTTACCTGAAAAACCATGTATCTAAATAAAATTTGGGATCCTATTTTTATTTTTATTTTTCCTGTACTGGAGATTGAGTCCACCGGTATTCTTCCACTGAACTACATTCACACCCTCTTATTTTGAAACAGGGTCTCACTAAATTGCTGAGGCTGATCTTGAACTTGGGATTCTTCTGCCATAGTCTCCCGAGTATCTGGGATTTGCAGTGTTATGCTACTGCTCCTGGGTTGGGAGTTCTATTCTTAAAGGAAGATGGATAGAATAGATATTATAAAAATACTGGAAGACAGCAGGCAGTGTCTACAAAGTGTTGCTTCTATTATGGAACAATTTCTATATTGTATATCAAGATCATTTTAATTGCTTCCATCAGGGGGAAGGAGACATTCTAAATATTTTTAATGATTAACTTAAATCCTAAAAATAGAAACTGATTATTCTGTTGGCTATGTCTTCCCTGGGACTTTTACCTCAGTAGCTTCTCTAACATCAGAAATCTGTTCAGGAGAATCTAGACAAACACACCCCCTTCCTCCTCCACTAATGATCTTATTTGAACATATCACCTCTATTCAAGTCATTATCTTAAACATATAGTGAAGTATGCAGAGGGGCAGCTTAGGGGACCGAGGGCTCCAGCAATTCACCCCCAGAAAACACAGGCTCCAAACAATAGCCTATCTCTCACGCAAAGGTTTTCTCAAGGGAAGGCCTCTATCTTCCTTGCTCACTGGATTGCCACACTTTAACTTGTACCTGTCCATTTTTTTTTTTTTTTTTTTTTTTTTATTTTTGGTACCAGGGATTGAACTCAGGGACACTTGACCACTGAACCACATCCCCAGCCCTATTTTGTATTTTATTTAGAGAAAGGGTCTCACTGAGTTGCTTAGCGCCTCACTTTTTGCTGAGGCTGGCTTTGAACTTGTGACCTTTCTGTCGCAGCCTCTGGAACCTCTGGGATTACAGGCGTGTGCCACGGGCACCGTCCATACCTGTCCTTTCTGGAAAATTCTAGGGTACTTCTGGTGTGGGGACTGGGATTACCATTTAGGTGTGAACTCCTTCCCAACCCTCCCAATGGGAAGATAACAGTGGCTCATTCCTGCATGTGTCGGTGGCTTTCCTGTGTTGTATTTTCTAAAGAGAAAGAAAAGCAAGCTGGTAACCTGAAGTCCACTGGCATGACTTCAGCACATCCTGATTAAGATATCCCGCGTATTGTTTAGTCAAAGATCTGGGCCTGCCTTGCTCCGCACAAATACAAGCTCTGTTTCTCAGCCTGTGCACATCCCCGTACATGTCCTTAGGGTGCTGGAACAGCAGGACCTCTGCAAATGGCTCTTAGACTCTGAGAACATGAAAAGCCACAGCGAAAAAAAAAAAAGAAAAGCCACAGCGAAGGGCTCCAGCAAGCATTTACGTTGATGAGTGATATATATCGACAGTACATTTTTCTATTTCTTGCTAGAAAGTGAAAGCCTTTGTGCATCGTTTTCTGTTGCTAAGGCTGAGGGTAATTGAGGGGGCAGCAGCCTGGCCAGCAGTGGGAGTTGGCTAAAATGAACTAAGGGAGGCCGCTGGGACCTCACCATCCTCACTTCTTGGCCACTCCCCTGTACTTGAACTGGTTGGGATTCAAGGGGCATGGAGGGGCAGGAAAGAGCTATGTAGCCAGGCAAAGGAAAAAAAGCAAGACATATTCCTTCCGGGTTCAGGTGATTGTCAGACAATTGGAAAAGAAGCCACAAGGTATCATCATCTACCTATATATATTTTGTTGAAGTTGGCCTCAAACTTGTGATCAAAGCAGGATGTGAGAAACATGGTTTGGACAGTAAGCATATATTAAAGAAGCTAATGTGCCATTTTACTATTATAAAATGAATTGATGTCAGTTGACCATTTTATTTTTTGGTGGAAATTTTTTAATTTATTTTTTAGTTGTAACTAGACACAATATCTTTATTTTATTTATTTATTTTTATGTGGTGCTGAGGATTGAACCCAGGACCTCGCATGTGCTAGGCAAGCGCTCTACTGCTGAGCCACAATCCCAGCCCCTTTGGTGGAATTTTTGTTGTTGGGGAGAAAAAAACGAATGAAAGTAAAAATATTTTGTTTTTATTTGAATATTGGAGTACTAACAACTTATAATAAAACTACAGGAAGTGAAGAAATATTTTGAAATTTAGCAAAATAGCTACAGTATTTTGTGGATAATCACCCACAAAGGTCAAGTCTCTGAAATTTTAATATGGTGAGTCTTAGAGCTTTAGACTTTCCTATAAGTGACAGTATCTAAGTTATTCTTATTTATTTATTTTTGGTACCAGGGATTGAACTCAGGGGCCCTTGACCACTGAGCCACATCCCCAGCTCTATTTTGTATTTTATTTAGAGACAGGGTCTCACTGAGTTGCTTAGTGCTCACTGTTGCTAAGGCTGGTTTTGACCTCTCCATTCTCCTGTCTCAGCCTCCCAAACCGCTGGGATTACAAACGTGCGCCACTGGGCCCAGCCTAAATTATTCTTAATAGTCACACTTAATAATTCTGCTGACCATAAGCAGCTAATCTAAAATTGAAGATATTTATGTGACATGAATATCCTGTGTTTTAAAAATTAAATATTCTATATAAAAGTGAAAAAAAAATGTGATCCTCCTGTTTTAGCTTCCCTAGGCATGTGCCACCGTGCCTAGTATGTGTTTATGTGTCATTATCTTATGAAAATCTTAAAATAACTCTCTGTGGCACTTATTTTTAAAAAATAATTTTTTTTTAGTTGTAGATGGACACAATACCTTTATTTTATTTATTTATTTTTATGTGGTGCTGAGGATGGAACCCAGTGACTCACACATGCTAGGCAAGCGCTCTACCGCTGAGCCACAACTCCAGCCCCTAGATGCTCTTATTATTCCCACCCTACAGTTGATAAAACTGAGGCTCGAAGTGGTGAAGGCTTGAAGCCGAGGGCTTGAATCCCATTCTTGGTGATCAGACTCGGAGCTGGAGTTATCACCTCTGTGCTCTATGGCCTCACAGAGAGCTGAAAGCCTGGTTGTCATTTTGTTTTAGATTTCCATCTTCAATTTTGTCCCTGCTGATGGTATAAATTTATATTTCCAAAAGGAAGAAGACATGAAGTTAAATCACAAACAAAAGAATGCTTGAAAACTATGATTTAAAAAAAAAAAAAAAAAACTGCCAAGAGTTTGTACCCTCCCCCTTCCCAACTGCCAGCTAGCACTTTTTTTTTTTTTTTTTTTGG
>NW_026000229.1:51425711-51467567 GCF_001458135.2 Marmota marmota marmota
AAAAAAAAAAAAAAAATGTGTGTCAACAGAGATCAGGTTCAGAGATGTGTATCACTGTGCCCAGCTACTCCCATCAACCCCACCTCCCTACTCTCCACTACAAACATCGTATCCAAGTAGCCTAAAACACAGGGAGAAACTCAGTAGAGAATGGTATCCTGGAAGGCAAGCTGAAAAGTATTGGGGAGAGAAGAGTGCTCAGCTATGTGAAATGTTTAAAGTATAGAGAAGATGGAGACTGAGAGTTGATCAATGGATTTGTCAATGTGAGGTCCTGGGTATCCATAATAGGACAGTTTTTTCTTTCTTTCTTTTTTGTGGTGCTGGGGATTACCAACTGAGCTACATCCCCAGCCCCAAAAGGATGGTTTTGATGGGATATTTGTAGTGGAGAATAGGGAGGTGAGGTTGGTGGGCTGGGTTTGAGAGAGAATGAGTGTAGCTGGGTACAGTGATACATATCTGTAAGCTCTGCAACCCAGGAGGTTGAGACAGGAGGATCACAGGGTCTGAGGCTCATCTCAGTCATTTAGTGAGGCTCTCAGCAATTTAGAGAGACCCAGAACAATGAAACAAAGGACTGGGGATGTAACTCAATGGTAAAGTGTTCCTAGGTTCAATCCCCAGTAACCATCACCACCACCACCACCCTCCTCTCCCCCCACCCCCTGCAGAGAGAGAGAGGAGAGACTGGGAGGAAAGCAATCACCAAAGCATACAGATGCAAGAGGAGGAAAGAAATGGAACAGTAAATGGAAAGAGATAGGGCATCAAATGACTTTCACTTCTTTTTTTGTATGGTTCTGGGGATTAAACCCAGGACCTCTTGCGTGCTAGGCAGGTGCTCTACCACTGAGATACATCTCCAGCCCTTGTCCTTATGTTTAATGAAAGAAACAAGAGCCTATTCTCATACTATAGCAATGACCCAGCAAAGGAGGGGAATCCATGGTGCAGGAGAGAGCAGAGCAATGTAGTGCATAGGTGTGGGAACTGGCCTTGACTGGGACCCCCAATAGCCTAGCCAGAGCCACAGAAAGAAAGAGGAAGTAAAGGCACTGACTGGCAGGTGGGGGCGGGACATGAAGATTCTTGAGCTCTTTATTGTTTTGGTGAAATAGGAAGCAAGTGAATGAAGAGTGCAAGAGGGAATGGTACAGTGAATGAATGGTGGCCAGGCGGCATGAGTGGCCAGGGGAGTTATGATGACCATGGATTTAACATAAGACCAGCTGCCGTGAGTGTGTTTCTCAGTAGCACATTAGGTGCAGGCAGGGATACAGGCCTGGAACAGGCAGAAATTTGGATTTAATTAGGAGTAATAATTTGCCTGTATGATGATGTGAGAGAGAAGTAAGATAGTTGAGGGAGCTTGCAAGAAAATAATGACAGGACAGGAGGGAGGAGAGTGAGATGAGGACAGTGGCAAGGTGGTAGTGTTATGGGAAGCTGCTTCAGAAAACACTGGAAGTCCGAATTCAAATCAAAGAGAGCTTTACTTACCTGGCCAGGGACTGTCACCCACCGTAGAGACTGAAGCTCTGTGGAAGAACAGCAATTTCCTGGCCTGTGTCTTGGGAATTTAAGGATGAAAACCACAGATCAGGGACTTTCCTTAGGATTATGCAAGCAAGCCAATCATAGAAGCTAAAACAGCAATTAGCACAGCAACTCAAGACAATAGCATCTTGGGTTTGAGCAGGTATTAGATAACCATATCCTGAGTTCGAGCAGGTGGTTAGGGGGCGGTGAGAATCTACTTCAAAGTCTTGAGTCATCAAGAAATCTCTCAAAATCTTGATGTTTAGATTTCTTCCTTCCTTCCATCCTTCCTTCCTTCCTTCCTTCCCTCTTTTCTCTCTCTCTCTCTTTCTCTCTCTCTCTCTCCCTCCCTCCCTTTCTTTCTTTCTTTTTTTTTTTCTTTCTTTCTTTCCTTATTTCGTGGTGCTGGGGATCAAATCCAGGACCTTGTGCATGCAAGGCAAACCCTCTACCAACTGAGCTATATCCCCAGCCATTCTTTACATTTTGATGGAGATAATAACCACACAAACACACACAGAGTATGCATGCATTTTTCTTTTGCTTCCTCACCTGGAATTAGGACACTGCCCCATGCACAGGTGTGTGGGCTTTCAGTGATTCTTCAAAGGTTTTAGAGAAAAGGACAGGCCCAGAGAAGTCAAAAGAAGATGATAAGTTTGGAAAGGAAAAGGCAGGAAGGCAAACCTTTTAGGACAAGTTTAACCTGAGAATTTAGTTTGTGGATGATGTCAGTATATATTGTGGGCCAGGCATGGTGGTGCAGGCCTGTAATTCCAGTGGCTCTGGAGGCTGAGGCAGGAGGATTGCTAAAGCCAGCCTCGGCAATTTAGTGAGACCCTGTCTCAAAATAAAAAGTAAAAAGGCCTGGGGATATGGCTTAGTAGTTAAGTACTCCTGAGCTCAATCCTCAGTAACAACCAAAAAGACAAAAAGGAAGAAATACTTATAGGAAGCTTGATGCAGCAGTACACACCTGTACTCTGTACACAGCCACTCAAAAAGCTGAGGCAGAAAAATTGCAGATTTGGGGCCAACTTGGACAACTTAGTAAGACCCTGTCTCAAAGAAAGAAATGAAAAAGGGCTGGGGATATAGGTCAGTGGTAGAGTGCTTTCCTAGCATACACAGGCCCTGGGTTCAATCCCCAGTAACACACACACCACACATACAAGAAATACCACTGTGGGAAATGTGTGATACCCACATGATAATCATTTTATTTGGGACTATGTCTCTGAAAGGCTGATGGATATTGCTGGTAGTGACTACAAGATGGGGGATGGTTATCTGGAGCTCACACTGTAGGAATTCTCACATTTATGAGTTAAGTCAGCTTCCTGTGCCTATCCTTTGGTCATCAGCCATAGGTAACTTGCTGGTATAGACTTTTTTTTTTTTAAAGGGAAATATACTCCAGACATTCTCTCTCTTTTTTTAATATTTATTTTTTAGGTGTAGATGGACACAACACAATGCCTTTATTTTTATGTGGTGCTGAGGATCGAACCAGGGTCCTGCCTGTGTTGGCGAGTGTTCTACTGCTGAGCCACAATCCCAGTCCGTCCAGACATTCTTTATTTTTATTTATTTGCTTTTATGTGGTGCTGAGGATAGAACCTAGTGCCTCACATTTACCAGGCAAGTATTCCACCACTGAGCTACAACCCAGGCCATGATATAGATTTTGAATCAGAAATGGACCTTTTAGATTATTCAGACCAATCTTTTTAGTTTATAGATGATAGAATTGGATTTTAGGGAGTTGGAGTTTGTGTTCCTTCTTCCATGGTGATTCCTTTATTCTGGAGTCAAATTCTGGCCTCTGGCTGTATCAAAACTGAGCTCTATTGCACAGTTCTGCTGGAGACTTGTTTCCTGTCATGGCTTCTCGTTGCCCTATATTAAAAATGCTGACGGCCCTCAGATTGAGATGTCCTCCTCATGACCCAGGAAGCAATTCCTAGCACAACCTTGCTACTTCTGGCACCATTATGCATGAGATGGAATAAGAAGTTTCTGTTTTTCAAATTGGTTATAAACTTTATTCAGGGCACTGTGAATGTAGCTCTTGCCTAGCATATCTGAGGTTCTGGGTTCATCTCCAGCACTGGGAAAATTAAAATAAGCTTTATTCATATGAAAGATCAAGAATTGGGGATGGATAAGAAACAAGTTTTTTTTTTTTTATCCCTATTTGAAATAAGTTATATATAAAAATAATAACAGTAAACTATGTTGGAAAAAGCTTGGATTATAGGGTCCAAAGATAATGATTAGTAGTATGGACTGAATGTTTACTTTCCACTGTGCATTGCCCTCTCTCACATTCTGGACTCTCTCACTACTAGCAAGAAGACTTTAGCAGGCTATTTAATTTCTTGACTTTTTTTTTTTAAACAAAAACACAGGAATACTAATAACCCCTCTCCCCTTTTTTTTGACATGGTTATTAGAAAGTATCTGGTATAGAACAGGTGCTGAATAAATGTTAATTATTCTTGATGAGTGCAGTTGTGTACACCTGTAATCCCAATGATTTGGGAGGCTGAGGCAGGAGGATCACAAGTTCAAGGCCAGCCTCAGCAACTTGGTGATGCACTAAGCAACTTAGTAAGACCCTGTCTAAAATTTTAAAAAATAACAAAATAAAAAGGACTGAGGATGTATCTTAGTGGTAAAGTACCCCTGGGTTTACTCTCCAGCACCAAAATAAATAAATAAAATAAAAAATATAAAATTAATTGTTCATTCGATCCTTCCCCTCAAGCTTCCTGAGGTTTAAAAATACCTTTCCAGGTTTTAAACTGTTCAAAAATTTCAAAAGCAAGGCAAGAATAGTTATGATTATAACCATTTCATATTGTATATTTAATTTTGTAATGTAATCTGATATCAATAGCTAAGGTCTTTGTCCTGCAGGAAATTTCAATTTTTAGCAAAATGGGGCTGATTTAATAGCCATTAATTCTGAGAGTATGTTCAAATTCAAAGTCTGTCTGTTTTAAATGTAAATTGCTCTTTTTCATGTATTTTGTATTGGAATTTAGGAACAAATGCTGTCACTTTTCTTTTTCCTTGCATGGGATTGCAGGCGCCTTTATTATCACAGAGCCCTATTATTGTGATACCTCACACAGGAAATGTACACTCTGACATTAGGCACCAAATTGCTGAAATATCCTGTGTTTTCTATTCATTAAAGCCCTAAAGCACTATGTGCAAATTCCCTTACTTTAATTACACACCTCAGGGATGTGCATGCCAAAAAAGGAGCCAGGCAGACAAAAAGCCAGGTCTTTGCCAAAAGCCCCCACCCCCCCAAACTGGTAAACATTTATTTTCAGCTGAGAAATCTGCTATTAATTCATATAGTGACTTTCCCAGCTGAAATAATGAGCCAAGCCCATTGAACCAAATGTTCGCAGTGAGCAAACATGAACAGTGGGGAATCAGCCCATCTCTTATTTACATGTTGGTTCCTTCAGCAGTTAAGGAACATTTGTACATTTGCTTTTTACCTGAGAGCATACCAGCATTGATAATTCAAGTGTCTTGGATTTCAAATAGAGCCTATAAACTCCACTGTAGGTTGGTACTTTAAGAAATCAAAGAAAAGGAAAATCACCAAACCAAATTATTTATTAGGGCTCAACAGCAAAGTTTTCCCACTAGACTTACTGACTCTCTTGGGTTTTGAAGGCCTTAAAAAAAGAATAAAAATTAGAAGCTGGGGTTGTGGCTCAGTGGTAGAGCATTTGCCTAGCATGTGTGAGGCACTGGGTTTGATCCTCAGCACCACATTAAAAAAATAAATTAAATAAAGTTATTGTGTCCATCTACAACTAAAAAAATTAAAAATTAAAAAATAGAAAAATAAAAATTAAAGAAATAATGGGATTTTTGAAGGAGCTACTATTTCTTGGGCGAAAATTAACAAAATTCTAAACTTTTAAGTAAAAAGTTTATGGTTCCATAAAGCAGAACATGAAAAAATGTTGTTGTTGTTTTAACTGAGAATTTCTTAAAATTTCCACTTAATTGCAATATTTAGAGTGTGGACAATAAGTAATGAGACAGCTATCCACATACACCATTTGCTTAAAACAATGTGGAATGTTATTTACGCCTCCTTTATAAAGTCTGATAGCACACAAAATGCATTCCAATTCTACAACAGAAAGATGCCCTATGTCTGTAAAAGTTATAATAAAAAGTAGTTTGTATCAAATAGCACCTATAAAGGCTTCCTGGAAAGCAAAGGAGGGAGGAGAAACATTTACACATGAAACAGTGAAGAGGAGTCAAAAAGTCAATATATTGATTCATTCCTATGATGATGCAGAGTATCCACTTAACAGTCAATTAACCATTTAACATATTTCTTGATACAAAGGAGGTTAAAAAGAGCCCCAAAATTCACACAAGATATAATCAATAATTACAGGTTTAATGCCTCTCGGTATAAGCTTGGATGCAGATTTTTAATCTACTCTCAAAGAATAAAATGCTTTACATTTTAATGAAGGTGTGGTTTTGATTATCACAAACATGAGAAAAAGTAGCTTGTAATTCACAGCACTTTAAAATCAAAGGTAACCACCTCAGAACCTTTTCCCTAAATGAAATTTTTAGCAGATACATGATTTATTTTTCCGCAAAGAATAATGAATAAAATGTATGAGAAAAAAAATTTTTTTTTTTTGGTTCTATAAGAAGAAGCAATGCCCTATTAATTTTGACAGACAACTTGGCATTAGCCATTTTAAAATCCAACGTGGGATGAAGTTATGCATTACTAGTCTCCCCTACATTTTGTCAAGAGATGAACATTTTTGCCAGATTTTTAATAATATGCCAAGGGCTTTGTCAGTCCGTTTATTCAGCCCTGCGTGGTTATGCCAGTTTTTGTCCACCACCCCACTGGGTGTGACACCGCCGTCACAGCTCACATCACTCCTCCCCAGCAATTACACAAAGTCAACACAGCAATCCCTCCCGCCCTGAGGTACCTGCACTATCAACAGTGCAGATTCCAGGCTTGAGCAAGCTTTACTCTGTCACTGCCTCCCCACCCCAATTAGGACTTTTTTTCTGCCCAGGCAATTTAGCACCAACACCGTGGGTGGACCAGATAACTCTTTTAAAAAGCGCGTCTAAGTCATTCTCCTGCCCATCCCCCCTCCACAGCCCAATCAATTCTTTCTCCATCCCCTTTTCACTACTTCCTCTACCACCATCCCCTCCCTGCCCGCCTCCCCCACAGCACCTCCCCACCCCACCCCACCCATCCCCAAAAAAGACTCTCAGAAAGAAATAGGAGTCTGCCAGAAGGCAACTTGCGGTCCCTAACTAGTTACCATGCCGACTGGAGCCTGTGCTAAGGAATGTGCTGCTGCCACACTGAACTCAATGAAAAGACGAAGAAAATGTGTAGGCAATACTAGTTTGGCTGCGATGCTGGGGAATCTGAGACAGGGCTGTTGGTATGGAAGAATCTCGCTGCATGCAATTTGCAAACATGCCAACTCAATAGCATGTGATAGGCAATGGATGGAATTTAGAGGTCTTGGGGTCTTAAAGAACTGGAAAGGAATAAGAGAACTAAATGGGAGGGTGGAATCTGCTCCATGAGACAACACTTGCCCCTTAGAAATATGTGATTTATTAATTTTAATAAGAATCTGTGCAACATGATAGAAAAGATGAAACTTTTTAGAAGCTTGTCCCTTCTAAGTCCAGCATTTGCATGTTCTTAATATTAATTATCTGCACCTTTGTTTTTAACTGGCCATTTAAAAAAAAATTCTATTTCTGTTTTAAAAGTGAGCAGAATTCATAGGACATCAGGGTTATGTCGTCAGGAGCTCTGATGGAATTGCAAATCATAAACATTTCCTGCACAGAGGAGAGAATGGCTTTAATTTTGTGTGGGGCAGGGTGGAGACAGAAGGCAGGATTCAGGTTGAGTTCGATGACCTTTTTATTTAGATGGAGGCAGATTTGAGTCTATATCAGTATACTTCCTTGGAGTCTCCATTGATCTGGAGAACTGGGCTACAATGCAATAATTTTTAGTTTAGAAGGTCCTTGAGATAGTGACGGTAGATTCAAGACCACTAACTATGTCCATACTAACAAAGATCCTGTGTCCAAAATCCCTCTTCCTGTTCCACATTCATTTGAACCAGTTGAGTTGGTGGGGAGAATTTCCCAAAGTGAGGATGATCAAGGATGACTCCTTCCACCCCACACTCAGATCAGTAAAACCTCTTTCTTCTTGGCTTTTTAGTCTTCCACATCAACTGATTCCAAACTGTCCTGCACATCGCTGGCAAACTAGTTTTCTATGCTTGCCAATTCGACCCTGTCTTTTCATTGCCCACGGCCTCCCTATGGCTCCTCATTGCCATGGCAACCACATGTCCTGGATTTTTCAGGACATTTTTTTTTTAATTTCGAATATTCTGTCATGTGGTCAAACCATGTGTCAGATCATATGCCAAAAGATATGTTCTGATTTGAGTTTTGAAAATGTGGTCACTATACCCATTGCTCCCAAAATATGGCTTGACTTTCCCTTTTTTTTTGACTGCAAAAGCGACATGGCAGGTCACTTTCAATATAGTAGCTTTACTTGGATCATATGTGATATTTTGCATGGTACTTCCACATAATTATTGCAAGGAATCCGTTCCTGCCTGTGAAAAAGAATAAGAGCTGTTAATTTTATAGATGAGAAAACTGGGACACAGTATTTAATTGACTTTCTATTATTCCCATAGTGGCAAAATGATAGAATCCAGTCTCTTGACTCTGATGTCTTTTTTTCTCCAATGTGTTACTTCAAAATACAAATGTGATGCTTTTTACTCTAGGTTTGTTTGCCATTTGGATCCCTAAAGACTCTTTCAGGGGACCATTTGGCTGTAGGAGACCAACTTATGTCAAGCATAGATAAGTGAGAGTTGTGGGGAGCTGGGCATGGTGGCGCATGCTTGTGATCCCAGCTACTCAGAAGGCCTCAGCAACTCAGTGACACCCTATCTCAATATAAAAAATAGAAAGGATCTGGGGATGTAGCCCAGTGGTAGAGCACCCCTGGGTTCAATCCCGAGTACTCAAAAAAAAAAAAATTGTTCAGTATGAAATACCATTTGTAATTCTTCAGATATCATCTGTTGCTCAGAAATAGGGTTTTTGTATATATTTAAAGTATACAACATTGTGATTTGCTGTATGATTTTGACATATACATATAGAAGTGATTATTATAGTAAAGAATATTAACAAAAAAAAATTATAAAAAAAAAAAAGAATATTAACATACCCATCATCTCATACAGTTACATGTGTGTGTATGTGTGTGTGTTAAGAGCATCTAAAACCTAGTCTCTGAACAAATCACCACTATATAATACAACTGTAATCCTCAAGTCGTACATTAGATCTCTAGGTTTATTCATCCTAGGTAACTTCAACTTCGAATGTTCTGATCTGCATTTTCTCCTTCTCCCCATTCCCTCCTCTGCTAACAACCATTTTACTCTGTTTTTATGTTTTGGATTTTTTTTTTTCAACCTAGAGGGCATTATGCTAAATGAAATAAGCCTGCCATAGATAGGAGAATACTGGAATACTGGTTAGAACTAAATTCAAAGAGCCATAGAAAGAGAGATTTAGGTAAGATTATTTCAGTAAAATAATACAATATTGCTCTTGAACCCAGTTCTTACCATGAAGGCCAAAGTCTGCAGAAGTGATACTATAGGTAAAACACGAAAACTCTCAGGGGCTATTTGTGCAGCATCATAAAGTACTTTACCTTCTAAAAATGTTCAGAAGAAAAATTTAATGTTAGATTTCAACGTGTGGGTGAGCCACTTGATCATAAGCACCTCTTACCTGCCAGATACGATGTCTTCTGGGCATCTTGACTCAAGATCAGTCAAACTGCCCAGAAATGAAAATATAACCCAAGTTAATTTGAGAGGAAAGAACATGAAGATAGGAATGATCCAGATTGTTTCTGGCTAGACAGGGATGGAGAGGATTTATTATTAAATGAAGAAGGGGTTTAAATCCAATTATTGTATCTTTAGTTTTTAATGTTTTGCCAGGAAATGGACAGGAGAAAGCAAGGATATGTGACTGAAGTTTCTCTCTCTCTCTCTCTCTCTCTCTCTCTTTTTGGTACTGGGGATTGAACCCAGGGTCTCTTTACAACTGTGCTGCATCCCCAGTCCTTTTTATTTCTTATTTTGAGACAGGAGCTTACTAAGTTGTTACGGGCCTCCGTAAGTGTTACCGAGGCTGGCCTCAAACTTGTGATCTTCCTGTTTCAGCCTCTGGAGTTCCTGAGATAACAAGCGCAGGCCACCACGTCTGCTCAGTTGGCTAAAGCTTTTCTGCCTAACAGTTTTCTATGAATCAACTTAACCAGGCTGGGATTTCCCTTTAGCTGTGACTTTAGTAAGGGCAGAACATATTTGATGTCCATGTCTTTCAATTGTAATCTGGAATTATGCTTGTATAATACAATCTCAGTGAAAAGTGAAAACTTCTAGTCAATTATCATTTGCTGTGCAATGGTCAGACATAAGGAAGTCACTTAAAAGCCAAAACATACGTAGGTCACGTCACACTGTTTTATTGCTTTCTAATCCTTTTAATTTTTCTTAATATTTACCTTTTAGTTTTAGGTGGACACAATATCTTTATTTTATTTCTATGTTGAGGATTGAACCCAGTGCCTCATGCATGCTAGGCGAGCACTCTACCACTGAGCCACAACCCCAGCCCTAATCCTTTTTTCTTTTTTAATGTTTTTTTTTTTCATATTTATTTTTTAGTTGTAGTTGGACACAATATCTTTATTTTATTTATTTGTTTTTATGTGGTGCTGAAGATCGAACCCAGGGCCTCACACATGCTAGGCAAGCACTCTACTGCTGAGCCACAACCCCAGCCCTAATCCTTTTAATTTTAAAATTAAACTGTATCATACAGTTAATACTAAGAAAAAATATTTTAAGAATTTAAAAAGAGGCATAGAGATATAAACCAATTTAAGAGTATTTGTTAAACGGGCAACTTAAGTTTTCTTTCTTTATTCATTAAATAGCTTTAAGCTAGGTGTTGTATCTGTAATCTCAGCAATTTGGGAGGCAGAGGCAGAAGGATTAAAAATTCAAGGCCAGCCTGGCAAAATAGCAAGACCCTGCCTCAAAATAAAAAATGAAAAAGGATGTAGTTCAATAGTAAAGCATCCTGGGTTCTATCTCTAGTTCCAAAAAACAAAAACACCCTTGAGGCACTGGGTGTGTAGATCAGTGAAGGAGTTCTTATTTAACATTTATGAAGGCCTGGGTTCCTTCCCAGCTCTTTAAAGCTTTGAGTGTCTACTGTGTACCAGGCACAGGGCTGGGATCTAAGGATACAGCAAGGTGGACAACCCAGTTTATTTCTGGAAGGGGTTTGAAGGTGCAGACATGGGACAGGAGGCAAGCCAGAAAGGATGGAAGACTTCAAAGAAAACAGTTCTAGGGGGCTGGGGATGTGGCTCAAGCGGTAGCGTGCTCGCCTGGCATGCGTGCGGCCCGGGTTCGATCCTCAGCACCACATACAAACAAAGATGTTGTGTCCGCCGAAAAACTAAAAAATAAATATTAAAATTCTCTCCCTCTCTCTCTCTTTAAAAAAAAAAAAGGAAAGAAAACAGTTCTGGGAGCATTTTCAGCGTCCAGTGCTTCTAAGGACCCAATAGCTGAGCATGAACATTCTCATGTCAGTGGTTAGGATGCTTTGTCACTGAAGACATTCTCCCCACGTTGTCTCTTTACATGTCCCATAATAGTCCTCACATGCTCCACCCCTGAATCAGCAACTAGCATTAGTCTCTTCTTCTTCTTCTTCTTTTTTTTTTTTTCCATAGGAGAATTTTGTAGTTTCTTCTCTCTTTATATCTGGCTGTGTGTGTTTAATCCTCAGAATACAACTTCCTTGAGACCCCCTTAGCTTCAACACATTGAGGAAGAGATGGGTGGTGGTGAGAGGGTAGAGAGGTGGGGACTGAAAGGGATTTTGGAAAGTGACTTCTCTTCCTGAGTACCTCTTCTTCCCCCACTCGGCCTTTTTCCTGGGATCTGGTCTATTTCCGCCGCTTAGTGAAAGCATCAGGGAAGATGCTAGCTGCCACTGCAGGGAGAACAGAGTTATGGTGACTCAGAAAATAACCATATGGCATTCAAGCTTCTTTAGTCTGCCCAAAGAGAGCTTGTGCTGAGGGAAACACCCAACAGGTGTAGCAGATTTAAATTTGCAGTTGTTTTGTTTTCTATCCTAAATGAATGATAGCATTTCCTTTAAGAAAATCCTGGACTCTCATTTTGTATGATTACTCTGCCAAATGTTTTGGAGACCTTAAGGAAGAGTGTCTGAGTACAGTTGCCAGATAAAATGCTGGGTATACAGCTAAATTCCAAAATTATTATTATTTTGGTACGGGGATTTCGCCTAGGGGCACTTTACCACTGAACTGCATCCCCAGCCCTTTTTAGTTTATTTATTTATTTTTTATTTTGAGATAAGAGTCACATTAAGTGGCTAAGACTTAATGTTGTTGTCAAGGATGATGTGTGCATTTTCCATATTCTCTGCTTAGTGTAAAGGTAGCACATAACCACTCAAATTTGCAATCCTCCTGCCTCAGACTCCCCAGTTGCTGGGATTACAGGCAGATGCCACCATTCCCGGCCAGTTAAATTCCAATTTTAGACAAACAACTTTTTAATGTAAATATATTCCAGGTCATGCTTATACTAAAAAAAAAAAAAAATGGTTTGTGCCCTTTACTATTTTTTATTTGCTAGATCTGACAATTCTATGCCTGAGCAATGAGCACCAGAGTATATTATGGTATGAATAAGCAGATAAGGTTATTCTTTTAAGGTACTAATGTCAGCACAGTATTGATGCCATCAATAGCAGCACTATGAAAACAATGTATCAAGTACCCCGTTGCTCACCAGAACAGTACTGCTTGCCAAGTTAGTTAAGTGGACACTGTACTTTTGGTCTGGGGAGACAATAAGAACAGGACAATATCAACAGTGAGAAACCAGATAAAAAGAAAAGAACATAAAAAACTTGAAAGACATCAAAGGAGTATATACAATAAATAAAGTACTGCTATTATGTGGGACAACTCGGGTTGTTAGGAGCTGACACAAGACCACAAACATTTCTCAGAGGTCACCAGGCAACTGTTGACATCTTCTGTTTGAAAGCAAAACAATGACCCCAGAGTAAAAGAATCTCTACTTCATTTAACTTCCAGAGTCACCTAAATGCCTCATCTCTGCAAGACTGGCCATAGGATTCAAACATTATATGTATACATAAAAAGGGGACACCCAGAGAGACATGCACAATACTATACACACATGTAGATAGATAAGGGAAAGTGCAACCACAGATGCAATTAGAACACTCAAGTACTCATGCATAACTGACTCAATCAGTTTGCCATCAGTAATGAAGGGACCCACAGCTCCATTCAGATGAAAGGTGCAGATGCTACACTGATAACTAGGAAGATGCCAATCACCCAGCTAATTGTGCCTCAACCTAGTCTTAGGGTGAATGTTCACTTGGCAACAGGTTTATTGGAGTTTAGAAACTGACTTTAAAAGATTGATTCAGAATGTGCATGTGTAGAATTGGGATCGCCTCAGATGTTGTCAAGGATGATGTGTGCATTTTCCATATTCTCTGCTTAGTGTAAAGGTAGCACATAACCACTGTAGAGAGTTTAAGGGAGAAAAATAAAAGAAGAAGAAGAAAAGCAACCAATATTTTATACCTATGACTTCTTTCTTAAAATGGTTAATAATTAAACATTTCAGACATCTCTGAAAGATTAGAAAACAACCAAATTTCTACCACCAGCATTAAACATGCATTATCACTTGGTTTATATTTTCAATTTTAAAAGATTTATTTTTAGAATTTTTTTAATATCTATTTTTTAGTTCTCAGGGGACACAACATCTTTGTTTGTATGTGGTGCTGAGGATCGAAACCGGGCCGCACGCATGCCAGGCGAGTGTGCTACCGCTTGAGCCACATCCCCAGCCCAAAAGATTTATTTTTAATTTAATTTTATTTTTATCTCTTCAAACATTTATCATTTCTTTATGGTAAAACTTATTTTATTTTGAGGTACTGGGGGTTGAACCCAGGGGTGCTCTTCTGTTCAACTATATCCCCAGCCCTTTTTAATTTTATTTTGAGACAGGATCTCACTAAATTGCTAAACTGGCCTCCAATTTGCCATTCTCCTGCTTCAGCCTCCTGAGAAACTGGGATTACAGGCATGTACAACCATGCCTGGCAATTTTGGTTTTTAGTTTTTTTCTTTTTCTTTTTTTTTTTAAGTAAAAAAATTTTTTTTCCCTTTATTTTATTTGCTTATTTTAATGTGGTGCCAGGGATCAAACCCAGTGCCTCCAGCATGCTAGGCAAGCGCTCTACCACTGAGCCACAACCCCGGCCCCATCTTTTTACTTTAAGAGGAAAAAAACGTAGCAGATAACTGCTAACAACCTGTCTCCGTCCCTTTTCTTTCCTTCCCTTCTCAGGGGCAACATCTGCTCTGAATTTATTGTATGTCATCCTCATAAATGCTTTTGTGATTTTTACAATATTTGTATAGGTACGTATACTTTTATTTGTGTGTTTTAAAAAGGGGAATACTGCACATCTTCTTTGGGATTTGCTGTATTAACTTGTCTTGTTTTTGAAGTTTATTCATGTTAATACATCTAGATCTAATTCATTCATTTTTGTGGTGTGGGGGAAGGTACTGGGAATGGAACCCAAGGGCACTCTACCACAGGACTATATCCCCAGCC
This sequence comes from Marmota marmota marmota, assembly GCF_001458135.2. Lineage (NCBI taxonomy): Eukaryota > Metazoa > Chordata > Mammalia > Rodentia > Sciuridae > Marmota > Marmota marmota. The sequence continues at coordinate 51,440,168 of NW_026000229.1, forward strand.
TCCCCTTGTCTCCTTTTATGTGAGACAGAGTCTTACTAAGTTGCTGAGGCTGTAATTCATCCATTTTAACTGCCGTACAGTATCCCACTGAATGAATGCATGCCTTCTTATAGGAGGGACTGTTGAAATGTTTGCACATTTTTCTCTAACAGGGCAGCAATGGGTGGCTCTAAGAATATATATTCAAGAATTGTCTTAGAGAGGACACTTAAAGGTATCATTTCTTGCAACATATATAGAAACCTCCAGCTTTCAATTTTTTAAAAATATTTTATTAGTTGTTGTTGGACCTTTATTTATTTTTATGTGGTGCTGAGAATCGAATCCAGTGCTTCACACACACTAGGCAAGTGCTCTACCACTGAGCCACAACCCCAACCCTCAGCTTTCTAATTTTAAAATTGCTTTTCAGAGTGATAACATCAACTTATACTTTCACTCTAAATGTGTAATAGTTAAGCCCCACATCTTTACAAACTATATTGTCAGGGTTGGGGTTATGGCTCAGTGTTAGAGCGCTTACCTAGCACCTGTGAGGCACTGGGTTCAATCCTCAGCGCCACATAAAAATAAATAAAGGTATTGTGTCTATCTACAACTAAAAAAATTTTTAAAAACCTTGTATGTCAGATGTTAATATTTATTGACTTGATGATCATGAAATGATATCTCATTGATTTAACTTGTATTTCCCTAATTGTTAATGAAATTGAGTGTATTTTTTATATGCTTATTTACCATTCAATTTTCTTGCTCTGCTGTCACTTATTCATAAGCTTAACATTGTTTTATTTTTCTTACTGGTTTTTAGGAATATTTTTATATGACTTGGGTTTAGATCCATTGTTACATCATTAAAATTCTTTTTCCCATTCTGTAGCTTGTATGTTATTTTCTTTATAACATCATATCAAATATTTAAATTTAGAGTAGTAAAATGCATCCATATTTTTTAATATCTTTTTTTTATCATGCTATAAAGATATCCTCTTTTTTTTTTTTTTTTTTTTTTTTTGTGGTGCTGGGGATTGAACCCAGGGTCTTCTACATGTGAGGCAAGCACTCTATCAACTGAGCTATATCTCCAGCCCCTTCTCTAAAGTTTTATAAATACACACCACACACACACACACACACACACATATTTTAACATTTAGGCTTTAAGGAATGAATTTTTGTTTGTCATATGACATGAGGATTCAACTTTACCTTTATCTACATGTCTCCAATTGCCCTAGCATCATCTGTTGACTCATACTTTCTTGATCCCATGGATTCATAATTCTTCTCTGTCACCTATCAAGCACTCAGATAGATGAAAGTCTGCATCTTGGCTCCTTAGTTGTTCCATGGTCTGTCTATTGTTGTTCAATATCTTTTGCCATTAAAAAATTTTGTTGTTGTTGATGCTATCATAGATGGACAGAATACTTTTTATTTATTTATTTTTATGTGGTGCTTGCTGCTTGGGATCAAACCCAGTGCTTCACATGTGCTAGGCAAGTGCTCTGCCACTGAGCTATAGCCCCATCCCCTTTTCTTGCCTGTTTTGTCTTTGTTTCTTCTCAAAGATTGTATAGCCTCCCCTTTGCTTTCTGTCATTTAGTGGGGTTATCATATTCTATGGAAAATCATGTTGAGGTATCGACTGGCATTATGTGTAATTTTTAGATTAATTTGGAGAGATTCAATCTATGTTCCCTTTAGTCTTCACCCACTTGTTATACCTCTGTTTTAGTTCTTTTATTTCTTTAATAGTGTTTCATACATTTTCCATAATACTGTTTTCTTCTAGCTTCTTTGTCTTTCATGTGGCTATTATAAATGGAAAACTATCAAATGACATTTTGTAGTTGTTTGCTGTGGAAACACAATTAATTGAAATATAATTAAATATATTTCAGCAACTTGTAATATAAAAATATTTGTCTTAAGTTTTTATTTTTTGTGGTACTAGGGAAGGATCCCAGGGACGCTTGGCCCACAGCTGCACCTTCAGCCCTTTTATTTTGAGACAGGGTCTCACTGAGTTGCTAAGTATGGCCTCAAATTTGCAATGCTCTTGCCTTAGCCTGGGATTACAGGTATGCCCCATTGTACCCAGCTTTATTTTAGGGTTCTCTGAACCAATCATTGAATAATGACAGCTTCATTTCTTTCTTTCCAATTTTTATACCCTTCATTTTCTTCTCCTTGACTTATTTGCTAACTAGAGCTGTCCATACAACATTGAATAGAAATGGTGAGGGTCCTTGCTTTATTCCTGATTTAAAGGAAATGCTTTAACATTTCTCTACTAAATATGATGTTGTTGTAGTTTTCTTTGCTTGTTTGTTTGTTTTGGTTCTGGGGATTGAATTCAGGGGCACTCAACCAAAGAGCCATATTCCCAAGTCTCACTGAATTGCTTAGTGCCTCACTTTTGCGGAGGCTGGCTTTGAACTTGTGATCTGCCTGCCTCAGCCTCCTGAGCCACTGGGATTACAGGCGTGCGCCACTACATCCAGCCATGTTTGTTGTAGTTTTATCAAGCCAGAGAAGTTAGCTAAGATTCTGAGTTTGCTAAGAAACTTTGTTTTGCTTTTAAATGATAGGGGATTGAATTTTATCAAGTTTTTTTTTTTTTTTTTTTTGTATACCTATTGAAATAATCATCTCTGTTTAAGAAAAACTAAGAAGTCACAAACAATAATCCTATAAGGAAGAAAACATAAATACAGATAAGAGATTTTATAAATTGTGAAAAAATACTGTGAATAGCTTCATGCCAAAAATTTTGGAAACATAGATAAAACAGAAATCTTTCTTTGAAAACAAAATCTATTAAAACTGATTTAAGAAGAAACACAAAACCAAAGACCATAATGTTTTCTGACATAATATTTTCTGAAAATTGGATCAGTGGTGAAAATGTAACTCAAAACAAAAATATAAGACTCAGACAGTTTTACAAAATTCAACCAAGTTTTCAAAATATAAACTGTAGCTGGGCTGGGAATATAGCTCAGTGGTAAAACCTAGCTTGCAGGAAACTCTGGATTTGATCCTCAGAAACACACACACACACACACANAGTTTTATCAAGCCAGAGAAGTTAGCTAAGATTCTGAGTTTGCTAAGAAACTTTGTTTTGCTTTTAAATGATAGGGGATGAATTTTATCAAGTTTTTTTTTTTTTTTTTTTTTTGTATACCTATTGAAATAATCATATACGGGGCTGGGGATGTGGCTCAAGCGGTAGCATGCTCGCCTGGCATGCGTGCGGCCCGGGTTCGATCCTCAGCACCACATACAAAGATGTTGTGTCCGCCAATAACTAAAAAATAAATATTAAAAAAAAAAATTCTTAAAAAGAAATAATCATATGGTTTTTCTCTTTTTATCTATACTTTTCTTGTTTTATTATCTTTGTTTTTTGTATAAAAAGGGAAGGAAAGGGCTGGGGTTTTTGCCCTGCATGCGCAAGGCCTTAGGGTCAATCCCCAGCCATCAACAGCAACAAAATCTTTTTCTATTTTTTTGTGGAACAGCTTATTTAAGATAGTGTGTGTGTGTGTGTGTGTGTGTGTGTTTCTGAGGATCAAATCCAGAGTTTCCTGCAAGCTAGGTTTTACCACTGAGCTATATTCCCAGCCCAGCTACAGTTTATATTTTGAAAACTTGGTTGAATTTTGTAAAACTGTCTGAGTCTTATATTTTTGTTTTGAGTTACATTTTCACCACTGATCCAATTTTCAGAAAATATTATGTCAGAAAACATTATGGTCTTTGGTTTTGTGTTTCTTCTTAAATCAGTTTTAATAGATTTTGTTTTCAAAGAAAGATTTCTGTTTTATCTATGTTTCCAAAATTTTTGGCATGAAGCTATTCACAGTATTTTTTCACAATTTATAAAATCTCTTATCTGTATTTATGTTTTCTTCCTTATAGGATTATTGTTTGTGACTTCTTAGTTTTTCTTAAACAGAGATGATTATTTTACATATAAAAACAAGACATAAACAACTTTTATTTTCAAACAGAGCTATTCTTCTTGACTTCTTGTATTTTTAAATTTTATTGAACTAATTAATTAATTTATTTATTTTAGGTACTGGGGACTGAATTCAGGGGCACTCGACCACTGAGCCACATCCCCAGCCCTATTTTGTATTTTATTTAGAGGCAGAGTCTCACTCAGTTGCTTTGCACCTTGCCATTGCTGATGCTGGCTTTGAACTCCGGATTCTCCTGTCTCAGCCTCCTGAGCCTCTGGGATTACAGGTGTGCACCACTGTGCCCGGCATGACTTCTTGTGTTTTTTTATTTCTCATTTCTTAGTTTATTCTCATTTCTTTATTAAACTTCTGAACATTCTAACTTTATTATGATTTATCTTAAACTCATGAGTGTCTAAAAAGTATGCTTTTAAATTTTAAACCCTGGAAATTTTTTGGATAGTATCTGTTGATGTTATTGCATTTTGGTATGAGAACATGGTCTGAGAGGAAACTAATTTTTTGGTATTTGTTCTGTTTCCTAATACATGGTCAATTTGCATGAGTGCACCATATGGGCTTGAAAAGAAAGTATTTTCTCCAGTTTTTGGTACATAATTGTTGGTACATGTTTATTAAATCAAATTTATTAATTGTCCCACTCAAATGATAAATGATATTTTGAAATAAAGTTTGCATGGTAATTATGGAAAGTTAGTGTTTAAATCTCCCTCTATGATTATGAGTTGATCAATTTTGTTTTGCTCTTCTGTCAATTTTTGCTTTATTTGAAGGCTGTATTAATTGGGAGCAAACAATTTGCAATTGTTACACCTTCCTGGTAATTTTTTCCTTTTATCATCAATTAGTGACCTCCTTTACCCCTAATAGTTCTTTTTGCCTGATTTTAATATGGTTATTATTTTTGATAGGTCTTTCCTAATCTTTTACTTTGCATGACTTTCTGTTTGTGTTTGAAAATTAGCATAAAACTGGATTCTTTTTGTTTTTTGGTACTGGGACTTGAACTCAGGGGTGCTTTACCACTGGCTACATCTCCAGACCTTTTATTTTGACACAGGGTCTAACTGAGTTGCCCAGATTGACCTTAAGCTTTCGATCCTCCAGCCTCAGCCTCCAGAGTAGCTGGGATTATGGGCTGGGATTTATGCCCCACATAAAGCTTGATTCTTATGTAACATCTAATTTGGGAATATTATTTTAAGTGATAAGTCTGACTTTTTATAGTTTCCTAATATATTATTTTGTATTTGCTTTCATGGTAATTTTTCTTTACCTTTCCCTTCTCCTTCCCAACTTTCCATTAGAATTGAGTGATTTTTTTTTAAATGTTCTCTTTTCCCTCTTTAATGTTTTAGAAGTTATTTGATCTAATTTATTCTCTTCATAGTTATCATATTAGTTATCTATTGCTATGTAATAAACTATCCTCAAACTAGGTCATTTAAAACAATAGGATAATGTATCTCACACTTTTTTTGTTGTTGTTGTTAAAATATTTTTAGTTGTAGATGGACACAATATTTTATTTTGTTTATTTGGTTTTACCTGGTGCTGGGGATTGAACCCAGAGCCTCACACATGCTAGGCAAGCGCTCTACCACTTAGCCACAGCCCCAGCCCATCTCATACACTTTTGATAGACCAAGTAGGTGGCAAATTATTGACTTTGTTGGATGGTTCTGCTTGGGTCTCATGAGAACACAGTAAAAAATTTGCTAGGGCTGCCGTCTTCTGAAAGTTTGGTTGGGGTTTGGGAACTACTTACAAAACAGCTTACTCACTGGCTGACAAGTATGTATTGGCTTTTGGTAGGAATCTTTGCCCAGAGGACCTCTCTATTGTGCTGTTCTCTGTCCTCATAACATAGCGCTGGATTTTTCTCATTAGGGGTGAGCTAAGAAAAAGTGAGGCAAAAGCTGAAATGACTTTAAAGATCTAGTCTTGGCCGGGTGCAGTGATGCGTGACTGTAATCCTCATGGCTCAGGAGGCTGAGGCAGGAGGATTGCAAATTTGAAGCTGGCTCAGCAACTTAGGAAGGCCACAAGTAATTTAGTGAGACCCTGTCTCAAAAAAAATATAAAAAGGACTGGGGATATGGTTCAGTGGTTCAGCACCCCTGGGTTCAATCTCTGGTATTAAAAAAAAAAAAAACAACCAACTAATCTTGGAAGTCAAATACCATGTCTTATACCATATTTCATTAATCACAAAGACCTACTGGGAAGAACTACACACAACACAAATACAAGAAAGTAAGGGAGCTGGGATTGTGGCTTAGCAGTAGAGTGCTCACTTAGTATGTGTGAGGCCCTGGGTTCAATCCTCAGCACCACATAAAAAAAATAAATAAATAAAATGAAAGTATTTTTTTAAAAAAAGAAAGTAAGGTTTAATGGGAGTGAGGCACTAGGGATTCAACACAGGGCTTCACACATGCTAGGCAAATGCTGTACCACTGAACTACACCCCCAACCCTTTATTATGAGATGGGGTCTCACTGAGTTGCCCAGTTTGGCCTTAAACTTGTGATCCTCTTGCCTCAGGCTCCGAAGTAGCTGGAATTACAGGTATATGACACTGTGTCTGGTTGGGGGCTATCTTGAAGGCTGGTGATCATGGTTACCTTTAAAATTTTAACAAGTATGAAGGCAGAAAGCTAGTTTACAAAGGGTGGTGAGATTAGGGGGCGAGAGGAATGAGAAACAGTTGCTCAATGGCTACTAAGTCACAGTTAGAAAAAGTAAGTTCTGGTGTTTTATTGTACAGTAAGGTGACTATAGATAAAGATAGTGTATTGTATATTTTGGAAAAAAAAGTAAGAGAAAGAATTTTGAGTGTCTTATCACAAAGAAATGATAAATGTTTGTGGAGATAAATATACTTACCATGACTTGAACATTATAAAATATATACGTGTACCAAAATATCACATAGAACTCCATAAATATGTACAATTATCATATCAGCTAAAAAAAGAAAGATAAAAATGTATTTAAAAAGTAGGAAAAAATTCCACAAGCATACTACTTTAACAAAGCTTGAACTCAATTAGCACCCCTTCCTCATTTTTTATTCTTTATTGTTATTGTCCATGTTTGTGTGTGTGTGTGTGTGCATACTTTTTTTTTTTTTGAGATACTGAGTATTGAACATAGGGTCCATGCATGTGAGGCAAACATTCTACTATTGAACCACTGAGACACATTATTTATTTTCTTTTGTTTGTGTGTTTCTTTTCCTTCCTTCCTTCCTTCCTTCTTTCCTTCCTTCCTTCCTTTCTTTTAATATTTAGTTTTTAGTTGTGGTTGGACACAATGCCTTTATTTTATTTATTTATTTTTATGTGGTGCTGAGGATCGAACCCAGGGCCTTGCATGTGCTAGGCGAGTGAGTGCTCTACCGCTGAGCCACAACCCCAGCCCATCTTTCTTTTTTGCATGATCCTGAGGATTGAACCTAAGGGTGCTCTACCAATGAGCTACATTCCCAGCCCATTTTATTTTTGTTTTCTGTTCTGAGACAGTTTCACTAAGTCCCAAGGCTGGCCTCAAGCTTGCAATCCTCCTACCTCAGCTTCCCAAGGAGCTGGGATGATAGATGTGTATTACCACGTTCAGCTTCCTTTGTTTATTCTGGATTGATTTTTCTTGCCTTACAAACTATATCCCTTGAAAGTTCCTTCAATACAAATATATGAGTAATAAACTCTTATAACCTTGTTTAAAAAGTTTTAATTTCACATCCATTTCCCAAAGGACAGTTTATCTGGATAAAGAATTCTATGTTGATATTTATATCTTGTTGCTGTGAAGGCATTATTCCATTTTTCTTTTGGTCTCCATGGTTGGTACTGAGTTTTCTGCCATTAGTCTTTCATTTCTTTTTCTAAGAATCTTTCTTTTCTATGCAAAGGCCTTTTTGTTCCTCTGTTCCTCTCTCTGTCCTCAACCCCCGCCCCATTTTGCATTTTTGTTCCAATGTGTCCATGAACAGATATACATATCCTACACAGAGCTCATTGTGGTTCTTGAGTTTGTGGATACAAGTTTTTTCGTAATTTAAAATTTCTCAGTCACTATCTGTTCAAATAGAACATCTCCATCATTTTTTCTTGTATTTCCTTTCAGAATTCCTGTTGATAAAATTATGGGGAATATGAGAAGTTAAGAAATGTTGAAGTGGCTGGGCACTAGAATCCCTGCAACATGGGAGGGGATGGCAGGATGATGGCAAATTGGAGTCCAGCCTGGGTAACTTGGAGAGACCTTATTTCAAAATAAAAAAGTAAAAGGGTTTGGGGATGAGGCTCAGTGGTTCAATCCTCAGTACAGCAATAACAAAGAAACAAAAAAGAGAAAGAAAGAAATGTTGACATGGGGTGCAGTGGTGCACTCCTATAATCCCCACTACTTGGAATCTGAGGCAGAGGGATCACAAGTTTGAGACAAGCAACTTCAAAAAACTATCTAAAATGAAACTGTCTTAAAAAGATCTATAAGTGTAGTTCAGTGGTAGCGTGCTCATCTAATAAGCACAAGATCTTGGTTTTTGACCTCCAGAACTTGAAAAAAAAAGAAAGAAAGAAAGAAATGTTGAGAGGAATAAGGAGATGGTCTAACATCCATCTCTTTGAGCTTCATTTTGAGAGTTTCCTCAGATTCCTTTTTTAGCCAGTTGATTCTTATTTTAAACTACAATTAAACAAATTCATTGGTTTTTTTAATACATAAAAATTTAATTTCTAGAAGGTTTGTCATTTTTTTTCAATTTTGCCTATGATGTTTTAAAGTCGTGCTCTATTTTATGATTTCAATTCCCTGTTTTAAATATACTTATATCATTGTCGCTTCTATTATCCGACTTTCTTGGAAAATTCTGTGAATTTTTTTAAAAATATCTTTTTCTGACTTGCTTATATGGAATTGATTCTGATGTGCTTTGACTATAGCTGCCTCTCCAGTGAGCCTTGGCGATCCATGAGGTGTGGGTTAAAGTGCTCTTCTAGGTTCTGGAGTAGTATCAACAGATCACTGAAGGTCACTCCAAAGTTTGACTACTTTATTATTTTTTAAAATTTTGTTTCATTTTGCAGTTCTGAGAATTGAACCCAGGGTCTCACACATGCTAAGCATGTTCTCTGTCCCTGAGCTACTTTCTAGACCTTAGAACAACTTTTTATGTTGGTTTCTTTCTTTTTTTTTTTGGTGGGGGGATACTGGGGATTGAACTCAGGGACACTCAACCACTGAGCCACATCCCTAGCCCTATTTTGTATTTTATTTAGAGACAGAGTCTCGCTGAATTGCTTAGTGCCTTGCCGTTGCTGAGGCTGGCTTTAAACTCGAGATCCTCCTATCTCAGCCTCCTCAGCCACTGGAATTACAGGCATGAACCACTGTGCCCAGCTTTATGTTGGTTTCTATATTTATGGATTCCCCTAAACTTATGAATTCTAGAGATGACTTTCCCACCCAGAGCTGAGGAAGATTCAGCTAAATTCCCTCATCACTTCTCAGTGTCACTGAGTAGATCTTTTCTCTATTCCTTTCTTTCACTGAAGATCAGAGGCCTGGATTTATTCCAGCATATTCATTTTAGCAACTCACTTCACACTAGCCCAATCTTCTGCTCCTATTGGGAACAGAAGCTCCTGTGTTATAGAGCTATATTCTCTCTTTCTGACCTAAATGCTTATCTGTGTATTAAAAGTGTGGAAGGCTGAGGCAGGAGGATCGCAAGTTCAAAGCCAGCCTCAGCAACTTAGTGAGGCCCTAAGCAGCTTACTGAGACCCTGTCTCTAAATAAAATATAAAAAACCCTGGGGAAGTAGCTCAGTAGTTAAGCACTCCTGGGTTCAATCCTTGGTACAAAAAAAAAAAAAAGTGTGTGTTAGCTCACAGGGAAGGGTACATGGCTTCCCATTACCAGGACTTGTCTTTATTCATGATACTGTATCAAAAAGCCGAAGTCAAGGTATCTGCTGGGTTGCTTTGTGCACCTGCCATTCCTCCAGCAGGGATCAGGAAGACTCCCAGGCAAAGCCTGAAAATGGTAAAATTCATTGTTAGCACCTTCTCACTCAGAGCTTTCTCTCCTATGCTCCTGGTCCTCTGTCGCACCTCGTTTGTCCTTCCTCACTTAGCCCTGACCTTCCAGGAGGCTCCAAGGTCCTTCTGGGACTTGTTACTGTGCTTTCCTCTCTGCTTTCTGTGGAAATGTGCTCACCAGCCTCTCTGCACTGTCCAAAGTGTCCAGGTGACAATTAGCTAATCTGATAAGCTCATTCATGCTAATGTGCTAATGAAAGAGGACTACAGAAGATGGCTGTCCTTCCCCTACCTCCTAATCAGGGGCTCTTCTTCTCCTGCCAGGTGACATATGTGCATAGCAGCAGTGAGCTTCAAGAGACCGTGACCCGGCTTTAGTGGTGTAACCTGGAGGATTGACGTTAATGGAATGAGATTTTTAAGTCAAGTAGGAGGGACAGCTGAGTTGAGGCAGGCAAGAGAGGGTCAGCGTCAGGCCAAAAGGACCCTAAGATTATGACATGTGAGTGTCTGCTAAGTGGGGGTTGCATTAACCCTTTTTATACCTAAAATGCAAAGGGAATTTTTTCAGAACATCACTTTGCTATAATGAAAATCCTTCATTTTGGAAATCCATGAACAAAACAAGAACCAGAATGCAGCAGAACCAAAAACACATTGCTCCACATTCCATATTTTCATTTTGTTGACTCCAAAGGATAAATCTACATGCCTTTTAGGGGATGGGTAGGAAGAAGATGAGCCCTTACATGAAGAACTTTCAGGGTTGGCTTTAGGAAGCACAGAGAGGGGCTGCTTACTATCTTTTGTTCCTCCTTGGCCTTATTCTATTGAGTTTCAATTGCAAAGAGTTATGGTGTCGGATCCTGGTGGGGGCATAGTGCAGAGGTATGAGCCTAAAGGGGGCTCTGGTGGGTTTGCTTCTACCTTTGAGCCCCAGAAAGCAAGCCAAGTCTTAAGAATAAAAGTATCCTGACCCAGGCCTATTTAATTTTTGTTTCCCTGAATTTTCACAAAGTAAATGTTTTGACCTACATGTTACTTTGCTATGGCGTCAAAGGAGAGGGTACATTTGGGAACTGTGTGTAGTGATGACTAATGGAGACGGTTACTGCATTGGGGATATTTCTCAGATTGCATGCCATTGTGGTGGTCTTCCATTTGAACCTCCTCTGTCCACTCTGTGTTCTCCTGCCCACTTTCTCCCTGGAGGCTGGTCTACATGCCCAGCATCCTCAGGGTGTCTTATCTCTGGGCTTTGGGTTGGGTCTGGTCAATGGGGAGCCAGGGTAGGAGGCTCCACTGAGGAGAGGATGGTGGGTATTTACTTGGTTCCCTTCTGGCAGCTCTAGACAGGACCCTCTCCCTCCAGTGGAAGCTGCCCTCCTCTAGGGCTCTCCCCACACAACGTCTCTTCTTTGGCCTCTGGTATCTGCTTGTTCCTTCCTAGACCTGGACACTTTCCTCTCCCCTCTGGTTTCCTTATGCTCTGTACAAACCTTTGAAAAGAGTCCCTTTATTAAATTCTTCTCAAACTGCCCTAATTTGAGTGTACCATCTGTTTCTTGCTGGAAAAATGACGGATAAATATCCAAACTCTGTTTTGCTTTGTTTTTTTAATTTTTTTTTTTTCTTAAAGTAAAAGGTATTTGCTGGGCACCATCATGCATGCCTGTAATCCCAGCTACTCGGGAGACTGAAGCAGGAGGATCGCCAGTTCAAGGCCAGCTTCAGCAACTTAGCAAGACCCTGTCTCAAAAAATAAAAAGGCTGGGGATATAGCTCAGTGTTAGCTTCTGTATTCAATGGACAATACGCCCCCCCCAAAAAAAATAGCATGCTTTTTTAAAATGGTAAAAATATATATTTTTAAACAATTTCGAATATGCATTCCAGTGGTATTAATTCCATTCAGTGTTGTGCAATCATCACCGCCATCTATCTTCAGAACTTTTTCATCATCCCCAACAAAAAACTCTATGCCCATTAAATAGTAACTTCCTGTTATTCTCTCCCCTTTCCCCAACTCCTGGTAACCCTCATTCTACTTTTTTTTTTCTTTATGCTTTGATCATTCTAGGTTCTTCATGTAAGTGGAATCATACAATATTTGTTATTTTGTGTTTGGTTTATTTTAATTAGCATAATGTTTTCAAGATTTATAAATAGTATAAATGAATTAGATTTAGTAGTTGGATCCAGAGGGCAATATTAGTGCCTGTCCATAAGTTTATAAACCTTTGAGATATTTATGGACAACTTTCCACCGAAGTCTTCTATGACAGAATCAATGTCTTGAGTCATTGATTCTTTAGTGATCATAATCTAGTTTCTTCCTAAGGAACTTTGTGGAATAAAACCAATCATTGGCCTTGATCTGCAATGCCTTCAAATGATTTCAGCTGTGCAATTGTTGTACTACTGTAGAAAGTACTCTAGATAATCCTCAAAAGGATCTTTAGGAATTCTGTGGAAGAGCTCTTTCTTCCAACTTGCATTCACAAAGTCGTTTATTGAATACTGGCCAAATTCTGCAGAATAATCCAGAAGTATCTTACTTTGGAATCCTCCCAATTCCTAAATTACAATCACATGAGTAGTAAAGGTCACTTTTGTTGTCTTATGGGGGGATATTAAGGCATTGTAGGGATCATATTCCAAAGGATTTTGTACAACACCACGCTTTGCAGAGCAAGAACATAACTCCCAACAGCTTGAAGAGTGTTTGTTCTGTCTTCAACTTGAATTTCCTGTTTTTTGTTTTGTTTTGTTTAATGGTGTGGGTAAAGACACTGAGTCAGAGATATTCTGGTTAACTATCATTGCATAACAAACGATCGCACAATTTAATGGCTTGAAACTAATTTATCATTATACCTCATGGTTCTGTGGATTGCTGGGCTTAACTGGACAATTCTAGCTCGGGCCTCTTGTATGGTTGCAGTGGTAACTGGGGATGGAGTCATCTGGAGCCTTCTTCACTTCTGTATGTAGCATCTGGGCTGAGAGATGGCTGAAAGCTGAGAGCTGGTCAGGCACCTGTCTCTTCCTGAGGCCTTTCCACTGGCTGGAACGGGATTTTTCACAGCATGGCCTCCTCAGGGGAGTCAGACTTCTTCCAGGCTTTCCCCTGGAGCAAGCATCTCAGGGTTCCTAGGCAGAAGCTGTAAAACTTGTTTGGATCTTACTTTATTAGCACCAGAATATTACTTTAGTCACATCCAAGTGACCAAGTGAGTCACTAAGGTCAGGCTTGATTTAAAGATAGGAGACTCTACCTCTCAAGGGGGAGGAGTAGCACAAACATTTGTGGCCACCTTTAATCTATTCCAGGGAAATGGGTCTTAATCTCAATTTGGCAACTCCCAAACTCTGGGAGTTCAGGGCCCTCCTTCTACTCTTTCTAAAAATCAGTTTCCTCATCTGTGAAATGCCAAAAATTCAGTGAATGATCTTAAAGTCTCTTTCACTTCAAATTTATAAGGCTTCTCTGCCTTCAAAATATATGTGACATTTATAACAGAATTTTTTAAAAAAACAATCAGAAGGAGATACTTTATAGTTTTACTGTCTAGAAATTTTTTTTGTGGATATATATATATATATACACACACACACACACACAATAAAACTTGAGTCAGCCAGAAGATAACAATACCATATTTCATTATGAATTCATTACATATTTCCACACCTCTTGATGCTAGCCAAGCTGTTACAAAATGGCAATGTTGCAGAGGAGGTATATTCCTAGAGTAAGGGACGATGTCTTTCGTGAGCTATAGATTTCATTCGTAGACTCCAGTTGTCCAAACAATGGTTGTTGGTGTTGATGCCTTTCAGAAATCTGCAGCTCATAAAAGCTCTTAACAAATTTTTGTGAAACAGGGACAGTTGACAAATATAATTAGGATGAACTTTCAGCCTGGTAGAGACGGTCAGAGCACACTTCTCTTTAAGAGTCTCCATTTTGTGGGGTTGGTGTGTTCAAGGCAGGATGGATGGCTCTCAGCATAGGAATCCCAGCAATTGAGGACTGGCTGTCTGAGTCAGGGCTGTGGTGCACACCTATAATCCCAGTGGCTCAGGAGGCTGAGACAGGAGGATCATGAGTTCAAAACCAGCCTCTGCAAAAGTGAGGCACTAAGCAACTCAATGAGACCTTGTTTGTAAATAAAATACAAAATAAGGCTAGGGATGTGGTCGAGTGCCCCTGAGTTCAATCCCCAGTACCGAAAAAAAAAAAAAAAAAAAAAAAAAAAAAAAGACTTGCTGTCTAGGCTAGTGATAGCTCAGGAATAGCAAGTGTGAAGGCCTGGGTTTGATCCCAAGTCCTGGGGGTGGGTGGAGGTGGGTGGGGCCACTGATGCTCAGTTTCATTGATACTAAAATAGCTCTTTTTTTTTTTTTTCCGTCTTCCTTTCTTTTCTCCTTCCTTCCTTCCTTCCTTTGTGTGTGTGTGTTTTATCACTTCTTTTATATTTTTAGAAAGTATTCCATGTGTTTACTTAAAATAGTTCTTTAAATAGTCCATCTCCTCAAGGGTGGAGGTTAAACCCTTTGCTAACTATGTACCAATCACACATGAGAGTTGAGATTTATTATCTGTACCACCTAGATTTTTTAAAACCAGAATCTCAGATGTGCTGATATTTAAAAAACAAAACAATAAATCAAACACAAAACAAGGAGTTCTTAAACCTGCTGAAAAATTTTAGCCAAATGAGACCATCTTCTGCCCTACTTTTTCCAAAACAAACTACTGTGAAAAGTGGTAGTTAAGATATAAAAATATCAATATTTCTCTCTAGCAGATCTTGCTAGTTGCCTCCTCAACAGCCACTTCCGCACCTTCCTTGCTTATAGAACTCTGATTTGCTCTTGAACTTATCCCCATTCCTAATGTATGGTTAATCTTGATTAGTGGAATCAGTCATGGTGATCCCATTGACATTCATTTGTTTAGGGGTGGGCATATGATCCAAATATTGCCAATAACACGTGAAGGGAAATCTGCTTAGGGCTTCTGCAAATGGTAATTTTCTTCTCAGAGTACCAAAGAAGAAGAGCCATTCCTCTGCCTTCCCTCAGTATTGTTCCAGAATATAATTCCCAGACTATAGTTACTGTAGCAAATTGTACTCATGAAAGTCCTGGCCTAAAGGCCAAGCAGTCCATGCAAATTGGCAGAGAAGAAGGATGAGATGAACCTGGGTGGCGGATGACACTGTGGAGTAGAGAATTTAACCAGCTGCAGTACCACCTGTATCTGTATTTTGATCTTGTGTAATAGTAATTGTCCTCATTGTTGAAGCCAGCTTAGTCAGAGGCCTCTGTTATTTGAAACCTAAAATATTCTAGGATATCCCTCTCTCACACATGGCAAGGAAATATTGCTTTGTATAATTTCTTCACTTCACCTGTTTCTGGGACTGGCACTGAGATCTCTTGAGTCCTGAAAAAAGAAAAATATGTAGTGACCTAACTCAATGGGATTATATCTAGGGGTTGCAGCAGGACTCTGTCCTGATGTAGCCCTAAGCCCTGGGGTAGAAGGGTATTCAATAAGTGTTGCAACTAGGTTCTGAACTCAGTCCGCCTATTGGAGAACCCACAGTCTCAATCATTGTGTTCTTCGGCCTCTCTGCTCCTGAAGAAGGTCACCCCTTCTCCCCATTGCTTTCAGGAACCCCAGGGGAAGCAGAAAGCTTTTTGCATTTTCAAGGAGCTTGTGAATACTTATACCTTGTTTCAAATATCCATTATTTGGGGTCATTCATTTATTCAGCAAGCATTTATTTGATATGAACTGTGTTGTAGGCCTTGAGTATTTAAAAACTTAGTTTCTAACCTCAAGTAACTTAATCTAATAGGGGAATATGTTGTAATCAAATATTTATCAGACAGCACACTCAATGCTTTCACTGAGATAATAATATATTATGCTAGCTTTTGAGTACTGAGGATGTGTTGAAGCATTTTAAGGATGTAACTTGTATTGACATTTAACCATCACACATTCCCTATTTTTCTGATGTGGGAACTGAGGAGTAGTTCAGCCCAGGGTCCCACAGCTGGTCAGGGACTGAGCTGAATTTGAACTCGAGCACCCTGCTTGTGCTTGATCCCACTTTGCTGGGGTGTACAGTGTCCCTGTGGGAGTACCTGCTTCTGACTGCTCAGGACAGTAGCAAAGTAGGAATCTAGAATACTCCCTAGGTGACACTAATTTTAAACTAGACCTTGAAGAGTGAATATTGATCACGGTACCATGATTGGTAAGCCAATCAAGAAGGTAAATAAGGAAAGAAAGAAGAGTTTTCTAGACAGAAAAACAGTAGGTACAAAGGTAGAAAGGCGGGCTGGGGATGTGGCTCAGTGATAAAGTGCTTGCCTGGCTTGTGTTAGACCCTGATCCCCAGCACCACACCCACCAAATAAATAAATAAATATATAAATAAAGGTAGGAAGGCTTCAAGGAACCATAGGATGTCCCCAGAATGGTTTGGGGTTTTTGGTTTTGTTTTGTTTTGTTTTTTGCTCCCACAAGGTGTATGGAATTTGGAGTCACAGGAGATGCAGAGCCCTGTGATACCCATGGTCCTTGATTAACTAATGAATTTATCACTAACAAATTTTCAAAATACCGCTAACAAATTTTCAACTTTATGAAGATCCTAAAGTGATATGCATTCAGTAGACACCATGCTTGGAATTTCAAGTTTTGATCTTTTCCTGGTTTAGCAACTTGCATTATAATATTGTTTCATGACACTGGGCAGTGGCAGCAGACCACGGCTCCCAGTTAGTCACAGGATCCTATGGGGAAAACAGTGGATATTCTTCTGTGCACTGTGTGGATGAACTGTGATGGTAATTAAGGTGTATCAAAGGTGTTTTCAACTTAATATTCACAACTTATGATGAGTTTACAGGGATAGAACCTCTGTAAATTGAAAAAGAGTGATATCATATATTGTCTGCATTTTGTTCTGCAGACAATAGATAGCACATTACAAATTTTAAAGGAGGAGACATGAGTTTCTTTCACAGTGATTTCAATGAAAAGTAAAGAACTGAAATTTGGGGGATTTAAAATGCCTGATAGAGATCAATGATTGGAAGAGATCTGTGGGGGAAGGATAGATCAAAAGAATGCCCCAGAAGTAGGTAGATTCCTGGGGGCTGTTGCTGTTATCTGGTGGCCAAATCCAGTCTGGGATTTCATGGTACTGGGATCAAATCCAAAGCCCCGGTGCATGCTAAGCAGGGACTCTACCATTGAGCTACACCTCCAGCCCTGCCTGGTTGTTACACTTTTAAAACAGAGAAACAAAAAAGGGAGCTGGGAATGTAGCTCAGAGGTAGAGCACTTGCCTAGCATACATGAGGCCCTGGGTTTGATCCCCAGCACCATCAAAAAAAAAAAGTAGTAGAATGTGACAGGTTCTGTGGTCTGCAAAGCCCAAAGTCTTGTTCTTCCACCCTATAGAGAAAACATTTGCTCTGGGTAAAAACTAGTGGTGGCCTGCCTGTGGGGATGATGAGAGAGGGGATGAAGAAGAGGAGATCTTAGGAGATGAACTGACAGGAATCCTGGCAGACAAAGGCGATCTCAAGGATGACTCAGAGAATTCTGCTTTGGACAACTGAATCTACAAAAGTATCATTACTCAACATATGAAAACAAGGAAGAGGGATCTGGAACAGGAACAGGAGAGCTGAAAGAGTATTTGATTTGGGACCTGTTTCCATAAGTGTCCCAGAGACATTCCAGTGGAAATGAGCAGGTGATACATTACACTGAACAGTGTCTGCTCCTCTGTGAGCTAGAATGTAAATTCCTTAAGGGCAGGGAATACAACCGCATGTTCAGGTGCTGGCACATAATGGCCTCTTAATCAAGATACTGAGTTCACCAAAATGAATTAGACAGTTGAATTTAGGAGACTTAGTGTAAGATGTAGATAACAGAAAAGTCTTAGTGACTGAAATTTGGGGGTTTGGTAGCATATTAATACACTATGCTTAGTGAGATATTAAGTTTTATCTTTAGGTGCATTGTTTGGTTGTCTAATCAAAAGCCCCTCCTGTGGCAGTATGCATGGCATTTGATTCTTTTCACAGAGAGGCAGGAGAGCATAGCACTTAGGAGTCACTCAACTTCTTTGTGTCTTAGTTACTTGTCTATAAAATAGAGATAATAATAATACTCCTTTAGGGAGTTGTGAGATTTAATAGTACAGATGGCTCCTGACTTTCCAACTTTGGAATTTTTAATGTTACTTGGTTGCAAAAATGGTACTCATTCCGTATAACTGCATTTTGAATTTTGAATCTTTTAATTAATCTTTTAATCTTTCCCTGGGATAGAAATGTGGGGTAGCAGCCTCTCTTGCCACACGGAGCCATGGCTCCCAGTCACTATGCAATCATGCAGGGGACCAAACAATACCCCATAGTGTACTGCTCTGCTAAGCTATGATGTTCAGTAGGTTAGGTGTCTTAAATGCATTTCAACTTATGATATTTTCTACTTCTGATGGTTTTTGTCAAGAGGTGACTCCATGGGAAGTCAATAAATATCTGGACATAACTGTGTTCAGAACAAGCTATGAACTCAGGAGGCTGAGGCAGGAGGATCACAAGTTCGAGCCCAGCCTCAGCAATTTAGTGATACCCTCAGCCACTCAGCAAGACCCTGTCTCAAAATAAAAAAAAAATAAAAAGGGCTGGATATATGGATCAGTGTTAAAGCACCCCTGGGTTCAATCCCCAGTACCAAAAAAAATCTATAATCAGTTCTCAAATCAGCATCCAGAATCATCCTTTTGAAAAATAAGTTCAATCATATCAGCTGACTGATGAGAACCTCCAATGACTCAGGGAAAGCCCAGAGTTCTTACCATAGACAGACTTGCCTGACTGTCCACTTGTTCCAGCCACACTGGCTTCCTTACTGCCTTCCAGACTCACCAGACCTGCCTCCAGACCTCTGTGCTCCTTTCCTTCTGCCCAGAGTGCTCTCCAGGATATCAGCATGCCTTGCTCCCTCACCAACTTTGAGTCTTCACTTAAATGTCACTGCCCTCTTCCCAATAGCGCAAACCCTGCTTCCTGGGCTCCCAAGCTTTCTATCTCTCCAGAATGACTCTAGCCTGGTAATATAACATATTTAGCATATTATCTGCCTCCTCTCACACGAGTGTGAGCTTCATGCCCACTGGGACTCTGCTCTATTTGTTGAGTGGGTGATGGACGCCCACCACATGGAGGCACTCAATCCACGTTAGCCATGATCACTTGTAAACATTTGTTACCATGTTCCACGTACAGTTGATGACACTCAAATATCTTTGATTCTATATCTTCCCAGCACTTTCGATGGTTTTATAAGGAGGTTACCCCATGGGAAGTCAATCAACATCTGTACATACTTGTGTTCAGGACAAGCTATGAATCCAGACACCATGGCCCATCTCTGTAATCCCAGCAACTCAGGAGGCTGAGGCAGGAGGTTCTCAAGTTTGAGGTCAGCCTCAGCACCTTAGTGAGACCATCAGCCACTTAGCTCCAATGAGGCTGAGG
The DNA here is from genome assembly GCF_001458135.2 of Marmota marmota marmota. Classification (NCBI taxonomy): domain Eukaryota; kingdom Metazoa; phylum Chordata; class Mammalia; order Rodentia; family Sciuridae; genus Marmota; species Marmota marmota. The sequence goes on from NW_026000229.1 coordinate 51,459,805, forward strand.
GGGTAAGAGAAGACATGAATGTCAACTCCTTACCCCCTCCATCCGTAAGTACCAAGGGACAGTGCTCTCCTTCCACTGGTCTCAGACAGCAATTTGGTAAATGCCTACATTTGGGAAAATATGCAAAATCGTGAAACAAATGCTTCACGAGAATGCAAAAACACATTTGTAATCTTTTAGAACCAGTTAAAAAAACCAAAGAAGAAATTTTGTGTATACACAGTTATGCTGTTCTTTTGATTATTAAATTAGTATTAAAATGGGAGAGAAACTCTTCTTATATTGGGCTCCTAAGGAGATAGGCAAAGTGATTTAAGAGAAAAAGTAGCTGTCCTCAGCAGTAGGCTCAAAAATGTCAAGTCAATTAAAATATTTATTTTCAAATACATCTTGTGAATCATATATAATGATATGTGTCTACTTTGTCCAAATATGCAAAAACACTGGGCTGAAGAGATTGGAGAAAGGCATTTTGATAAAGAATATTGATAGCATGAGCAAAACAAAGAAATGCAAAGAAAAGAAAATCACCTCGTGCTTCATTTTCCCCTCAGCCCACATGTCAGCTCGTTCCTTATGGACTTGCCCACACTCTACCAAGTCCTGGGCACCTGGTCACAGAAATCTATCTGGCTGTTAGGGGGTTACCGTGGCATCGGTGTGTGTGGATTCCCAGTTACTTCAGTAGAAGAAGAGCTCTCTCAGTGTTTCAAGATCTTAGCCAGAAGAAAACAACCAAAATGGCCAACTCCCAATGCAAAATCTCCCCAACTCTGTCTTTCCCTGTGTACTATTTTGGGTTTGAATTATAAAAGCTGCAGAAAGGTGTCCAAAATTTCACAATTACCTTCTGAGCTCGCCTCTCCTCTTGCTGCCCGCCCTGCAGAGCTTCTGCACCTGCCAAACTTCTGTTGACTTCCCAGGGAAACCAAACCGGTCATGGCTCCAATGTGGCCAAAAATCATTGAAATAAAAATGTGGCAAATTTAAATAAGCAACAATTTAAGCTAAGAATTTCTGAAAATTTTACTCAAATTTCTGTAAAGACTTCTGTGAACACATTGGTATTTACCAGAATTTAGCACTGGAATATTAATACAGTATCCTTTGTGTGCCATGCTAAAAAAAAACAGAAAGAAAAAAATCATTTTCATGAGGCTAAAATCAAAGACAACTAGCAATATTTATTAGTGCGATATGCGTCCTTTATCTTGTAATCTAGTGAATGCATTTCTGATGAAGGTGTCTCCTAATATTTGAGAAAATTACGACATATAAATACAGTTGCATCGATTGCTGCTCTCAATATGCTTTTAACCTCTTCAAAGGAGCCATTAACATCACAGTCAGAAACATAGCGTCAAGTTCAGAGAATGTATGCAGGTACTGCAATTGGCCTATATACCGATGCTAAGCACTTTTGCTAATTATCAAAAGTTCTAATGTATAAACTATGAGAGTTTCATTTTATATTTAATGATGCTAGCCACCTACCTTTTTTTAAATTTTAAATTTATTTATTTATTCTAATTTGATATATATGATAGCAGAATTTTTCATGTCCAACTACCCTTTTAAAAAAAATTCTGAGCTCATTTTAAAATGCCTTTGAGTTTTTCACTTTGATTTTTAAAGTATGGTAAATGACAATCAAATACTTTACTAAACCCAAGCATTTTGTCCATACACACACACACACACACACACACACACATATATAAATTATATGCATACACACACAGAGTATTTGATTAAGAGCTCTGATAAAGGAAAGAGACCCTGCCAGTCTCTTTCAGATTGCCAGTGGAAGGGCTATTTGTTCACCGGGCTATCTGGCAATGACGTACACATAACCTGGCAAAAGGAAGTGAGCATCAATGTGGCAGAAAAGTACATGGATTTGATGCCCAGCACTGGGGGGAAAAAAAAAAGAACATGGATAAAACTTAAGGAAATCAACGCTGGCGTACTTAATACCAATAAAGGAAACAAGACACGATTTAGTGTCGACCATTTTCAAACCAGGTACTTCTCTGTGAGTTAAACACCAGCTCATCTAACCCTACCAACCCTGCTTTGACAGAGGCACTAGCATTGTTCCCATTTTTCAGATGAGAAAAATGTCATGAAAAGGTTAAGCTATCTCATGTCCTATAGCTAGTAACAGACTTGAACCTGGGCGGTGGGGCCCCTCAGGCTGTGATTTTAAACAGTTTTATTTAATGAAAACATAGAATGTGCCATTCTTAGGACCTTTCTTCCCATAGCTGGTGTTTAATTGCTTGTAGTAGAGCAGTCAAAGGACAAGCTTTTCAGCTAACAACTAGGTTCAAGTTGTGGCTGCCCTGCCATAGCTATGTGACCTTGAACAAGAACTTAATCTCTCTGTGCCTCAGTTTTCTGTTGATAAAACGGGAACGGTGTGAGGGTTCATGAGCTGGCACATAGGAAGCACCCATAGAGGTTAGTTACTTTTGTTATTAATTCTAGTACTATATACTTAAGAACAGAGTAGATCAAGAGCAGATTGGACACACAGGGGCCTAACACACTGAGACAGGGCAGTAATGCATACCTATAAACCAAGAAACTTAGGAAGATCTCTAGTTTAAAGCCAGCCTTAGCAATTTGGTAAGACCCTGTCTCAAAATTTTAAAAATTTTTAAAAGGACTGGGAATGTAGCTCAGTGTAGAGTACCTCTGTGTAACACAGTAACAAGCAATCAAACAAACAAACAAAAAACCTCAACACATTTCCATGGCATTCTTTTTGCAAAAATTAAAAAAAAGAAGAAGAAGAGGCTGGGATATGGCTCAGTTGGTAGAGTGCTTGCCTTGCATGCACAAGGCCCCAGGTTCAATCCCCAGCACCACATAATAATAATAATAATAATAATAATAATAATAATAATAATAATAATAATAAAAGAAAGGCAGAGGTAAGGGAGGCAGCTACATAATGTGGCTGCCCTCTTTTGAAAAGAGGAAACTAGTCTTTTTCAGCCTCTAATTTTGGGGTGGGTACTAGGGATTGAACTCAGGGGCACTTGACCACTAAGCCACATCCCCAGCCCTATTCTGTATTTTATTTAAAGACAGGGTCTCACTGAGTTGCTTTAGTGCCTTGCTAAATTACTGAGGCTGGCTTTAAACTTGAAATCCTTCTGCCTCAGCCTCCCAAGTCGCTGGGATTACAGGCGTGCACCACTGAGCCCGACTTCAGCCCCTAATTTTGATATAAATCTAGCATGTACTTTAATGGAACCTACCACATATTATTAACTTTAGCCTTAAAATCTCAATTTTTCAGCCAAGTATAATGGTGTGCATCTATATAATCCCAGTTACTGAGAGGCAGAGGATCCCTTGGGTCCAGGAGTTCAAGACCAGCTGAGCACAGCCAGACCCTGTCTCAAAAACAAAGAACATTCTCTGTTTCTTCATTTTCATTTTTATGTTCCTTTTCTTCCTAATATCTTCTGAAATCTAGTCAGTCTTAGGTTCAACAAAACCAGATGTCACAGGAGAAGTGATGAAGGGTCAGGTTACAGGTGACTAGGATATCCAGATGAAAGAGTGATTTTTATCAAGGAACAATTGCAGAAGCCGTGAGCAGGGTGAATAACATTGTCCTGGTGAAGTGTCTGACATATATATGCCTGTGAAAAGCAAATGTGCGAAAGCATGGGTCCCCCATGCCTCTGTAGCCCAGCTAAGCTAAGCAGAGAAGAGGCAAGATCTTCAGAACCAAAGGATGTGCAGAAATGAAGAGGGTTTTTGTTGTTGCTTCTGAAAGTAGGCATCAAGATATAAACCATTTATGACGGATATAGCAGACTGATCATCCCAGATGTCAATGGAAGCCTTGTAGAAGGGTGCTGTATATTGTACACTGATTAACCACGATGAGTCCACGGAGAAAGGGACATCAAAGGTGAAAGGGATTCAACATGCCAATCACTGGCTTATATTAAAAGCCGAAATGTAATGAATTTTTGGGAAGAAGTTGAAAACTGTATGTGTATTTGCTTGCAATCTTTGTTTTATTAGTGGAGGATAATTTTTTGTTTTCTGAAGCATTTGATGGATTTAAAGTAACCCTTGTCATTAAGCAATCTTTAAATTAACCTTCAACCATGTATCAGCAGCTGTCCGATGGAAGCAAATGCATTATGTATTACTGTTTTGGATATTAGTTCTGAAAAAGCCAACTATCATTCTGAACATCAAAGAGCGCCCCTTATCAAGGGCTTGGCTTAGAGGATAAAGCTCTGGCTATTTACCTATGACCTTGGTCCCTATCCAATTGAAAGGAGTTTGTGATCTCAGCCCCACACAGGTAGACAATAGTCCATATCACCAAGAACACAGATTGGTAAAACTGGAATTTTCCTGCTTGGGAAAGACTAAGGCTGAAAAGTGTCCAGAGACACGGACATGAAGAAGCCTCCAGCTCATATGGCATCCTGGAGATGGCAGTCTTCTCAACCGGACGAGGTGGCTCAGAATAGCGATCTGGGGATGTGCTCCAACCTGGCTTGAAGATAAAGAAATCTGTTTTCAGAGCTTGCAACTCGTCCAAGTCTATTTTTCAAGCCAACACCTCCTCTCCAAATTCTCCCCTCCCCCAGCTTTCTCCTTCCAGAAACAAAATACAGAAAGTCAAACAGTTAATCTTTTGAAAGGAGGATTGCAATTGAACTGATATATTTCAGATGCTGCTCCTAAAAATTTAAGATGAAAAATAGCTAGATAGTGCATTCTCAATATGTTTTTTTAGGTTACAGAGTTAACTATTTATACAATTATGACTGTAGAATTCTATTCTCAGGAAGGAGAACATATTCCATCAATTGTAGGAAAAACTTTGCTGACTTCATATGGGCAATTTTAAATTTTTAAAAATGGGTTTTAAAAAACCTAATAAAAGATGAAGTAGTTTATATTTGACATTTGCATTTACTTGACAATACATATGTATAGATACTCCAAATATGTAATGTCATATTTCATACAATTTCTCTTTGCTTCTGTGCATATGACCATTTCCTTTTTTTTTTTTTAGTCTGTAAATTTACTAGTTCAGTCATTCCTGGGTTGTTGTTGTTTTTTGTTTTTTTGGCGGTACTGGGATTGGACCCAGGGCCTTGCACTTGCTAGGCCAACATTCTATTACTGAGCTATACCTGCAACTCCTATCCTGGCTTTCTATGCATAGCACAGAGCATGGAAGCATTGGCTCTTCAGTCTAGTACCACTTGCTCCAGCGGCTCCAATGGTGGGCTTGAAGGAAACAGCTTGGGGAGGTTGTCAGAAAACTGCATGGAGCTCCAGACATTCCAATAGTTGTGTCTGGGAAGCAAGATCCCCTGGTTTTCCATGAGGCGGTTCGTCCTTGGTACCTAGCATTCCCGTACCATCTATTAGGCTAAATTGGCTTCTCTTTCAGGCACGGTGATGAAAGGATACAAATGCAACAGACTTTTATTGTCAGCAAACAAAAAGGGGCACACATGTGCCAGTTTATAAATTACTGTTTTCATTTAAAAGGAGTTCAAAAATTAGGTTCTACTTATCATGGTTAAAACCTTAAATTTTTTATAGCCGTATGATTTCATTATATGAATTACAGAACAGTAATAGAGTAATATTACTCTTAAGCCAGCTCACTTAAATTTAAGACATTCAAGACCCAATAATGCACTAGGTTCTTTAGTTCAAGTTATGCAAATAATATACATTTTTTATTCGGCTTCCCACCAGGTTATACATGCATTATAAACACAACAAAGGCCTCTTTTTTGTACAATATATTACTCAAAAGCTGGGGAAAAATAGAAGCCAAAATATTGTGAATTACATTCTTATAATGGTTTGGCTTTGTACTACTGCCTGACATTCTAAATGCTAAAGAGAAGCTGGGGCTGGGAAAAGAGAAATGTTGACTCACTATTACCTACCACTGTTGCCATTCATACTGATGTTCTTCAAGGTCTAAATCAGATTATTGTCTTTGTTTTCTTTAGAGTGGAACTAGCAGGTCCAGCTTTGCTACATTTAGAAAAATCAGCAGGGGGAATGGTCATCGCAAAAAGACAAAAATAAAAGAAAGGCCTGAAACTTAACATAAAATTACCATGGCTATCCCTGAACTCAGAACTGGAGAGAACCTTGCTATTCTTTTGAACACAAAGCTTATGATCAGAATCAATATGGATTCTTTCACAAGCATTATTTTGTAAATATTTTGTATAGTTGCCTCATTTATTGCATAGAGTCAAAAATACTGCCACTAATTCCATTTGGGTATTAAAAAAAAAAAAGCTAAAGTTTAGAAAATTAGAAATACTGAATTCTGCCTTATGACAAAAGCAGTATTTAGACTTAGCCCCCAAATTTCTATTGAAATAGTAAGAAAGCTCTGTTTCCTTCCTAAGGTTTCCATGTTTCCAACGATACCCAACCTAGTCAATTGGGGTACAGTTGAATTGAATACAATAAAATAAAAAATACTGTGGGTTTTATTTTTTTTTAATATTTTATTTACATTTTAGTTTTCGGCAGACACAACATCTTTGTATGTGGTGCTGAGGGTCGAACCCGGGCCGCACCCATGCCAGAGAGCGCACTAGCGCTTGAGCCACATCCCCAGCCCCTGTGGGTTTTATAAAAAAGTGAACAAGAGGGCTAAGAATGTAGCTCAGAGGTAGAACACTCGGCTACCATGTGTGAGGCCCTGGGTTCAATCCCCAGCACTACCAAAAAAAGAAAAAGAAAAAAGAAATAACAGGGACATTGCTTATGTGTGATTCTGAAAGACACAGATTATACCCATTATAATTTCATACTTAAAAAAAAACTTTTACTAAGGGAGCTTTACTTGCTTATACTGGGCCAATGGAAAACAAAAATTATAAAAGTAGAAAATAAGAAATTCAGTCCCTTTGCTTCATGACGTAACATGAGCTCTGTGGGAACGAGAGGGCATTCCTTTATACTTGTATGCAATCTGAGCTCATGGCTTTGAAAGGTCTGAAATCCTCCACAAAACTCTTTCCTCCTTTTTTTCCCCCCTTAAAAAAACCCCACCTCAACTAATTTCTATAATCTCATCAGCATTTCTAACAGACATTCTCACCTCAAATTCCTTCCCGGGTTAGAGGGAGTGAAACACGCTCTGAGTACTTGGCAAAACTCTCTCAGCCTCTTGTTTAATTCAACAAGTGTCAGTTGTGCTTCTGAAAGCATATAGTTCTTTCTAGATGGCCCAAAGAGCCACAGTGGATGGCAGGCGAACGAGTTTTAAGATGGGGTGTCATCAGTTTGGAGGTGCCCGGTCCTCCCTTGGATCTGTAGATGGCTCCTTTCTTAACAAAATGTAGACACCGAATCAATCACATTTTCTGTTGCAAACATAGACAGTAAGAGTGTGAATGATTAAAAATTGCCCTCCATCAGATTGTTATATGGGGGAAAAAAGAAAAAAGACTGTGAGGTCAGAATTATTTCTTAATTACATTTCACACCTGGTTAAGATAGTATATCCAGCTGCAAAGACATGAAAGGAATGATTGATCCTTGAAAAGAGAATAGGTAGCGTAGGCACTGGAAGCCTTGAGAGCAAGGCACACTGGGGTGGAGTGAAAAGCAGAATTTCCTTTTGGTAGAATTAATTTCTTGCCAGCACTTGAAAAAAAGAAGAAGGTGGCTCTGGAAGGAGCCCTCCTTCTCCACTGCTGACCGCCGCACCCTCCCCCCCCCCC